>NC_138660.1:64942080-65369580 GCF_964273445.1 Streptopelia decaocto | reverse complement strand
TGGTGGCAGCGCGTTCAAAAGCAGTTTCCTTCACGTTGACAACGCTTTATGATCAAATGACTAGTTTACCTCTTACAGCTCTTTCCTTCTGGGATAAGAAAATTGAATTTTTAGGATATATAACAAGCAACACAAATAGCATGAAATCATGGTTTTAGAGGGCTGTACAAATAACAGACTGGCTGAAGACGAGAGTCACTGTGCTGCTGTTGTTTCCTAGCCTGAAAATTCAAATTAGTCAGAATTTTAAACATAACTGGACATGTAAAACTACCCGAATATTCTCCAAATGTGCTTAATATTCAACATTTACAAAAACTATTCAAATATAGTTTTTCTTTTATTTTTCCTCTCTGCATTTTCTCTCGCAGAGAATCTCTAATTGGTTAGACACCTTTGAAGTTCAAGATATGTCATTATCACTAACTGGCATAAAATGCTACATAAAACCCTGAATTTAAAACCCCAAATGTTACGAGTTTGAACTCATCCAAAGTTTTAAGATGAATTAAATCAGGAAAACAGCCAGTCTAAGAAAGGTTCATCGGGAATATTTGAATTCCGGAGATATTCTTTTATATTATTTAGCTCTATATGAAGCCAGATCTAAATTTTGCAATGAATGTCTTGATTCTAGGACTTTGCTGTGGTGCTTTTTTTTTTGGTTTGATTTGATTTTGGTGGGTGTGGCAGGATGCAAACCCCCTCTCTCCCCCTCCCTCCTCCATCATGGAAGGAGTAGGCACATCTCCCTCTCTCTCTGCTGTTTGAGGCTGACAGCTGCTTTTGTTTGGCCCCAGAGCCCCTGGCCAGGGCCGTTAGGAGAAGGGAGCGCCGAGGGGCCACTGAGCCGCTGGGCACCTGCGGCTGGTGTGGGGATGTTTGGAGGCTTCAGGGGCACCCACAGCCAGTGTGGGGGTGCAGAGAAGCTTCTGGAATGCCCACAGTCAGATCTGATCATGCTGCCGCCGAGATCCCCCTGGCATGGAGACTCCGCTTGCCTCGCCGCCACGGGTGTGAGTAAAGCTTCTCACAGGATTGCAAGTATATTTTTACTTCCTGTGCACATATGCACCCGTAAAATTCTGTGCTCAATATGAGCACGTGTAAAATTAATCCTCGCAGAATCGCGGGTGTATTTTCCTCCCATACTTCCACATAAGCACGTGTACTTTCCGTGCACATTTTCACGCGTACTTTCCGTGCTTAATACAAGCACGTGTACTTTCCGTGCACGTTTGCACGTGTAACTTTCCGTGCTCAATACGAGCACGGGTATAAATTATTTCCTCGTACAATCGCGGGTGTATTTTCGTCCCGTGCTCCCACATAAGCACGTGTAATATTCCGTGCACATATGCACGTGTAAGTAAATTAACCCTTGCAGGATAGCGAGTGTATTATCAATTTACCCTCGCAGAATCGCGAATGTACACTTTCTGTACTCGCTACGAGTACGTGTATCTCTTTAAAATAATCCCACACCGTGTTCAGGCAAGTGTGGACTCTTCCCGGACTCAGGGGCGGCTCCGGTATTGTTTTTGGTGAAGCCATGTGCATGGACTCTGTGGACCTCCTGTTGTATTAGTTGCTGCCCCTTAATAATTTTCCTCACCTGATATCCGAACCTGTATTTAAGTCACTTTTGGATGCTAAACCCCTGTTTCTCACCAGTTTAATAAAAGTTGTTTTGACCCTGTTGTCCCTTAAACTAACCTCAGGGTGCCTCCATGACAGTGGGGTTTATTTTGGTTTTTGGTAGTTTATTTTGTGTGTGTGTGTTTTTTTTCTTCTTTTTTTTTTTTTTTTTTTTTTTTCCCCCTGAAATCTAATAGCATATTCTGCAAAATAGGCATCCTATTGATGTGAAAACTGACTTGTCTCTGTGTGCTGCACGTAGGAGAAATGGGATGCCTCGCATCCCTCCAGCCACAATTCATTTGATACTGTCTGGAAACGGGGAGACATCAGTCCCTGTGTGATGCACTTCACATTTTCAAGATTCTGTAAGCAGAGAAACATAATAAAACAAATCCCAAGCCTTTATACTTCTACATACAGAGACGCTTCTCCTGGCAAATCCCAAACTGCGTTTCTGAGGTTGCTCGGGCTTCTGACATCGCATGCAGCCTGAAATGTGCAGAAGGAGAGGGGAAGGCAAGAAGTGTTCAGGATGCTATTTCTGAGCAATGGTGTTATTTCCAATGTGATGTCTGTGCGCTACAGAAAGAGTCACGGCAGAAAATCCCCAAAATAACTGTTTATTGAGGCTCCTGGGTGTAAGAGCACTTGGGAAGTGCCTGGCTTTTCATGGAAAAGTCAGTTTTATGGGTCTTTGATCCTTGTATTTGGTGCCAGACAGTCACACTCACCTTCTTTGGTTTCTCAAGATTTCTTTCTGGATTATATTAATATAGAAGAGACTTCCAGGTTGTGTGCAAAGTCCGTCCAGCCCTGTTGCTCCCCTTGGCATTTATTTGAGGCGGTGGGGAGGGAAAGCAGCGCACACAAAGCTGCGGTAACAAGGGTGGGAGTATGTTCCATTTCCCAAGTACTCCAGAGAAATGTAGGGGTTTTGTCCATAGGTGGTGCTGCGTGAGCCTGGAAATAAAATATAAAGCTGCATTTCCCCATTGCTTTGTGATGGTCAGATGGTGTGGTGTAGGACCAGCCCTTGCTCTCCATCAGCAGGTCTGTTTTGGGGTCTCCATCTTTAGAGACCCTAAAACATTATGGTAGGAGCAACATTCAGCTGTTTGGTGCTGGGCTTTAGACCTCTTGATGTTATTTTGGGGTGAAATGCGAAGTTGTAAAGCAAAAGCACAGGAGTGGAATGATCTTGAGGGTGATGCCACGAGCTGTCCAAGCGAGAAGCAATGGCTGTCCCCTGGTTTGTTTGGGGTCAGGAATTACAGCAGCTTTGCCCATGTTTTCAGTGCAGAAATTCAAAAAAGTGAGCCTTTTTGCTCTTTTTCTCAATATTTTTAAGGAACAGATTCAGTAATGGTTTGTATTATTCCATTCCAATTTTATATTTCTCATTTTCTAATTTTGACCTTGGAAATGGTGAAATTCTGTAAAATGCAGATATTTCCTTAACTACTGTCCTGTAAAGCAAGAAGAGGAGAAACCAGAAGGCTGTCTGATACAGCAGTCAGATATACAGCAGTTTTATGTCAGAAAACATTATAGTAATTGTGAAATATACAATTGCTGTGCTGACAAAAACAAAAAAGTGCTTTTCATCTAAACAAATTCATTTGATTTATTGTGTTTTATATGTATGTTGTATTTAATATTTCTATCCCCCTTAAACACTGTGTGGCTTTCCAAGTGTGTTGGAGAACTACAAGGCCACGTTTTTGGCATTGTGGATGACCTCATTATTAATAAGAAAACATCTGGGAAGGCAGAGCAGCCTCTGTGTGTGTGTGTGTGTGTGTGTGTGCGCGCTGTGGATGGATTTGCAGCCTGTGCATGCACAGGCCACCAGATTGTGTATCTTGATTGGAAAACGTCTTGGTGCCTCATTATAGAACTTTTTGCCCCCAAGGGTGGTGAGAGCCTGGCCCAGGTTGGCCAGAGAGGTGGTGGATGAACCATCCCTGGAGACATCCCAGGCCAGGCTGGACGGGGCTCTGAGCAACCTGAGCTGGTGAAGATGTCCCTGCTCATGGCAGGGGGGGCACTGGATGGGCTGTGAAGGTCCCTTCCAACCCAAACCATTCTGTGATTGCATGATCCTGACAGGGCCTGCTAGGGTTCCTGTCTCCAGATTTCACGGGCATTTCTCTAGGAGCTGCATTATTAGCAGAAGTCGGTTTTAGCCGGTATCTCAGGGCTGGCGGTGCCCCAGGAGCTGAGCGGGGAGCTGGGGCAGATGATGACAAGCCGTGGTGGCTGATGAAGGAGATGACTCATGTCTGTCACTCACCTGTGTTTACCAGTTCCATGGCTGCACTGGTTCTGTTTAATCATTCTTGGAGCGTCTCTCCTAAAGCACAAGTATTTTTGTCTTTCTTTGAGTAGCTTAGTGTGTGCTCAGGTTGACACATCCCGTAGAGATTTGTATTAAACTTTCATATTGCATTTTCAGCAGAGACCCCACAATTTGCTCAGTACACGTCAGGAAAGAAGATATGTAATAAAAATCAGACAAGTGTACTTATTTCCCAGAATATGGACACTACCCTACTATTATGCTTTTTACATTTAACAGTATAAACAACAATTTAGTTTGCCCTTAGTGTCCTAAATATGCTTAGATCCATCATGGTCAAAATTGAAGGGCAAGGCAAAAGGACAAAGAAAAGATGTTAAATGGTCCACAGAAATAACCCAAAATACACTTCTAATAGCATAAGCACATTGTTAAAAAATGATCAAGTAATAGTACAGGAAAGGGTGTGTATTTATGGTGTCATACAGCGTGGAAACAAAGCCAGGCTGTCTCTGATGTTGTTTACCTACTAATGGAAAAAGACTCTTGTATTACAAGATTTTTCTCCTCTGTTTATACAAGAAGAGGAGAAACACCCTGTGCACTTGGAGAGGGTCATCAGGTATCGCTGCCACCGGGACAGCTCTCAGAAGAGGGTGGTGTCCTTTCGAACTACACTGTAAGTTGCATGTTTAGAAGTAGAAACTCCAAAAAGAAATATTTTCCTCTAGTTGAAGATTTGTTTACACAGAGAAGCTATTGCAGAATAAGATAGTGAGGGGAACTTAAAGTGTGACAGTGACTCTACGCTGACTTTCTAGATGGACATTTCATTTGTTCTGCCAGTGCTTATTGTGGCAAGTGGACCATATCTGTGTTGGTAATGAGTGGGTAGAGCTGTTGCTCAATGGTTATTCTATATGTGAGCATTCCATGGTGAACAAGCACCAACGAAAAAAATATATGAGCAGGTTGAATCTAAGCAGCAGGATAGGTTTGAGTCCAGAGTTAGTCTGTTGGCAGAAAGAATTGTAGAAAGGTGGGGCAGCAGATTCTAATGTGTTCTCCTTGATGCCCCAAGGAGAGAGGGCTCCTTCAGAGGTGTGGTGATGGACCACATCGCCTTGGCACAGACTGCAGAATGAGTTCTGTGCACAACTGCTGATGTTCCAGGCTGGATTGATGAGTTTTATTTGTTTCTGATAGTTGTCACATCACTTTTTGACTGAAAGTTAAGAGACGGTGAATGACAAGAGACAAACGGAGAATAAGTCAAGAGGGCCATGCACGGTCGTGTCTAGAAAGGAGCAGATGTGAGGATGGAGATGTCCGTCCATGGATTGTGATAGGTCACAAAGGTAAGAGCAAGCAGTGGTATAAACCACCCCGGCTATAGGACACACTCCTGCTGGTCAATTTTAAATACAGAATTCTGCCCCACTCCAATAATCTTTTATCATGGATCGTCATGAGTTAGACAAATACCTAAAATACTTAAGAATTTGGCTATAAGTTAGCTGGTTTTGTGTAGTTTCTTTGTTTCAAATGATTAGGTAGTTCTTCTACATTTTGTGTTCCCGTGAAACCTAAAGTCCAAATATGTGTGCCATCTATTATGACATGCAAATAAAAGTTCCTTAGATAGTAAAATATTTGCAATCTTGCCTCAGCTCACAAGTCTGATAGGCTGCATTGAGATTGAGCAGTCATTTCTAAGGGATAAAAATATGCTAATGATTTAAGCGAAAATGTTTTCTCATACCTTTATATACAGCTTTTTAATATAATGCAAGGCTATAAGTATATTTTATAGTATTTTTTCATAAAAGGTTTGAACTATGTATAGTTAACCTATCAAAAAATGTATAAATTATACAAGGAAAAAAAAAAACCCTGCATCATTTTTTTTTGCCTGGGAAGTGGAGCAGTTAATATTCAACATGAAATGTCTAATCTTTAAATACATTATAATCTAACTGCTTAGGATAATTTTTACTTTAATACCTTAAGAGTCTGCAAAGCCTGAAGGATGGGATTATTAAAATGGAATTTTAATGTCAAAATTATCAGAGAAGAGAACATATTGCTAGTGTTCATAAAAAAATGTATTCAATTTCTGTTTGATTTGCTCAAATAAGAGATGAGAATATATTTGATTATAGCTAGTAAGTATTCTGAAAGTTGATCAGATGACTGCAGGTCATTGCAACACAAGTGCTGTCAACTCTGGGGATTAGTGTATTTAAGACATTGAAATATGTAGTAACGTATAAACCTACCTGGTCTAATGACTCAGTTACAAGCTTCCGTGAAGATGCTGCGCAGGGAGAGATTCAGGAATAAAAATCGTGTGGTTGCCACACAAAACTAGCACTAATAGCTATACAAAAAACATTATAAAACTACATGCATTAAAAAAAAAGAGAAAAAGAAACAAATTTTAATGTGTCTTGCAGGTATAAATAGAAATCTCTAACTTACTTAGAATTTAAGTTTTTATTATTCATCCCTAGCTGTTGGGGGTATTGGGCTGGTGCTCCCGAGCAGAATTCATGTTCCTTATAGCTGGGATCATCAGCCAAACTTCATGTTTTCATACATGTGTAAAAATGAGCTCTGAAAAGTAATAGACATAAGCAGAACATCCCACCAGCCTTCTCACCTGCCTTCCCCCGTTCATAAATAAACGTGACAGCCAGTACAGAGCCCTCTAGAGCCTCCTACTGACAACTATTAATATTAATTTCTGTTATTTAAGGTCGTGTCTCGATACAGAAAAGTTAATCACTTCCCAGAGCATTTCTACTGATGGACCTGTAAGGTTTCTGAAGATCAGGACAATTTTGGCCATTGTTTTTCTTTACAGTATCATTCCAATCTTCCACAGACGGCCAGAGAAACCCAGAGGTTCAGCTCCAATAAACTACACTGAGTTACCTTATCAAATTGTGGTCTGTTTTTCAATATATGTTTGTCCAGAGACTGCCAGGAAGGCACATAAAAGTGATGGACCTCTAGGATAAGAGGGAAGGATTTGTGATATATAAATGCAGGAAAAAGGGCTTCAGATCTAATTCCTTCAAGTGGTTTGGAAACCTGATTGAGTCTAATGCTTGTGGCGACTTTTTTTTCCTCCTTCTTGGCAGATCTGGCATTGATTGTCTGGAATTAGTGTAATATTGCCCAAGTTAACAAGGTAGAAATTACCGTTAGGAAGTCGCCTGCTGTGTTCACAGGCTTCTCCCGTGATGAACTGCATGGCGATGTGCAGATTTGACGCTTTTGGAAATGGGATGCGAGAGAAAGAAACGTCTGGTTTGTCTGTGAGAAACAGTCTGGGGACAATAGAAAAGTGCTCCCAGTCAAAAATGGAAGGTCTGTCCACAAGGGAAAGGTGTTGCCGCTGTGGTTTTGTTTTTATCTCAACAATACAACTCAACAATTGCTTTAGAGAGAGAAAAAGATGCTTCTACAACCATTAAGATATCAAAGTAACTTTTGTATTCAGAAATTCTTTTCTACTTGCCACAAGGAGTTATGCACAGTTTTTACTTTTATGAGAATATTCCAAGGAATTGACCATTTTACAGTCTATTACGCATTTGCACAAATTATTTTCTCTTATCTTTTTTCCTATTTGTAAATGTTGATTTTTCTGGCCATAAAGGACTTATTTTGTTCCAAAAGAATTCACATCATGAATAATACACCTGGGTCACTTGTCCAGCCATTTTTTCTTGCATTGGTAAGGATTTATTTCTATGAGGAGACACTCTGTCTTACAATGAAGGGTTGAAAAGCATAATAGAACAAGAAGAAATACACAAATAACCCAGAGGTTGCGATATGTTTGTATAAAGTATACAAACAATTTCAAATAACAACTGAACTTGTAAAAATCAACATCTGTTCATGGATTATTCATGAATCAAATGGTAAAATTCCTTCAATAAAAATGGTCCTCAATGAAGTTACCCCAGTTGCTGAAAAATAGGACTCACGTAAACGAAATTTCAACTTTAAGACTGTCATGCGGTTCAGTTTCATTAATGCTAAAATTATCCTCTTGTATATAACACGCTGCACAAAGCCAACTAATACAAACAAACAAAAAAACAACTAGAGTAACCCAATAACAAGATAACATGTAACTGTACCAATTTAGGTAATTGTGTTTTTTTCCACAAAATATATATTTGGAGTGCATCTGTAATTGTGTTTGTCAATTTGCGAATGAGGATTATCTCTGCAGCAATGCAAACTTTTCTTTCCCTTGTAGCAAATACCTACAAGGATGAGTTCATACATAATGATTTACAACTATTAATAGAAACTATAATAAGGAATCAATAGTCGTTCAAACCTACAAGTATTATTTTTACCCAACTGAGAGGGAGGTAGGAAGCTATCCTATGGTTTGGCATACAGACACGAAAAACACAGTAGGTATCATTTTCAGAACAATGCGTATTTTTAATTTATGAATTTTCTTTTATAAACTTGTATATACAGTCACTTTTTTTTTCCTTTCCTCCAGTGCTACATAATTATAACTTGCAAAATGTAAATATTTATGAATTCACAGGATGTTCGCTGGAAGAGAAGAATGTTATACTTGCAGATTTTTCTTGTACTTGCAGGATTCACATCATATTATTTGCCATCATGATGTACTCAAAAATGCAAAAAAATAAAATATTCTACATTTGACTTTTCTGAAAAATACCATCTGGTGTTATTTTTTGAGAGTTGGAGATTAGCTCCATAATTGCTTATAGTTAGAGATAGACATTACTACATTTATTGACAATTTTATTCTCTACAATAATCTTACATTTAAATAGTGACTTTGTTCCTGAAGGATGCCAAAGTGATTAAACTGATATTCAAACTCTCTGGATCGCATCACCCACAACTGAAATGCGGCCATCTCTGGGGTGAAATACTGCAGCTGGTTAACAGCACCGTGTAACAGCTTTGGAAATGAAGAATACCTTATTCAACCAAAAACAGGGACATTTAGGTAGGCAAAATAAATATCTGAGTTGGTGTTTGGCCAGGATGTTTGTGCTCACATGGCTACACCCAGGAGAAGTTTTGCTCAATCCTTAAAAACCAGGAATTGGGTTGTCTTGGAGAGGGTGATGCCCAAGTGAAGCCCCATCACTGTTCAGAGCTGACTGAGGTTGTGGTGATGGGCACAGACTGTGGAAAATGTACCTGGAGTCACTTGAGTTTTTCTTGACCACCTGGATATTGTGAACTTATCCTTGCGCAGGAGAACTCCACCATCATGTCTGTGCAAGCCTGGAGGCTACAACTGGTTCTAAGTCGCCCACCAGATAACTTTGATGACCATCATGGATCTTTGAATATTTCCCTTTTCCTTAGTCCAAATTCCATCACATTTCAGCAGCAGCTGTGACAGCACTTAAACCCTGATTAAGTACCTGGAGACTATAGTCAGTGCCTCTCTGGAAACTTTACTTGGCTTCTGTATTTTTCAGGAGATAGTGATTGCAATCTACTCACCCATCACATCGCCTTACTATCCTGGGCCGATTGTTCTTTGTTTTAGCTGATGTATCCAAGCCAGACAAATATTTCAGCAAATATTATCTTCCACAGCATTATGCTAAAACTCTTGATGCCATTAGACTCTAATCATACGTCTACTGCTTGTGAATCAAAGGGACAGGACTGCATCTGTCAGTCTCACTGTAACAATATATTTAGTTTGGTTGCATCATCAACATTGGAAAAAATCACTTGTCAAAGCTGCAAAGCAAGCAAGTCTTTGGTAAGTCATCTGCCTCCACGTGAGCTTCTGTGCTCATAGATGCCAGAAGTTCTTCCTCACCCGCAGTTGCCAACCACAGTATATTTTTGCACCCCTCTTCTGTTTGTCATCTAGAGCGCTTGTTGATGTGCAGTTACATGCAACCACGTGCACCAGGACTGTGCTCCTCATTCTCCAGTTGTCAGAGATGATCAAAACATCATGTCTATGGATTTCCTCAGTTCTTCTGCTGAGCTTTCTCTCGTTGGAGATCCACATGAAGAAGTGCTGTGGAAACACTGGTCCTCATTGGATGGGCAAATTCCCCTTACTGATTGATAATTTTACCAATACCTCGTCTAACTCCTTGTTTTTAATGTCTTGTTGAACATACTCCAGACTACCTAAAGTCATTGTTTCTTTAGACTTCACAGAAAGAATCAATACTGTCACTACACAGAAGTACAGGTGACATTGGACATGGCAGCAACGTGTCCTCTCAACAGAGCCCTGTGAACACTGAAAATTGCCAGTGAAACCTCTGATCTTGGCTTGGCAAGTTTTGTGTTTTAGACGAGTAGAGAGTGCTGTAGAAAAGTGATTCGGTATCAAATCTGGGTGCTTTTGTTATGCGAATTAGTCCCATGGCTTTTACGGTGAAATCAATTAATCAAACTTTTTGATTAAAGCCTTTGCATCCAGAACTGCTAGTTGGTCAAAACTGAACTTTTCTGTGGGAAAGTATAATGATAAATTTCCCAACTTGCAAAAGGTTAGAGAAATTATTATTATTATTATTATTATTATTATTATTATTATTATTATTATTATTATTAATTTCAAATTCCATTTTAATTTTACTAATTAAAACTTCCATGGAAAGCTGTATGGTTTTTATTATTTGGGAAGTCAGGGTAGATGGTATCCACCTTCCACTTCATCTTTGAAGTTACAGAAAGGATAATTGTTGAAAGCTATTGTTTGATCATATGTAATTATTAAGCTATACTTTAGCTGATCACTTTAATTGAGGTAAAATACTTGAACCCTTGTGTAAAACTCCAGTCGAAAATGATCCTTAGAATTGTTTGGATTGTGACATTTTTTCAAGTACTGTCTTTTTTCCTCTCTGAACACCTAAACTTTTTCAAGTCCAAATAGGTCTTTTCTCTCCTCATTCATAGGATGCTTCTAAAATCTTGTATGTATGTGTATCTCCGTGCTTTTCAAAATCTTCAGGCATTGAACTTGGTTTTAGTGTTGGTCTGATGAAGCCCAACATATGTATATTTCTTTTAATAAGGAATTAGAGAATATATAGCATTTGGTTATCAGGAACGTTAGCGAAGCCTCACAGGCTCACCTAATCATCTTTTTCTCTCTGTAAAGCACCTTCCCAAAAGAATCTCCATATTTTTGAGATAAATTACAGAAAACACAGAGATTGTGATTCTGTATTTTTTTTTCAGCAACTCAACAGCATGGCCAGGACTGCCTCAATAGTTCAGCAGCTGGCAATTAAAGCAATAGCTTGGAGAACAGGAGACTGAGGGGGTGACTCATTCATGGTTGTCAATATGGAAAGGGTGAGTGTCACGAGGATGGAGCCAGGCTCTTCTTGGTGAAAACCAATGATAGGACAAGGGGTAATGGGTTCAAACTGGAACACAGGAGGTTCCACTCAAATATGAGAAGAAACTTGTTCCCGGTGAGGGTGTCAGAGCCTGGCCCAGGCTGCCCAGGGAGGTTGTGGAGTCTCCTTCTCTGCAGACATTCCAACCCGCCTGGACGCCTTCCTGTGTAACCTCATCTGGGTGTTCTTGCTCTGGCGGGGGGATTGCACTGGATGAGCTTTCCAGGTCCCTTTCCAATCCCTGACAACCTGTGATTCTCTAATTCACTGGGGTAGTTTGTTGAAGTTTTTAAAGAGAAGCCTGCATTGTTTTTTTTTTGTTCATTTGTTTTTTCCTATTGTGTTTTGCTATTGTTTTGGTGTGGTTGCTTTGTTTGTTTTGGTTTGGTTTTGTTTCCTCTGCACTTGTACCAACAGCCTGTTTTCCTGCTCAATTTCTGTGGCAGTTGACCACCCAGTAATGAGGTTCTGAGCTGTCTATGGGGCTGTTGGTGGCTCTTTATCCCCTTTTGTCCCCCTGTCCCCCCTGGGCTCGGTGTCTTGGCCCAGAGAGCAGAGACCGAGCCCTCCTGTGCCGTGGGTGACTGAGTTTCTCAGTAGTGTTTGTTGTAGTGTTGTTGTTCACATCCTTATAGTGGTGTTTGTGTATTTGTTCCTTGAGTGTAAAGCCAAGATACTTCTCAGGAAAAACAAGAAGTATCAGGTTTTGTATTGGCAAAAAAGCAAATAGAACATGCAAATATACATATTTTTTTAAGAAAATCCATCCAAAATCTATATGAGGTAACAATCTGACACCAATGTTTTTTAACCTCTTTATTGTGGCAGTGACATGGTGGCATCAACACAAAGACATCAAACCTCTAAACACGGAGGTTTGGCTGCAGAAAGTCACATCTGGGTGAAAATGTGTCTGGTAATATGGATCCATTTGCTTTGCTGTGGAGAGACCTTGTATGAATTTAGAAACTTTTGAGATTAAACACTTCAAAGGATGTCAGGACCAAACTTCTATTTTTTGCTCTCACTCCTGTAGTGACACAGCACCTTGAAGGTTTCACATTATTTGAGGGAGTTCTAAATGAAAACCTGGTCTCCATCTAAACCAGGAAAAGTGGCATTTTCTTGGGATGTTTTTGGGGCTTGCAGACACATTAAGGTATTTGCTTTCAAGGTTTCACTGCCTGCTCTGTGCGGGTTGCTGCCAGAAGGGTTCTCCTCAGCTGGATCAGCTCCAAAACCCAAGAATCATATTTTACATTCCAATTTTCTTTGCAGTGTTGTTTTTCAATGAGACAGGTAAATCGGGCCAGCCTACCTGCAGGCATATGGTTGTGGGATCTGACACGAGAAGGAGGACACAGCTGAGGAGAAGGGCTGCTGAGATCTTAGGTTTAAATCAGCCATGACATAGCATCCAATGGCTGAGGTGAGCACAGTGAAGAAGCATAAAGCAAAATACCAGCACACCTGCAACTAAGATTTATTTTCATGCGGTCATTCACGTGCACCAATTTTGTTTTTTGACGTGTTCATGGAGGTATGTTTGAGCTAAAAGGCAGTGTTGGCACTAAAATAACACCCAACAAAATAGACCACGAACAAACTGGGGGAGAAGTAGAAAGCTTTTAACCATTAGAAAGGTGAGATTCCAGAATAATCATACTACGAGAGCAAAAACATGGCTGTAAGGTAAGCCAGGATCAGTTTAAGACTGCAATTATGAACTGGATATGATAGTGTGATTGATTTGAACTATCAGATCTCTTTGGGTCTTGTCACCTATGAAAAGAGGTTTTAGATGAAGTGTAATAGCTATCTGATATGCTTTTGGAGATGGGTGTTTACATTAACGTAGATAGAATTATTGTGTGGGACAGTCGCGCTTAGAAAGTTGATGGCAATATAAGGAGTGTTGGGTGTCTTTCCACAGTGGGATTGGTGTAGCTACAATCCAACAAAAGAAATGAAACATCTCTGTTACTAAAATATCTGCTCTGATTCATGGGGAACTGCCTGTAAGCTCAGAATTATCCAGATATGGTGTGTTCTTTTGCCTCAGTATTACTAATTATGGTACTTTTCAGATCAGCGAAGGTGCCAGAAGCACTTAAGGGCTTTGCTGTATTGGTGTTGGTTGCTGAACTGAAACCTGGATTTGAACTCTGAAGTGTTTCTCTAATGTGTTGTGTGACTACAAATCTGGACAGGGAGACAGTTGTCAGCTGAAATAAATAAATGTGTAGTAGAAAAGCAAGAGGCTGGTGTAGTTACAAGGTATGCCTGTAGTTTAAATCTGGGCTGCAATATTGCTGTCAGTTCAGAATGGCAGATCCCCGTTTCTTTCCCTGCATAGCAAATAGATGATCTAGAAGTACCTGTGGGTGCTCCAGATGGCTCATCTCTTGCTATCTTGCTGTACCTCCACCTCGCTGCTAAGTCTTTTTAGGTTTTAAGTACTTGTTGGCACTCTTTAGTGGTTAGAAATATACCCGTAGCTTGATTTGAAAACAGTATGACCGTTTCAGAATCTGATTTTGAATAACTTTTCCATCCTGCTCTGCCTTTCTGTGTACACAAGGAATTTGGATCTGATTGTTCAGATCTTTTAGGGAATATCTAAGACCCACAATAATCATAGGTAGAGGATGGACATCCTTATACTTTCTCTAGGGGAGAAAAACGTCTCTAGATGGACTCGTTTGCACAAACTGGCTATCTGTGTCTTGTTTTAATTGGAAGCTGACAACATCTACATGTGTGGTCTCTGTTTTGAGGCATGGATATAGTTGTCTGTGTTTTAAAGGACTCCGAACCTGAACTGTAAGTGTTTGGAAATGTAGGATAGGACAAACTTGTGATTTAGATTCTGCTCCTGCTAATCTGTGAACGACAGTAGCTCATTAGGGCTATGTTTAGGAGGAAATATGTGTATTACTTTTCAAAGAAAATGCCTATTTTCTATCTTCTACCAGAAAGTGGAAGCTTATTCTTCCAAGTGCTTTTCCATTAGGAAAACCCAAACTGACAGCTCTCCAGCCATTGCTGTCCTCCAGATCCAACCATCCTTAGGAGCTCACCTGAAGCACAGCCCGAGGTCTGCAGATCTATTGGAACATATTGCAAAACCTGATGACTCTGTATCCTGCTCAAGGGATTGATCAGAGTCTTCCCGACCAGCCAAAAATTTCTGAAATCCAGTCATTTTACGTATACTCTTAAGGCTACTTGATGTAAATACAATCTCACTTTGACGAGAGGGCCACAGAACCAGGCATAGTTTCTGCTTACCTTATTATTTTAGTAAACAAGCTATTAGGACAACTTGGAGTGTGTTCACTCTATAGAAAATGTGTGTGGTGTTTCTCCATCTGAATAGTTTTCCCCTGTTTGTTCTGTTGGGTTAGTGAAGTTGAACCTGTGGCTGGGCAGAGCTCCATTGAGCTCAATGCTCTTCTGTGTGCGGCAAGAGCCTGTGCACGGGGACTTTATGGGGAGCAAGAGTGATGTTAAATATTTGTATTTCATATTATGACTTCCTTTGCATTTAACCACTACCTAACACAAAGGCTCCTTACTACAGTCTTAAAAGCAGAACAACTTTGGAATGCATTAAAATTATACCAGACAAGGAGAAGGTTGTATGTAATCAGATTTTCTGTCAGTCATTAATTGCACTGGCCAGTTGTATTTTTTTCACACATCAGTAGGATGTCTTGGAGATTGTTTAAAGTGTGGCAGACTGAAGAGACTCTTCAGAAACACTTGTATAGCAGTTATAGGTAAACATGTATAAAACCACTATCGTGCATCATCATCTGCTGCAGGAGCTGTTTGTATTTGTGCAGCATCCTCACTTCAATGGCACTTCACATCATTTTCTCACCCTGCATCAAGATCAGCAAAAATGCGTATCTGTTTAAGTCATTATTTCTATCATTGTATGGAGTTGGCTTTATTCACACAGCGTTGGCTTTATTCACACGGTGTTGGCTTTTCAAACAAAAGTCCAGCCCAGCATCACCAAGTTCCCGTGTGTGGCTTAAGGAATTACATATTCTGCCTTTGGAGAGTGTAAAATTATAGTTGCATAAAATCACCTAGCAGGTCTTTACCATGAGTTGCATTTTATTACCAATTTCAGATATAGCCATGAGGTAACAGCTAAAAAGGTCACAGTGCAAATACATGTGCAGAATTTAAACGAGAACTTATTCTTTCTCCAATAAACACACACCGGATGCAAAGGAGGAGTTGGAACGTTTTCAGAAGGCGGCTCGGGCCAACCCGGCTCTCATCAGGGACTGTTTCAAAGATTAGTTTCTGATGTCCGTAGGAACATATTGCGTGAGCCTGTTTTTAGATAACACGCTGTGTGTTGCCATCTCCTCTGAAATCGTTCTGGCTGCTCAGGTCTGATTGCTGGATTTTGCAGCATCCTGTGAGAGCTGCAAAAACCTCGGCAGTCCGAATGGACCGGCCGCCTCTGTAAAGTGAGCCTGTAAAGCTTTATTTCCTTCTGGGAAAGAAAGAATATCTGAATATTGCCCAGATTTTAAATGACCTGCCCCAGTACTAAACAAAGATTCAAAGGAAAGGGAAACGTTTCCAGAAATGAAACCTCAGGTGTTCTGGTTTCTATTCTCAGCTCCGACACTCGCTTTTTTTTTGTCAGGCTTGATAAGTCATTTAGCTGTGCCTTTTCCCTTGTCTTTATAATAGGGATAGTAGGAGTATTTTAAAGCCGAAATCAATACTGGTGGTAAAACATGGTGGGTCGCACTTACACAGAGGCCCACACAAGTGTGGATGTGCTGTTTGAGACCTGAAAGACCAGATAGTCAAACCCTCTTCTGTCCTTAGCCCAGATACAGAGGACGGGGTCAGAGAGCAATCATCAGTATATGAGATTTGCTTTAACAAAGTGTTTAGAGCCTTTTTTGTGTGAATCATACAGAATAGCATTGGGGAAGAAGGACTTCCCGCCCTCATGGGACTCATCAGTCCCAGCCAATGAGTGGGACACAGCAGAGGCTATTTCGAAAAGAGCGTTAGCACAATCTGGTCATCTTAATAAATATTAACAAAAATTAGCTGGAAAAGAGGTGAGGAAAATCTCTCTTTCCTCCTCCTACAATTCTTGGGTTCAATAGTTTGGGAATCTTTGGTTGAACCTGTGAGTGTTGTGGAGATGAAGAAGGAAAACCCTCAGAGCTGGACATTGAGCTTTAACAGCAGCTCAGATGCTCTGGTGGCAACATGCAGGTTGTGGGACTGTCCATCAGACCTTGAGAGCCAACTATAGGTCCTTGAGTGAATGTTTTAAAGACTGAAGCTTGAGTAGTTCCAGTTGGAACTTACACTGATCATCTAGTCTAACTGCCTGACCAGTTTAAAGCTGATCAAAAGTTAAAGCAATATATTATATATTATGTCCATATGCCTCTTAAACACTGGCAGGCTTGGGGCGTCATTCTTTAAGATCTTTCACAAACTTCAGATTGACTTATAGACTTGTTTGCAAAAGCACAAACCTGTGGCTGTGTGAATCTCTGTTTTATAATCTGTCCATTCGAGTTTCTCAAAGCTGAGTGACTGCGTTATTGGGACGACGTGTCAGTCCTGATTACATTTGCATGTTGGTTTAAACGTAACACTACATGCCAGAGCTTCCTGACTGGATGTGATGCAGCATCAAAGTGATGTTTCATGCTCTGGGAACTTTAAAAAGTCATTGAAGGGAGAAAAGGGAGATGCCTATGGGAGGAATGACAGAAATTTGGGCTTGATTCTACTCTTATCAAGGTAAATAGTAAAACATATGTTGACTGAATTTGAAGCAAGATGAGTCTGTAATGACTCTGACAAGGTAGGTAGAGTCTTTTAGTTTCAGTCCTGAACTTCTGAGGAATGAGATGTCCTTCTGTTGTTTGTTAGAATTGCCATTTTCTTGTAAATACATAGTAGAATAATAATGGCTGGTGTTTTATTTATAAAAATTCTGGTGGAAGTATTTATTATAAATGAAACTAATTTTGAATTAGCCTCCTTTTCGGTCTGTGAATGATTTTTGCAAACAATCCTCGTTCTTATTATTCAGTGCATAATGTGGCAGGAGGCGGCTCATGTGTCCTCTATCTCTCCTTGCCACTGTTTTCTCAAATCCTTCCAAGTAGGTACAGAATATTTGGGAGCATTTGCACTCATATTATTGAAGCCACCTAATCTTCTCCTCCAGATTGTGTTTCTGGTGGCCTGATACAAGACTGCAGGAGTCTGTGTGTTATGGAGACATGAGGTCTGTGTGATGGTACAACAGGTTGGGTGAAGGTCTGGTACTGCATGTAGACCGTGAGTTATTTCCCAAAACAGCTCACGTTGCTGTGCCAAATAATGGGACCTCTAAACCTCCCTTCTCAGTCTCTAATACATAATAAAGTCATCAATTTTGGTATGACTGTTGTGGAAGCAAAGCTTATAAAACTGTCCAATATTACATGTTTGTAGAAAACCCGGCAGATTTCATTTTCCCTGTGTTAAAGTTGTGTGCAGGAGATGAGACTTGGGGACATGGGAGACTATAAGCCACCAGTATCTGATAATGTGCAAAGGGTTCTTAACTAAAATTTGCAAAATGTCTAGTGCCAGCCCTGTACAAGGTCCTATAAAAACCATGATGAGAAGTAGACTACTTTGTTCTCCATAGCCTGATGGACCAGCTCTGGAGAAAGAGAAGAAGTTACAGAGAGGGCAAGACTTGAGGAAACAATCGCTGTCACTGGTTGTGGGTTATTTCATTCCTGATTTTGCTTTTCCATTCTTTTTTTAACATAGGCTTGTTTAGGCTTGTTTGTATTTAGTTAGTGGATACTCTTCCCAAGATTCCATTTATCTGTTCAACTTCATAAAAATGCATTTTTTTCCTCTAACCTGGGAAAAGTAGCACTTACTGTTTAAATTCATGCTTGGATTCCAATACAAACCAACCTCCTGTTCTTGAAATAGCCAGAAAACACTCCCTGCTATACATCCCAAAGTTCTCCATTAGACCAAATGTTTTCATACACTCAGTTATAAATAATGTGTATGATGGAAAAGTAAAGATTCAGGCTAACTGCCTCCTGTATTTCATGACAGGAACAAAATAAGTTTCATTTAAGTTTCACAGAACACAAAAATTATACCTTGAAACTAAGGGATACAGAACCAGCAACGTTTTGTGCTCTGATGGCCAAACCTGAATGAATTACCTTAAAGTAAATGTACAAAGAGAAAAAAGGAAAAGCAAACCCTAGCATGGTTTTGGATTGCCTGTGGTCTGCGATTTTCTGTGCAAAGTTGGAATCCAGAGGGAATCTCAAGCCTTGGTATACAAACTTTATAATGGAAATGCTGTCAAATTCTTAAACACAACAAGGCAAATGGCGCAGCTACAGCATGTTAAAAAATATATGAAAATGCTCTGAACCCGGGGTGAAGGCTAGCGGTCTTGACACTGAACATAGAAAGGTAAATGATTGGAACTTTAATTACTTTGATCCGTCATGCCTCGTAGCTATATGTCAGCTAAGCCAACAAAACTGACACAGAACAAAGGCCATGACTGTTTCAACATCTTAACTCATTTCTTATGGTTGATTAATAAGTCTGTTGAATGAAACGTGTGATGAGAATTGAGAAAAACATCACGTGTGTGTTTATAGATGCACACACCTCTCATGCGTGTGGTTTTTGTTTGGTGGATGTGTAGGTTCAGCCTATGGAGCAGTAGGCAGCGGCAGACCCAGCGTACAGCTCAACCATAATTTGTGCCTGTGAAAGGAAGGTCTGTGAGCAATACGGTGGGATCTTGGTGGGACGTTGTCCTTCTCTACATTGTGTCTATGTGTACGTGAGCACACGTGCAGTAACTTTTGGAATGCCTCTGATTCCTTGGTCTCTCATTAGTTATGGGTTGGCCTAAATTCCTGTTAGACTGAATGTCCATGGCCACCAGCAGCTTCTTTGATCATGAGGGAAGACCTCCAAAGATATAGTAGAGCCTGTACTGTAGTACAAAGCACACTCTTTCACAGGGATATTGCATCCCAGACTAATGTTGTCTTGCCTTTCCAAACCCCATATTTTCTCCCAGTTCCAAACTTCTCATTTGTCTGGCACAGAAGTCCAACAGGACAGCTTATGTTTATGGCTCATGTTCGTTCAGGTGATCCCTTTCATTCTTGAAGGATGCTGCTGGTTTCCCAGAATAAGGCAACTATGAACTTCTGACCCAAACTTGGATATGAAGCTTCCACTTGAATTTCCTCTTTGCGCAAGCTGTTTGGTTCAGGGCTGATTTCAGAGGTACTTCTATGGCTATACTAGCATGCTGGATAATAACGTGGTTTCCAAAAACATGACCTAATTGACGCAGTCATGATGAGACAGAATTCGGCCCACATAGCAAAACATTAATCTGATCACATAAATTGATGGTAAGTGCTAGATCTCTGTGTCAGATGCAAAATTAAAATATTTCTGTTAACAAAATCAAAATATTTCTGTTAACAAAGTGTGTTTTACAACAATTGCACCATATGAATGGTAAGGAAACGTGTGCCGGCCATGGCGTGGTCTGCCACAACTTATTAGATTTTGTGACATCCCGGTGACACGAACCAAATGGGGATCTGTCCCTGAGACTCGATCCCTCCAACTACGTGATCCATCCTGCTGGCAATCTGACTTTCAGTCATTTACATAAATACTTCACGGCAAGTAACGGCCCAGTTCTCACATTTAAAGTGTACGTTGAACTATGGAATCAGCATTCAAATTTAGATGTCTGTAACGTCGCTTGTATTCCGAGCTAATTTTTAAAAGAAGACCTTCAAGATGCGGTTGATATTGTCTATGCTGGATTTCTCACAACTCATTTAGTGCTATTTTCCAGTCAGCATATCTGGTTCAAGACCCCTCTTTTCCATCATTTGAAGCTCTGGAACATTAAACACTGTCTTGTGTTGTAGCTTGAATATGAGATTACTTAAGTAGCGGTGAATATCTCAGCAACATATCTGCTCTACAAAGGGAGCACACGTTTGGATGCTGCCTGAAATGCTAATATTATACAGAAAATTATATAGAGCCCTTCATTAACTAGCTATTTTTTCCTTTGTGCAATATTTTACAAAATTTGATTCTAAACTGTAGTTCAGCAACTAAACCAGTGATTTCATTTGAAGAGCAGCACTAAAGAGCTGGCTTTTAAAACATTTAACTCTGATTTTGCATTTTAAAAGTATGCTAATATTATGAAGGATCAAATTGCTGGAATATTTTTATGAAATCAGATATTTTTTCTTAAAGTTTATGGAGAAAAGTAAAATGGGGTATAAATAGAAGGCAATCAATTAATTCTTTTGAGGTAATTTATAGATTTGAGTAAATTCCATGTCCCATGGAAGTTAAGAGAAGTCCTTTTGCTTTGATTTAAATGCTGTCCTGATATAATCTCCTGAATTTGGCACATCTTTATATATCTTACTGCAAAACTTGTCTTATGGGGCTACACAATTACTTTCAAAATCTTTATTTATTATTTTTTTTTTTTTACAATTATATGCATTTTTTTTTTTTGAATACAGCATTATGAAATGGTGTGTATGTGCGTGTCTTTCAAACCAGCTCAATATTTGAATGCATCGTTAATGTTACGGCAGCCTGTTATTACTCTGGCAAATAGGCAGTTAGTGTGGTGGAAAGTATGGGAAGTAAAATACTCCTATGAGTCCTTTACATAGACGTCCTGCCCAGTAATAGTGTAGCAACCTGATAGAAGGTAGGAATTTTGCATGTAAATAGCCTCTAGTAAGGGCATATGCAATAAGGATACTTTTGTTACGCACAAGCATGGTTGGAATTTGTCTGTATTAAAAGTGATATTTGTGACCTGCTCTGATTTTCATTTTCTAGCATTGTAGAAAGTTAATCCCAGTCATACATTGCTAATATCTTTGCTAATATAATTGCTAATACATTATTAATACACATTGCTAATAACTGCTATTGACTGGGTGTTTTTATCCTGAAAAAAATAGAAGTGTAGATAGGAATGCTGTATCTAAACTGTACAACATTTGCTTTTATGATGAAGCCAAAAGGCCTGGCAATGGAGGAAACTGCGGAAAGATGAAGGAAATGTCATATATATCCCTGTTTGTGACACCGGCCTTCGTCTGCCCTTGAGCACGTTACACCATGAGTCTGTATCTTGGGTATGATCACACGGTGCAAATACTTTCCTTCCTTGGAGGAGCGTTTTAAGATTGACAAATGAAACCCTGCTATATAATACACGATCAAATGTAATTATTATTGAGTTACCACTTGCTATTATTGAGTTATTAACTTGGCAAAAAGAACGTCTAGAACAAAAAGGGCAGCAAGATAAAAGCAAATACCCAGAACGTTTCTGTTCTTCCCCCTGTGTAGCCGTTGGATGGTAAAGGAAACAAATCCTTCATTGCTTGTCTGAGCTCAGCAAGGAAATAGAAATTCTTTCTAAAAAGAAAATAAAAATGCCAGCAAGAAAGAATCTAAGCCTTCATATTTATATACGAACTCCTGAACCTCATTTAGATAGGAATATTCTTTCTTGAAGCAAATGACTTGATTGAAATTAATGTTATATGATCTATAAAAATATTTTTTCAGGTCTCTTGGCTTTTTCAAATGAAAATTGAACTTTCCAAGGCCTTTCTCCATAATATAATAAACCTATATTTAGTTTCATGAGTATCTAGTAAAGGATGTTTTATCCACCTGTACAAAAGTTTGTTATTTAAACCTTGAAGAAAATACTGTAAAATATTGTATGGATATGGCACCAATATGCCCTTGGTACAGTATAAACATTACTAAGAAATATTTAGTGACTTTGAAGACAGGAAAGCTAGAAAATCCAAAGAGCAGAAAGAGCTGTAAATCCTTAGGGTTGTAAATATATCGTTATAAGTAGCTACAACTGTAATTGTAATATGCTTTAATTTTTGATGGTATAATCATAACCATAAGAAACTTGATATATTTAGATTGACAGCACCTATACCTGTTTCTTTTAAAATGATGTAAAGTTATCTTGTAAGAAGTAGTTTCATAAATGGTGTCATAAATTATAGGATTTTTTAATCCAAAGTCACCTTTGTGGCTCCAGTCTGTGCTACGCCCCATTTTGGTAGCAGTGAGGAAGGAAAGATTCACATATGTTGAGTGTTTTTATTAAGAATTTGTTTTGATCATGGCTGAAAGCAATTCCTCAAGCCAACTGTCTGCATAGAGAAACAGCATTAACTGTAGGGATAGAATTGATTAGTGAACATTCCTGTCTGGTAGCAACAGTAAAGACATGAAGGGAGGCGGAGAAGAGAGATGTGAATCAGCAATCCCAGAAAATAGGGCAGGAGGGACTGTGAGGTCACCTAATGCATCCCTGTAAGATCAACAACACCTAGGCAGTCTTGACAAATGTTTTATTCTTTTTTTTAAAAGCCTGCAGTAATAGAGATTTCCTAACTTCCTTGGCATATTATTTCAGCTGATAACTGTCCTGACAATCCAGAACTCTTCAACTCTTCACCTATTTTTTCTTTCTCTACAGTTTAGTTTCCTCTTGCTCTCATAGCAAGTATCAAGAGCTCACTCCAGTGCTATCATAGACACCTTTCACCTTTTTTGAAGTCTGCTGCCCCGTATTTCTTGGTGAAACAGCTCCCTTCCTTGTCAGCCTCTCTCATTTCTTTTCCACTCAGATTGAAAACAGAAGCTCTAAAAACCAAGATTTCTTCCACCTTGGAGAGATACAGAAATTTCACGTTTATCCCTCTTGTTATTCAGACTCTGAATGAATCCCCAAGAGATCCTGCAGAAGCACGTTCTTAAGAACCTCTGATTGGGTACTGGTTACAGTAAATATTGATTAATCCTGAAAATTGGAGCGCTAAAACATTACTATCCCATTGCTGTCTTTTAAATAGCTATGAGTCTGTGTTTCCTTTGCTGCCCTTTCAATTTTGTCTTGACTGGTTGAAAACCTGTTGACCCACAAGAAAGTGGGAGCCAGGAATTGGTTACAGCTTATAGACACATAATATTTATGTATATAAAATTACCTATGAGGTTTAACTAAAGATACTTATCAGATTTTTTTTTTGAACAGAGTAGAATATTACACTTCACTTAACTCAGTTGCTAGAAATTTAGGTTCAGCTTCAGCAGGTTACACTGGTATTAGACTATGTTCATTAGTTTGAGCTGAAAGCCAGTGTTTATTGGCACAACTATGTTTCTAGCATCTAAACAAACAACTTTCAGTATCTTTATGCATTTTATTTAGGTACAGCGAACCACTGTAGAAATAGATTACCCAGGTAGTGTTGGAAAGATGCTTTTCTGCTTAATATCTGTGAAATTCTAAGGCAAAAAAAATCTATACTAAATGATTTATAACAAAGAAAGGGACAAAGCATGTTATTTTCCTTCTGTTATCCTGGTCTTTGTAAATCTGAAATATGTTAACTTGTCACAGCTTGGCTTTTAGCAAAACACCTGGAACTTCTGAAGCTGGGATTTGAGTTGCCATCAATGAAGTAAACATGCACATTTTATAATCCAGCAAGTTTTGGGATGCAGTTGGTTGGCCAGTGATTAATACCCAGGTCCAGCCTTCCCAGTCTGTAGCCCTTTCGTGGTAATGAAGTCCTGGGTATGAGTCAAAGTTGAACTTTGTCATGAAACAGAGGATTGGGAATACATGACTAAGATAATGTGTCTTGAAAATGTCAAAAAGCAGATGGAGAAAATCCTGTCATCTTGGTCTGTATTTTTCAGCTGTTCTTAGTTTAAGCCTATCCCAACCTATGTATTTATTCCACTCCATTTACTTGAAAGAAACACTGGGGGCGTGAGAGTGGTTACTTTTCCTGAGGTGGCAATAGGACATTCATAGGAGAAGCAAGAGGCCTTTCCAGGTCAGTATGTCCCCAGATTCCTAATTCCTTAGACTCTTAGACTTCTAAAGGCCTTTGTTAGTTTAAGATACCAGGAGCCTGAGCAAGTGTCATTTTTCAAGTTGTGATTTTTGCAGGACAGATTTTCATCTTCTTGTACAGCAAATGTTGCTCTCCCCATGCCTGCAAGCTTCCTAACCTTATTTTATATATAAAATACACATATATATATATGTATATAGTGTATATACATGTTAATGATGATCTAGTAACAGCAGGGAAGCTCTGAATGGGAATAACAGTGTACGAAAAAGCCTGGAAGAGAGCCCTGGAAAATTCTGCTTATTATTCTGAGTATTATTTAATGTAGGAAGAATGAGGTAATGAAGTGCTTTGACTGAAGTAATGAACCCCCTTATCAGTCTGTTTGTCTATCTACTCATCTGTCCGTTTGTCTATTTGTTTATTTGTGCTTCACTCAGGGAAAATATATGGAAAGAGCTTAGTTAAAAACCTGTGATTTGGAGACTCGGGAAGGATGTGCCTTGTATCTGCTTTCCTCTTCTTATATAAAAAGATTAAATGATTTATTTAAAACTGTGACATCCTTATGAAGGACTGAAGGGTTTAAAATGCATGTTTTGCTTCCCACAATCATTGTTTCCTTTCACTTAAAAAAGCATTCTGGAAGGTGAAAGATTTCTGCGGTTACTGCAAATGAACTGTAGCAAGTTTCAGAGACAAATGAAAGTACTTGGAAATAATTTCACCTGAACTACGGCAATAGATTTCCAATTATCTTTAGTTTACAAGGCTACATTATGAAGGGGAAAGTCCTATCTCATCATGTGAAGGTCCCAGATACTGTGCAGTCCACTTTGATGCATTTGCTACAAACATTTCCAGGATACAAATCTCTTACTTACAGGTTACTCGCCCCCATAATACTTTCTAAGCAATCCATAAATAATTCTCATGTGAAAAACTAAAGGCAAAACCAACTGTGATGGAACTTCCAGCTGCAGAAAGTCCACAAGAAAACTTCGGTGGCTTTGGAAGGGGAATATTTTATAAGGCTAAACAAGTAGGATTACAAAGGCTGAGCTTAAGGTGCGGACTGTGTAGGACAACTCACCATTTCGGCTCCTGATGGATTCACTAACAGCTCCATGACCCATCCTAAGATGTTCTCCAGGGACACAACAGACTTTCATGGACACAGGAGTAATTTTCAGGTAATTGTGCCAAATCAGGTATTTTTTTCTGCATTATCAGATTTTGAAGCATAAATAAGGCTCTTTTACCCTGTTTTCCACAATGGCTGTTTTTATTGGGTATTTATGGGGTATTTAAAACTTTATTTACACAGTGACATTGCTAGTCTGTAACTTAGTGCTAGACCTGGAGGACAACTGAACTGATTTTCAGCTAGTTGCTTCTAGTGTTTCATTTCTAAAATACAAAAATATTTCCTAATTCTTCTTACAGCAGTGAATTTATAGAAAAAGTAACCAATACTTCATTCTTAAAAAATACTAAATATTACCTCCACGTAACATACAAAAAAAATTTCTCAATTTCTTTGGAATTAGTCTCTTCCCATCCCTGATAGAAACCTTGATACTTAATAATTTTTGTCCCTGGAAAACACACACCTGCAATTTCTCTTTCAAATGTGATGTTATTTTGGAACAAGGCTTCACTTGAATCATACTATTCACTAGTATATTATATACTCTTTAAGAAACAAAAAAGAATCCAAATAATTTTATTAGGGTGCCAATAGGTTTTATTTTCACACACAAAAAAAATTGATAACTTATGCAAGGATGAGTATCCAGAATACCTAGTGATATATACTGTGTCTATAGGAGGTTCAATAGGTTGCTTTTCTCCTGTTATAGTTAGGCCATCTTTGGTGAATTCACATACCTTGGGCTGCACGAATTCTCCCGAATTCAGAAAACTTTTCATTTTAAGGTTTAAAAATATCTTTGTACTTTTTTTTCCTCAGAAAAGATTTCTCTTGTTACTGTAGCACATATTTCTAAATTTTACATTTTCAACGTTTTTTGAACAAAACTGTTAATTTCAATTCTTAAAAAATAGATGTTAAAAAATGTATTTATTTGTGACATTGATTTTCCTGATGCTGTTTTTATTTTCTTGCTACTATCCCACTTATTTCCACTTAATTTTAGTCAAGCACATAACACAGAGGGGAGCAGAAATATTTTTGGCTGAAGACATTGGAGTAAATCACAGCTCTTGTGAGAAAATGTCATGAATATCTATGTGGAACAGACAGGACTTGGATTTTATGAGAATGAGATAGAGAGAAAAGTGCAAGGACTCAATTTATCTACATCTGAATGATAAAGAACTGACTGAACCCTTCTGGTATTGAAATCTATGCCTTTAGAGAGAGTATTTTTAATTTTTTAAGATAGTATTTTGGTCACTAAACCATTTATAACTCGTAAGGTCAGGAGGAAGCATTGCAGTGATGTAGTTTGACTTGCACAGTACAGACTGTAGGGCTCCGTAAATTAATTCCAAGTCAAAAGAAGAATATATCTTTTAGAAACGTAGCTTTAATTTGAACACATGTTGATGGAGAACCCACAACTAGGGCAAGCTGTTAGGAGATTTTGTTACTTTGACTTTTAAAAAACACATATATTTTTACCTTATTCACATAAGGCTGTCTTGAACTTTTGTCCAGTGATTTTTATGTGTCTTGGCTGTTGAAGTGTCTATTATGAAAATCTTTTCACTCTTGTAAATACCTGTAGACTGGTTGAATTAACCCAAAGTTTCTCTGTGATAAACCGTATGCAGAAGGCGTTTGCCATCCCTTCAGTTCTCATTGCTCTTCCCATATTTTCCTACCAATGTAATGATGTTTATTTCTCTGTTTATATCTACATTACCAAAAATATTTTCAATCCCTGGTAAATTTTATGTATTAAAGTAAGACAACAAATTGTGACTTGCAGAGAGTATTCAGGGTCCTAGAGCTGTTATGAGCATGGCATTCACTGTGCTGTAAGAATGGAATTTTGTGTAGTAGTATCCTAATGGTTTATATTTTAATGTTATGAAACATTTTGAGAATAAGTCCAGTGTGGTAACTGGTATAGCATACTCCAGGAACTGGAAAATAAAGATGTGCTACTTAGTCACTCATCTCAGTCCTACATTGGCTTCTCTTACTACCTTTTGTTGTGGGACAGATTCCCCCCAATATATAGTGGGAATGAGAATATGTAGCACGCATTTAGTTTAGGTGCCTCCCACAGCATCCTCACAGCTAAGTTGAGGAGGTGTGGTCTAGACAATAGAGTAGTGAGGTGGGTTGCAAACTGGCTTAGGGAGAGAAGCCAGAGAGTGGCAGTCAATGGTGTGGAGTCTAGTTGGAGGCCAGTATCTAGTGGAGTGCCTCAGGGGTCAATGCTGGGGCCAATATTATTCAATATATTCATTAATGATTTGGACGAGGGAATTGAGTGTACTATCAGCAAGTTTGCCGATGACACCAAGCTGGGAGGAGTTGCTGACATGCCAGAAGGCTGTGCTGCCATCCAGCGGGACCTGGACAGGCTGGAGAGTTGGGCGGGGAATAACCTAATGAAATTTAACAGGGGCAAGTGTAGAGTCCTGCATCTGGGCAGGAACAACCCCAGGTTCCAGTATAGGTTGGGAGATTATATATTAGAGAGCAGTGTAGGGGAAAGGGACCTGGGGGTCCTGGTGGACAACAGGATGACCATGAGCCAGCACTGTGCCCTTGTGGCCAGGAAGGCCAATGGCATCCTGGGGTGTATTACAAGGGGGGTGGTTAGTAGATCGAGAGAGGTCCTCCTTCCCCTCTACTCCACCCTGGTGAGACCACATCTGGAATATTGTGTCCAGTTCTGGGCCCCTCAGTTCAAGAAGGACAGGGAACTGCTGGAGAGAGTCCAGCGTAGGGCAACCAAGATGATTAAGGGAGTGGAGCACCTCCCTCATGAAGAAAGGCTGAGGGAGCTGGGTCTCTTGAGTTTGGAGAAGAGGAGACTAAGGGGGGACCTTATTAATGTTTATAAATATATAAAGGGTGAGTGCCATGAGGATGGAGCCAGGCTCTTCTTGGTGGCAAACAATAATAGGACAAGGGGTAATGGGATCAAGCTGGAACACAAGAAGTTCCACTTAAATTTGAGAAGAAACTTCTTCTCAGTAAGGGTGACAGAGCACTGGAACAGGCTGCCCAGGGAAGTTGTGGAGTCTCCTTCTCTGGAGACATTCAAAACCCGCCTGGACATGTTCCTGTGCGACCTCACCTGGGCGTTCCTGCTCCAGCAGGAGGATTGGACTGGATGATCTTTTGAGGTCCCTTCCAACCCCAAACATACTGTGATACTGTGATAAATTCTATTTGTAGATCAACCCCATTCAAACCACCTTTGCCACTTGGATAGATGACTAACTCTTTAGGAGATAGTTCCATTTTCCTTTATCAGCACTGGGAAATCCTGTTTTTCCCCAAGGGTAGAGAATGAGGACCGAAACCTCTGCCCTGTGCATGGTGATCTGCAAAGGGGAGCACACCCAGGATTTCGGGAGCTGTACCAAAGCCTCTGCAAACCGTGGGACCGGAACAGCTGAGACGTTATCGCCATCCCAGATACCTAGCTAAGCTGGATAATTTGTCCATCATGAGACAAGTCCGACTTAGGGAGAGGATTAGTGCAGCTAATGCTATAGACACCACTCACTGGAACATCTCCTGTGTAATCACAGGATTGTTTTCTCGCTCCCTGCAGCAAGGTCCAGCTCTCATTGCTGTCCTGGCAGAGCTGCCCCGCGCTCTGTGCTGCGCCACATCCAACAGGAACTGAACCCAGCTTAAAAAAAAACAACATTCATGAAAGCAAACGACACCCCCTCCCAAATGTAGTGCAAATAATAGTGAGTATCGCGCTGATTTCATACCTGTTTCTTTAATGATTTCCTTGGGAGAGGAGATTTATTTCACTGTGGTATCACACCTGAAAGCCGTTTGCCTATGTGATTCATCTGTCCAGCCTGCACATGGGTCAGTGCTGTGTCTGGAACGTTCTTCTTTCTTTCTCAGTGTTCAAGTCCTGCTCTTTATGTCAGAGGCTTTTACACAGGGTAACACTGGCACATTATTCTCATTATCAGGTTTCCAGCAATGTGTCCATCACTGTAGTAGCTCAAAAGCTCCTTTTCCACTGCACCAGGGAAAAAACTTGTAGGTGTAAGAAAATAAATATGTGTGTCTGTACTTGTGCTGCTGATGTTCAGTGCTTGTGATTTTCCAAGCCACCCTGAGTTAACAGTGAGCTGTAGAGAACCGCTCATTCTTATTCTGTATGAGTGAGTCTTTGTTCCCTGAATTTGCCATGGGCATTCTGGTGTTTCAACTTTATCTCTGACATATCACTAAGATCATGTTCTTTTGCTGGCAGGTTTAAAAAAAACCCAACAACCCACAAACCAAAAGCAGAAAAACCCTTAACATATGTAACCCCCTCGTCCACTTTAAGCACGCGAATTATGTTTTTATTGTTCATCAAGAGTTTTGCCAGTTACTGAATTGTAATATTTTAGTAGGTTAAATATTGATTGTTCTTTTAACTGTGTTATGTAAACTACTGCATGCTCTTAACTTTTTAGCTAAAAAAAAAAGCAAATATGTTAATTTCACACTAGTTGCTGGATGCTACCTAACGCTCATAGTTTTCTCCTTAGATTTCTCTTGCATTCTTTTGGATCTCTTTGAAGTGAGTGGAATGGTTTTAATGTTGACCCAAACTGAATTGGTTACAGGAGATAAGAAAAACATTTTAATATAAATAGTGCATAGGCAGAGATGATAAAGACAATTTCAGGCATATAGAAAAGGCAGACAAGGAAACTGAAATCAAGCAGTTTTTGCTTGGGTCTGGTAGATGACTGATTTCACACGCTTTTCAGCAGAGGAATGTGGATGTTCATGAAAACTTGATCAAGAGCCATATCCAAAAGGGCATTTGCATATCTGAAATAGAGTCTACAAAGATTTTTAAAGGCCTACATCCAAGATTCTCATCCGAAACTTCCTTTGTTCAGACAAACTTCAGCACTTCTCTGTTGAGGGGGAAAAGAAGTTTGCTGTGAGAAGCTGAGGACCCGGGCACTGTCAGCTATAGGCACAGGCATCATGCGCCTCTTTCTGCTGCCAACGGGGTAAATAAAAGTCACACTGGACCCAGGAGCATCACTGTGTTCGCTACATGTCACACAGAAGGGCTCATCATCACCTGCACCGTAGAAAATGGTTACATAAATGGGACAGTATGTATATTGCTCACTGTCATGAAGAATTGCAGAAAATCCTAAGAAAACCTGAAAATATATTTTCATATTATAGTTGATACTTGTATTAACACTTTAAGAGGCTGCATTCAGCAATTATTGGCAGTGTTGAGTGAGAGCAAGTAGAGCAGGCTCCAGAAAGAAGAGGCTTGAGTAAAATCAGTTCAAACTAAGTGCTCTTTCTAAGGAACCAGTGGAGTGGATGGGAGATATTCAATAGAACTTTCAGTACTGAGTTAAGATGTGTGGAACTAAAACACTAGAGGATTTGACTAGCTGCTGTTATGAAGAAAATTGTTCCATATATAAACTACCCAGTGTCAGCTTATGAAGTCTAGAAGTCAGTTTTTAATCTGATTCCAACTAGTCGTTTCTTTGGTGGCTTGGATGAGGAGTGGGTGAGATGGAGGATTTGCAAATGCTAGTGGTTTAATGAAAACAAGAAACCATGGTGGTGGGTATTTTCTGGAAGTTTTCTAGCTGTTTCTAGATTTCTAATATTAGAGAAGTCCATAAACCATGTGGATCCAAAGCGATAATTCATTTGACTTTATCCCATGCTGGGCCATCCCCTGGCAGTGATCAACCCTCGATCCTGGGGACGCAAAGTTCCAGCATCCATTACCCTGTGGAAGGGGGATTTCAACTGCTTATGTTCTGCATGGCTTCTCCAAATCATCCTGGATGGAGTGTTTATATGCAGCAGATCAAAGAAGAACATATTTAGACAGGGCAACATGATCATAAGTTGCTTCCCGCATTGCTTGTTATAAAAATGTCCCTGCTGTCGGGAGGTCTTGTGCAAACTCTTGGCTTTTGGGTTTGTCCTGCATTTACTTAACCATGGGAATCCATAGCAGTCTTGCAGATTTAATTTGTTTGGATTTTAAACCTGTTCCTTTGCTATTTAGCCAGCACTAAGCAGGTTCTCTTGGTCCGGCGTGGTCATTTAGTCTCTAAAGCAGCAAGTCTCCAACAATTTGTTTGGTTGCTTTACCTTGTCCCAGTATAATCAAGAGATAAAGTCACTTACGCATTTAAAAAGGGGCCAAACTTTTCTGTATAATTTCTTTCTTATTGGTCAGGGAAAGTGCAGTTTGGGTCTAGAAGTACATCTAATATGTGGGCAAGACTGCCTCTGGTTTTATTACTCTAGTTTCTCAAAATGGAGAATTAAAATGAGGAAAAGCATACGTGATAACATGAAAAGCATCTAACTGGAGTTAGATGAGGCCTTGTCTGCCATCTCACAACTGCTGACAGTGTTGCATATTTGTTTTCTAGTGGAAATTCTGAAAAGTCGTGAAATTTGCGCATTTTTTTGCCTCTGCCGCTAAGTCATTATTGCCTCATCTCTCGGAAAACATATAATCCAATTTTAGAAGCAGACTTGATATCCATTGTTCGGAGGAAGGATAGACAGTTTTGATTGCATTTGGTGTGATAAACAGCAAACTCACGGTGGAAATGGCCGGACTTATTGCACTGAAAAAACCCTCGACGCTGAGGGCACCGTTTGCGTGAAACACTTTCCGTACGTAATGTGAAAGTTCCTGCGATTGAGAACTGCACAGTAGTAGCAGTTAGGGCTTTATTACTTAGTTCTAATTTGTATTGATGGCCTAAAAAAAGTAGCATGCTTTGCAGTTCTATGAAAGAAAAGATTATAAATGGAGATTAATTATAATTTTGCTAGCTCAGTACTTGTAAAACTAAAGCAATTTATATTCTTTCTCTTAATGATCTCCATTCCTGATTGCAGTAATGTAATCTAATTGTGATTATGATAGTATCTGAATCATGTGGGCCTCTATGTGATTGGAACTACTCTTTGCATTAAAAAGTAATTTTGGAGTAATGATGAAAAGTTACTGTGGAAAATTGGCAAGTAATATATTTTACTCTGTATCTTAAGTTTCTGCTTTCATTTTTGATTATATCTTATAGCAAGGATAAGTATGATACTATATCAAGGATTTATTACATCAAAGACTTATCAATGATAACTATGAGTAGCAAGGATAAGCATGATATTATTGGAATAGCACAGATATGGTTGAGGCAAGAAATTGAGGTTTCGAGATACTGGTGTGGAGTTTGTGGAGAGGAAAGGTAGATGGAAGAGGAGCTGGATCAGTGTTCCTGGGAGATGAGTGTCTACAGAGGGAAATACTGCAAGAGTTTTGGCTGAGATAGCAATGTCAATTCTGGTAAAAGCACAATAAAGGTAGTTGGGTGGTTTTCTGAAATGGTTCTTCGAACATTTAGGTCTTTGCTTCCAGATGAGAGAGACCTTCAAGAGCACCAGAACTTGGATAAAGATGGTTTTTAATTACTCCATTATTGACTGCGATGAGGTGAAACTAGGGAGGGAGTACTTGCGCCTCTAAAGCTAACGTAGAATTACCTCTAGTTTCTTTGTGCGCTTTATTGAATTGTTTTTCAGAAACTATTTGAATTAATTCAAGGATTTGAGCCAAGGGTAATAAAGGCTGTTGAACTGGAGAGGTATGAAAGATCCAGTGATCTCGACATCATTTGATTTGAAATATTTGTTGAGGAGTAAAAAGCAACGCAAGCCTTATGGCAGGCTAACTTTGAGGGAATGCAAAGTGTGCGAAGGAATTTTTATCAGGATTTTATTATAATGTATGGTAAATCTACTGAAGAAAATTGGAATATATTTCAGAAACAGTTGGAGGACATTTGAAATTCATCCTGGTTTAAGTCTAAAGAAGGATAAAGGTAACAATGCCCAATGTGGCTAAGTAGGGTTGTATAGTAAAGAGTAAGATAAGCAATAAGCACAAGGTGTTGAAAAAAATATACAAAATGTGGTAAGGTGGAGTAGTTGAAAGGCTATATAAAATAAGCAGAAGTAAACTGAAAGGCTAATTAGAAAAGCAGAAAGGAAATGCTGAGTGCTAACTGCAGGAAAAATATTTGAGGTGATGATAATATCCTGGGAATAAATTCCAGAAAATTGAAAGGAAAAATAGGTCCACAAATCATGGTAGCGTGGACAAAGGCATAATGGGTTTGTTTAGCAGGTTTTATTTTTGCGTGTGAGTACACGGAGGCAGATGGATGGAGGGATGGGCAGGTGGAGAGCTGTAGAACAAAGGAGGAGTATTTTGCTTTATATTGCAACCTGTGCCTCCTCACCTGTAGAACTGACAAACATGACAGATACCACAATATTCATTTCGTGATTGTTTAATGTGACCTGACTGGCAATATGGCCAATTCCCACCAAACCTGTGACTCTGAAGGGAGAACAGGAGTGTGCAGCGAGTGTGGAGGTATCTCAGGTAACTTAGTTTATCTCAGAACTGGTGAAGCCTTGAACTGGTCGCTCCCAGGACTATGTTTGGGCCAGGGCTGTGTCACCACCAGTGCCCTTTCTAACCCTAAGTCATCAGAGGCAACGCACCGAGAACTGACTCCAGCGGTGCCTTCTGGCATGGGGTGGTTTGCAATTCCCTTCCCTGCAGCACAACGCACAGTTTAATAAAAATTAAAATGTACTTATGACAAGCTCCAAATCTTCATTGTCCCTTTTTGCTTCCGGAGCGGGGGTCCAGCACTCCCCTCACAAGTTAAAAAGAGCTCAGCTCTCTTTTGACTTCTGTTTCATACCTGTAATTTTTCCTAGCTGCTGTTTGCCTTTGCTAATGGTTCGTATAACAAAGTTTGGGCTAACCTACAGCTTTAGCTCTGCTGATAATAATAAATGCATACAAGCATTGTTTTCTTCAGGATGTCTATTTATTTTCAAAAGTGGATTTTTTAATAGCATTACGGTGTTAGTGTGAATTCCCCTATGATGCAGTGATTTTTGCTCCCCCTGCTGTCACTACAGCAGCAAACTAACCCATCCTTTTGCCCACTGTGAATGTGTATTGATAATGTTGATGCACAGGATGTTTTTGTTAAAAACAAATGTTTGCATCAAAGGGAGGAGGGAGACACACTGTATTTTTAAAAAGCCAACACAGGGAATATTGCATATTTTAGTCCTCAGCAGCAGTATGTGCTGAGCCAAAAGTTGACAAAAATTGATCAAGTGGAAAGATTATTTTCTTTTCTGAGAGACTACTCTAAACAAGAGTTACTAAAAAAATAAAATAAGGGCTTATATTACTAACCCTCTTTGTGTCTGAGAACTCTTAAATATATGCCTTGGAACAGCTTAGAATCACCGCACTGAAATGACAGTTTTAGACTGAGCCCCTTTCAGAGGTGTTTCTGTAACAAGCTTTTCTTTGCTTTCTAGTGATCTAATCTGCTGACAGGTCTTCCCTTTGACATTAATTTTATTTAGCTGGTCAGGTAAGTTTTGGGAGTTGTAGCCTCACTCCACAAAATTTTCCATTTACTCCAATTAGCAGTCCTGCTTTTAGCTGCAACCATCTATGTCAGTGGCTATTTAAAGAATGGACTATCTATCTTAAATATACTCCCTTTTCATCCTGTCTTTCCTTGCCTGTGACTACCTGTCTGATTTTTTGGTTTTTTTTTTGAGGGTTTTTGAGACATTACAATGAATTATTTGCACAGTGCGTTGGAAGCCGTGGGTGGAATGTGAGGGACAATGTCCTCTTGTCCCGAGGGGAGGTGAGCTTGTAAGGGGCAAGTTGTCCACTGCTATTTTATTTAACATCTCTTTATTAAAAAAAGAAATTAAGATAAGGCTAAAAGGCTGGCAGGAAGGTTTTGGTTTCCTCGGGTGCCTGTTAGACATTGAGGCTCCGCGAGGGGCCGCGGGGCCGGCCGGCTGTCAGCCCACTCCCTTAAGGGAACTTGACAGATCTTTAAAGAAAAAAAAATAAAAAAAAATCAATTTTAAGCTCACATGCCCCAGTGGGTGCCAAAGCCACTTCAGAGAGGCTGAGAGATGGCTGAGTCGACAGGATTTGACTTGCAGAGGTAGAAAGGTGACAAACTCCATCATGAGAAAGGGGCAGCTTAGGGCCTCCGAGGCCGAACCTGCTCCCAGGATCCGGGGCCTGGTGTTGTATTGAACCTATTTATCTCTTTCATGGGCCCAAGGTACCACGGGGAAAGAAAAGTTGTTCAAAAAAAAAATAAAAAGCGTTGGCAGAATTCAAGGGTGTAAATGATGAATTACTTTTCATCAGCTGAAAGGAAACATACTCCGGAACAATACTGAAAGGGAGCAGGAGCATCTGACCTCCTGCTTCAGAGCAGCCAATATCTTCATTCAAGAAGACAACCATGAAATTACACAGAAAATGGGATTGTCATGAACAGCCCCTTGAAATCTCAGTATACAGTCATTACTGCATGGGAAAAAGCCTTCATCCACACATCATAACTTGTAACAGACAAGGGGGGCGAAAAAAAAACCACCCTGAAAACGGGCCTTGGAGTTACCAGTAGGAATGTAGAAAATATTTGTTGATTCAAACTTTTCCCCTCTAGTCTTCCAAATCATTGTAAACAGACATAACAGTGTTCTAACTCCACAGTAACACTGGGTTTCTGGCCACAGACAGCTTCGTTGGAGCTGGTGTGTAAATCAAAAGAAAGGAAGAGAGAGGGAAAGCCAATCTATCGCTTTATTTACATTATCTGTCTTTAGTGAATGATTTATCATTTAAGTGCTTTGAGAAGAGAGTCCAGAAACCGTTGTCCAATTAGTGCTGCCCTCTTAAACCACGTACTATAAATATTCGTAATTATCAAAATCACAAAACAATGTTCATCAGAGCTTCGTATTCAGGGTAACAACTTATTTTCTGAGTTTGCCTAGCAAAGTTTATATTTATCCAAATTAGGCAGAGAATAGAAAGCAAACACAAGGCTGTTGGTTTATTTGAGAGCGAAACCAGTCGCAGAGAATGAGAAGCTGGGAATATGGGGATAAAAATAACACATTTAACTGTTTATTTCTTTATTCTCGCAGATTTCTACATTGACTTTAATTAAGCCAGCCCTGGGCTAGTGGGCATGGAGAACGTTTTTTTTTCCTTTTCTATTTTTTTTAATTCCTCATTAGGCTGTTTTTTCCTTACCTCTCGTGGCTTTAATGACTAGTCCCATTAAATAGGTCAATGGGCTTCTTTTATTTCAAGTTTTATATAGACTCATGTTCTATTGAATCTTAAACACTGAACACCCAAAGTCTTTCTAGGCATATTTCTTTATTCCTGCATATAAAGATACGTGTGTGTGTATATATATATATATATATATATATTTTTTTTTTTTTTTTTTTCCCTTCTCTCCACAGCATCTGACCTTTCGTTGCAATGTATGTGGGGAAAGCTCTGGAAAACTGGCACTGGTCTGGGCCAGCCACGTGCAAAAATACCTTTCAGGTAAGATCTTGGCCATGGTTTGCAAGTTTTGCATTTTCCCTCTGTGGCAGGACTAGCAGATGATGTATATGGCCAACCCATATAGCTGGCTGTATGGGCAGCCAATCTGAGCACAGGAGTCTGATTTGGGTACAAGTGGGTACAAATGCTGTGATCGGAGGAGCAGGACCTCAGGGGCATCTCTTGTGTGGGACGGACACTGTGGAGTCTCCTGCTCAGGGGGGCTGGCCCAGCCCTCTGCACGGTGCAAAGAGGCACTGTGAAAGGGAAGTTTTCCCTGTGAGGGAGTCAAAAGACTGTTTACCCAGGAAAAAGTATGAAAAGTAAGAAAGATCTTGGCTTTTGAGTAGGAAAAAAAGAGCTGTGAACTAATGAGGTTTATTTAATGTCAGGAGTGAGAGTGTGTTGCATGTGACTGATGACTAGTCAAGATTGCAACTTCATGATCCATCATTGCACATGAGATGCTCCTGCCTCCATAAACAGTAGGACAGAATCCAAGAATGTCAGGGATCAGAAGGAACCTGGAAAGCTCATCCAGTGCAGTCCCCTCGCCGGAGCAGGAACACCCAGATGAGGTTACACAGGAAGGTGTCCAGGCGGGTTGGAATGTCTGCAGAGAAGGAGACTCCACAACCTCCCTGGGCAGCCTGGGCCAGGCTCTGGCACCCTCACTGGGAACAAGTTTCTTCTCATATTTAAATGGAACCTCCTGTGTTCCAGTTAGTACCCATTGCCCCTTGTCATCTCATTGGTTGTCACCGAGAAGAGCTTTGTGACACTCACCCTTTACATATTGATCACCATTAATGAGGTCATCCCTCAGTCTCCTCTTCTCCAAGCTAAAGACCCCCAGCTCCCTCAGCCTTTCTAAATGCTTCTCTAAATGCTTTCCAGCCTACCTAAGTTTCCACTCACGAGTATGTTGATCCAGTAATAACCATATGTTGGGATTTAATTCTCTTCCTCTCTCACAAACCTTTTTCTGGTCCTCGAAACATATTTTTTTCATGCAGTCTTTTAGCAAAGTAGCCCATTCTAGCACCAAATGGTGCTGCACAAAATATTTGATGTCATTAATGTGTCAGGGAGAAATCAGGCAGAAAGGTGGAATGTGCAGCAAATTAGGTAACTCTGTACTATTTGAAGATTCACATTCAGACACCCACACCTTCAGGAACAGTTTGAATCTTGTTTTTTTAAGTGTAAGTTGGGATCAAAAAAATTTGAGTCTCAACTCATACTTCCTAAGTCTGAACTCAGGACATCTAAATGGGGAATGAATCAGCCCGTCCGAGTTGTGAATCCCAGTCTGGAGGTGTCTGCGTGTCTCTGCTGCCCCTGAAAGGAGCTCATGTAGATTTTCCTCCCCAACCCAGTGCCTCAGGCAAGAGGAGATGAATCTTACCATCTAACTGTAATTTGTAGAGTAATTAGGACCTTGACTGTGACAACCTTTAGCCTGTCAGCAGTCATGGTTTAGCTCATGGTTAAAATGCCAGTGGCGACTATATCGCATCTATTCTAAATACAGCCATATTTTATCTAGATGAGGTGATACGTGGGTTTGCAGAGATTTGTTTAGATATCCAGGGTAGTGTGAAAGGACTCTTTAAACCGGGATTGAATCCATTTTATTATCTGCAAGGTGATTTTGATTGCCTTTTCCTCCTTTAGAGTGGAACGGCAATAAGACCGGCTTTCCTACAGTGGGAAAACAGGGAACCCCCAAAGTATAACCAAAGAGCGGGGTATGGTGAGCACAACCCTGCCACATGTTCCACAGCAAATCACGCCTTTTATTTAGATTTAACAGATCAGGCGGGTATAGCTAATCAAGCAATTTGACCACTGAGCAATCCTTAATGCTCCAGCAAAGCGAACTCAAACCACGTGAGTTCTGTGCAGCTGAAATTTAGAGTCTTATTCTATATGTAGCTTTTTCACAACCTGCGTATGTTTCGGCACACTGTTAAGGAGTTGTCATTATCCTAATTATAATTAAGTCACTTGAAATAAATTCAGAGATAGTAAACAGCGTAAAAATATCTAAATAGGGAGCTGCTCCATTGATTTTATGGCTAAGTCATCACCTTATGTATAAATGATTCCCAGATGCTACAATTGATAAACAATACCTTTAATTCAGCAGTCAAAATGCTGCTATTAAAGCAGAAAAGTGATTGAAAAAACCCACTAATGTGACTGTTTTTTAAGCAGAGTACCATGTACCATTGCACCATGTAAGCCAATCTGAAGGTAGATTGAACTTTTGGCACACGGATCAGTGTTACAGATGAGGGATTTTCTTCTCATTGGGAAGTGCTCTGTTGTTGCTTCTGCTGAAGGGAGTTTTCTATCCAGATCAGAATTTCTGAAGTATTAGGCACCGGAGAGGCAATTAATGGGATTTTCGAAAGCATCTGGGCACTGGATGCCAATCGAGTTTCTAGGTGACTTTGGAAAATGGTGTCTAGAACCCATCTGTATCCTTTGGCACCCAGATACCTTCAAAATGTCGGGTTTACGTGTCTGCCGTGATTCGCGATGGTTACAGTCTGTAGACAACTAATTGTGACTGACAGCACAAAAAAGACAGGTGCAAAATTGAAGCACAGGTCTTAAGCCTTGGTCCTATGTAACCGATGGACACTTGTTATATTTTTAACGTTTTATTTTCACTGGCTCCATAATTAAATAAAAATATTTTAGATAGAGCAGCAGAAATCAACTTCTTTGACTGATATGAATCCTGTTTACTCTCCAACTCTGAACTCAGCAGGTTAAGTAATTGGGAGACAGAAAAGTTCCTATATTTCTATTTCCAGCTGGTGGTACACAAAAGGCAGGAAGTTATCTCATTAATGGGGCACCAGCTTTATGCAAATTATAGTAACAAAAAGGCTTCCCTTCATACTTTTCATAAATTACCTAATAAAGTAGGAATAAATGGCCATATTCAAGAGCCTTTGTTGTATTTTTAGCACAAGACTCTTTCTGTTACTGCAAATATGACTAAATGCGCCTTGTTCAAAAGGGGTGTTTATGAAATAAGGCCACTCAAAAGCTTTTATTCCTTAACAGCCTTCAGTTACTTTTATGGCACAAAATTAACATAATTAGTCACAGAGAATAGATGACATAAGCAGCGTGCCATGCACAAAAGGGGAAACCAGTATCTAAGGAAGGTATTTTGAGAGATCAAAAATTTTCAAAGTGCTCAATACTAGAAGGTCCTTTTTATTTGTGCACAGCCTTAAGATACTTTTTTACTCCGTGAAATTCCCATAATGAGATGCAGCAGACAGATGACATTAGCGATGAGCCATTAGAAAGAGGTCAGTTTTCTCTGAAAGATAGTCACTGTTCCTGCTCGTCATTAATTTGCAGCTTCAAAGCAGTGAGCATATGATAGTCTGGCATGTTAAGCAAGTTGCAGTTATCTTTAAATAACCATTTTTTTCCAGTTATTAGAAGCTAAAGTTTTTAAACTTCTGACTGAAAGCAAAATTAAAGCACGCAGCAGTGTAAAAAGGCTGCGGAGAGATTAGAAAAAGGAAATCAAATATGTTTTATAAATGAAGTTAGCTTTTCCCCAGGGAAAGGCTGCCTTAACTTTTAGTTCAAGAATTCGGGGTTGCATGTAGACCTCATAGACTTGATTTCTTGCTGGTAGATGAGAGAAAAGTGGCTGTTTTTAGCTGCTCTCTTCTTGTAGATTCGAATGCCCTGATCTAAAAGTCAGAAACGTACAACTGTGCAAATAACATTGCAGCCCAGAAACAGATACCTGAGATACTTGAACAAGGGGAGAGAAGATAAAATGACTCACTGTGTTTATGACTTTGTGTGAACTTCGGTTACCTTTCTGTTGTGGCAGTGAAATATATTTGGATATTAAGGAAAAGCTTGAGAGACTTGCATCATTTCTTTCTATAAATGATTAGGACAAGCAGAAGCGTAGTGCAGTAACTCCAGTGAGTAGCGTCTTGGTATAAAAAGACTTGTCACTTCTCCAGATAATGTCACGTGTCCGAGCTGGTACTAACAAACGTTCTTGTTTTATAATAAATATCCTTTCATTTCTACTCCTCGCTTCATACTTCATGCTGAAGCTATGTCATGGGTGAAGCCTCAGAAGGATCCAGGCTTAAGAAACCCAGTCTGCTCAAGCCCAGCCTTAGTCATGCTGCAGAACAGAAACTGGCAATGTCAGTAGATTTACATCGCACCAGAGTTACCAGAGTTAATGCAGGGTTGAGGAAATAATATAGTAATAATCTGACCTAGAAACATCAGCAGTGCCTTTTGCAGCCCATGGCAGGGAAGGCCAAGCCTTGTAGGCATCTCACCCGGGTAAAACTGTTCAACGTCTGAAATAGGGTGGGATGATGTGGAGCTACCCGCACCAGCCCAGGGGCTGTCATTTGTCTGTGGTGGTTTAATTTGGACTGGACTTTGATTCTGAGCTGTGATTTACTTGGGGTGAAGCCGAGTTCACTGAGCGGAGAGAGACGCAGGGTGTTTTACAGCCTGGCTGTGGGCTTGGCTGCCTTCAAACTCATTTAGACCTACTACTAGTGCTATGTATATTTTTCTCAGAGAGTTGTATCTGATTATCACAGTATCACAGTATGTTTGGGATTGGAAGGGACCTCAAAAGATCATCATGAATCATAACTGGTTGCACAGCACACACACCCAAATTTTAGATTCAGAATTGAATCTAGGTATAAATTCCCAGAAGTCTTGGGGTACCCCAATTTCATGTCCCAACCTGGTTTGCTGGAAGCATTTCCAGTGCTACTCTGTTAATTTCTGGAGCTCCAGCTGATTTAAACTGGTGCTTCTAGTTGTGCATGGATCTGGTACCAGCGCTGTTTCAAAGTGACTTAATAACTGAGTTTTTATCAACACAGGTTTAGAAATACTTTGAAGAAGAGAAACTTTTACTCCCCGAAGTGGCGTGTTTCTGACCTTGCAAACCTTCCCATTGCAAGGGGAATTCCAACCAGCTGAAAACTTAGGAAACAACTTGTAAAATAGACACATACAGCACAGATCAAGATGATAAAATAAAACAAATTGAAGGTTAAAAGCCAAACAATCCTTCTCCCCCTTTCTCCTACAGAGAGGGACTTACATTTAGGACAGTGCCCTCCCTCATTTTGGAACAACCCTCCTTGAGTTTGTTTTTCTGTGCTTCTTTCATAGTTATTTAGGTATGGGGCAATATTTGTGGGTTGCTCTTGTGTGTCACGTTAGAGAAAATAATCAGTTTATTAGATAAAGAGCAACCGGACAGATGGTGTTATGTTAATTCCAACCCCTGGCCTCTGCTTGCCTGGTTAACAGAGCCACAAAGCCATTAGTTTTGAAGTGCAGGAAATCTTCTTTCCTTTCTTATGACAACAAACAGAACATTATTCAGACCCAAATAAGTGGTGTCAAGTTTCAATATTTAGGCCAAAATTTCAGCTGATTATTGAACTTTTTCTGCTGCAGAAAACATGAATTTTAAGGAAAGACCTAAAACCAAAGCCATTTTGTGTCAGAACATATTTTGCTTCTGAAATGTTGTTTAGGAATGGATGCTTTAGTTCTTATGCTCTTTGGGTCATGCCCTGCGGTTGTACCGTGACTCTTGTATCCTCCTGTTTAACCCCACCAAAGCACATCATGGAGTAACCAAGGTTCTCACATCATCTTGGGCAGAGTTGACACCAAGTGCTGGGTGTTATTTTTGGGGTGCTCAGTGCCACACACACATAGTACAGATTGGTCAAAATCGCTGCCAAAATCAGAACCCTCCTCTTGCTCTTCTTTGGCTCTTCAAATGCTGTAAGAAGTTATCGGTGGGTTGGGAAACTCATTACATGAATTAGTGCATTGTTGGCCTGTGTGCTTTTTTATGGTGCAAAACCACAAGTTTTTCTAGGAAAATTCCCACTTTCAAGGAATTACTGAAACTCATGTACTATCTTTACGTCCAAAAAGTGAGGCAGTTGCTATCAGTAAATGTTTGTTCTCAATTGGTCCATGCCAAAAATGGGTAAAATTGATTCCAGCTAATGTTTAATCTGTTTTCACATACATTGCATGCAAACTGCCAAGCGGTGATGTGGAGATGGCCTCCTTGTTATGCCAAGTCCAAAAAATATGCTTGGATGACATAGGAGAAGGGAAATATGAACATTCGACAGATGAAATAAGCAGCGCTGAAAGCTGATAAAATGCCACTGTGATTCTGCCAAATCACTGAACAGGTACGTGTGAGTAACAAACATCAGCGCGGGGATGTGTGAGCTGCAAACTTGTTCCAACAAAGGATACACAGTGAAAAGGAAGATGAGATGCAGGATCAGTTTGGTAAAAATGTGAAGGAGGAGGAGAAGGATTTTACTGGTATTTGAAGTGAGAACTTAATGCCTTTTAAGTGCCTTTCATTACGTTTACCCTGCTTTTTCAAGGGAAAATATGGTTTGTTTTTGATACATTTATAAAATGATTTCTGTTCCTTGCTGGTACTAACTTCTTTTTTTTTTTTTTCCTACTTTCTACTTTTTTATATAAAGCTTAAGTAAATAATATATCACTGTTTATCTCTCCTAAAATAAAAATTGTCATCAAGAGGAACTTACCGCTATAAAGCTTCCACTTGTCTAATGTTATCCTAACTAGACATAGTGCAGCCACGCAGGTATCTCCAGAAGGAGCATTAGAATTTGTCACGTTGCCTGATTCCAATATCCGAAGTGTATGAGAATTAACATCCAGACACTCTAAAAGCCTTTCACAGTGATGCATCTCGGTTTTGTTTCCATTGAGACGAAAAAGAAAACCAAACCAAACCTTGTTTTTTGTTCGTTGAAAGGTAGAAAATAGCCACAAACACTTTTTTATTTCTCTGAAAAGCTTAGCATAGACCAAATCCCAGTGTGCTACTGATGAAGAGTTCAAGCTAGTCCTTGACTAGTAGGGTAAGATTGGTGAAAGCGCTCTGTTCACCTAATAATAGTCCTGTCCATACCAACAGGAGAAAATTTAATGGACGCTGAGTGTATTTCAGAGACTTACGCCTAAAATGTCAAAAAGATGTTACTTCAGAATATTGCATTAGAGCCTGATTATGCAGTTATTTTTTGTTTGGTATTTAGGTAGGTTTTCCTATAGTAAAGGTGTCGTACGTAAGAGTTATAGCTGAGCAGGGAAACTGGAGGCGGTACTGGGGCTAGATTTGTGCAATAATATTGGGTACTGTCAGTTATTCAGACTACTTTTTAATTACTGTAGTTTTCAAGTCCTGTGTCTGCCATTATCAATGATTTCTATAAAAATACCATGACAGCAAAAGCAATTTTGAAAGGGGAAATACTGCAGAGAAAAACTGAATGCTGCAAGACTTTTCCTGAGATTCCTGCAGTAAAAGGAAACCAACGGTAGGAAAAGAAATACAGCAAAAGGAGATGCTAGCAATTTCTACATGTCACATTTCAGGATGGATTATATCTGCTTTAACTAATAAGAATCTATAGAACGGAATGAGAGAATTATGAATTAGATGTTCTTGTTAAGGTCTAGTTCAGTTTAATTAAAACACGAACTCCAAAGCAATATATATGTGCGTGTGTCTGTGCACACATAGCCTGGTTTATATATCAACACACGTACAAACCAATATATAAAACACAGACACCCTTGTTCATTATACCTAAACTTTTGCTTTAAGCACAAAGCTTTATACATTATTTTAAACACATTTTTAACACATGTTAATAATATTCATGCTGTTGCTTTGAAAAATCTTCGAGATGTGGTTAATGAAGAGAAACTGCAGCATAAATTGCATGTAAAATATGCAATCCACAACAACATATTTTTTCTCAAGCTACAGTTTTTTACATTAAATGTCTTTTAGCTTGTTTAAATTTATTCCCTATTGTTTATAAAGAGCATCATCAGCCACCACTGCTTGAAACAACTACAAGTAGTAAACCAGGCAATCTTCTTACTTTAATAAGATTCTTTAGTTAAAAATAGATTTTAAGTCTATCTCACATTAAAGGATGTAAATCCTAAATTGCACAAAATGTTTCTCATTTTAGAGGTTTTTTTTCCCATAAAACCAAACACTTTTTCTGAAGTTGCACTGAAGAAAAGAGCCATAGGTGCTTAATTGCTGATTTTTTTCCTGCTGTCACTGGACAGTCCATTGCGCGTTGTCTGATGTGTGGTTTACTAAATAAACCTCATCTGAAGGTCCAGCTGAGACACCTGCCCTAGCACTGAGTAATATTTTATTAACATTTCCATGAGATTTTTCACAATATCTCACCAAAATGTTCTTTGCTGCAGGCTCGATGGGCTCCTGTTTTTTCTTGTACATGACTGTCATGGAGAACAATTAATTTCCTTCCCCTTTGCTTCCTATTACATGTATTTTTATGTGTAATCTTTCCTCAGTCTTTTCTTCTATAAAACAAACAATCCTAATTCCTTAGCTGTTCCCTCCCCAGCAAACCTGATTTTCTACATGTTTATCACTCATTCTTCTTGACTCTTATCTAGTTGGTCCAAATCTTTCTTGCCCTGTGTATTTTGTGACTGTATATAGTTCTAAGGGTAGGTTCAGTGCTGTCAAGGCCGGGAAGAGCAGCAGGTTATTTCACATTTTTTAGGGTTGTATACATATATACATATATATACATTTCCCCTGCAATGTTATGTGTCTTTTTTTCCACAGCATCGTAACATTTAGGATTTTCGTCTGTGTAACTGGACCATGTCACGTAGAACTGCTGTCTTAACAGAATGTCCCTTATTTTGTATTTAACATCCTGGTTATTCCTAACTAACCATAAAATTTGCATTTTTCCATCTTTAATTAAATGGTATTTTTTAGGTCATTTCTCCAATTTGACAAGGTCTTTTGAATTCTAATCCCTTTCCTTAATGTACTGGAAGTCCGTCTCTGCTTGGTTTTAGATGAACATGTTGAGTTTTCAATTTTTGGTTTTGAGTTTTGATGTCCAGAGAGCTATTCCCTCTTTCTCATCAGAGATGAGCTAGTAATCAATCCAGGTTTTTACAGCTTAAAATATTAGTTGACCGCAAACAATTGTTTTCTGTTATTATTGTTATTATTAGCGAAATTGCTGATGATCTCAAGACTATAATTTATGTCAGAAACTTATTGTGGTAAAACCTAGAAAAACACATGAAGACAGGGACCCTGATTCAAATAATCTGGTGAAAAAATAGACACAACTATCGAGTATGACAAGGAACAAGTGGTGACTTAAATTCCTAGATCACCTGGTCAATCATAATAGCTGCAAGTGCAGCTTGGCAGGTCTTGATCATTTTAAACCGCATCAATAAATGAATAAGTGTTTGCCTCTGAAGTGTAACGAGGTGGGAAGATAAAACTGGAAAAAAGGGTAAGGATGGTCAGAAAGGGGTGGCCAACACAAAGGGTTTGCGCAGGTCCTGCAGAAAAGGAGAAAGAGACAGCAACATGGATGATAATTTCACTGAAATTTTCACTGAGATGACTTGGAAGCCTGAATGTCCAATTACTAGAGGTAGATAAAGACTTGTTTTTCTCTTGGTTTTGAGTTTGATTGTTGGGTTGCAGGGGGAAAGAGGGTGCCTTTGATATTTTTGTTCTATGTCTCTATCAGCACGGGCTTTTGATTTTCCAAATTCATTTCAAATTTGTTTCACCCAGATACCTCAGAGTCGGTGAAAGCGTAGAGGCCAAATGAATAATTTTGGAGTTGAGCTGAGACATTATCAGAGATGAAGGGGTGAAATTTGACTCTTCATTTTTGCATTGTTTGTTTTGCTGGTTTGTTCCCTTTTCATATTTGCTATTCCACTTCATCGTTTATTTGGTGTGTTTTTAATTTTTTTGGGGACATACCTGCAGCCTGGTGTTAGTAGTGATGGATGGAAAAGATACAGGGAACTTACCTATGGTATTGTTGGCTTTTGCTAAAGGTCTTCAGGAGGAGAGGTACAAGGCATATTTGGAATTGAGGCACGGTCTGCATTAATCAGACTAAAAAACAAGTTTTAATTTGAATGGGGAAGAACATTGACAGTATCAAAATAGGTTTGGCTATCCTTGGTTTAGAGGAGATTAGTGGAGCATTCATAAGTTGGTGAGAATTACTGTTCAGCTCCATGTCCAACAAGACAATTTGCTGTCCCCCAGAAATACAGCTGATACGAAGAGTTGCAGTCAGACCTTGGGGCCTAAACCTCCCTCACCAGGATCAAATTTGAGCTGTTTTGGCTGTTGGTACTATTTTTGAGCTACAGGATAACACCCTCAGTCTCCAATCTATTGCTGTGTGAAGGAAAGAAAAAAAATCTCATGTTTTCATCTAAATTAAAGAAGGGCACAAGTGCTGATAGGCACAATTAGAGGTCAAACAGAGATGGAAATAATTGTCCAAAGTGTCCCCATGGAAGGTTTTAGCTCAGTGAAATACCTGCCCAGTTGTGAACACATGTTAAATATGTTCAATGGGGCTTCCCGCCGAATATTATCTGAACTTGGAGAAGACAAGAAGCGGGAGCTCCTGTGCTGTGGAATCAGGTCAGAGCCCCCTGTTTTCCCCATTTGTGACCCGTGGAGCTGCAGCACAAAACAAAGGGATTGAAAGAAGAATCCTATTCGTCCCGGCTGCTCTAAAACCAGATTTCATTTTTAGACTTCTGTTTGCTGCTTTAATTGTATAAATCTGAACATACTTTTGAGATGATGAAATAAGTGAGGAGAAGCCAGTTATTTTTTGTCATTTATTTTTAAAGCAAATTTATCTTTGAATTGTCATCTGTTAAAATTCCTGAGAAGCAGACCACAAATGAGTACAATATGAACATGCTTTTCCATGCCAGCCCCATTCAAATAAGAGATGTCAAGGTTTTTTTAGGCTTCCTTTGAACACGTCCATCGAACGCAAAGTGTGAGCGTTTCCACCCAACTAAGCCGTGGGTTGTTCTCCAGGTTTACAGTGTGTATGTGCACACATGCATATATGTACACACAAAACTAATGCTAAGCTTAACTATGTATTGGCAACACATATTCATTAAGAGATCCTGAAACCTTGAGATACTCTGCAAAAAGGAACAGCTATGGGAACACAGAAAAGAACTAAAAAATGATTTATTGGAAATAACACAGGGGAGGCTCCTAAATGCTTCCTTTTCTTTATGGTGATGCTCTACAATTTTATGTCCTGATAACAAAACTTGCGATTCTGTCCCGTATTTTGGATTTCTAATTAGAACAATTGTTGCATTGTATTAAAATAAGAGAGGGATGAGATACTTACTTTATATGAGATTTTAGGACCATATCTTATTTTGCCTTCTTGCACATTAGGTAAACAAACTGTTCCTCTTTCTTATAGTATTTTATGTTTATTTAGCACTTACCACTTTTTAATATTTGCCTTTTTCTTTCTAGGTTCTCTCCCTACTAATGTTATTAGACATGATCATTAGACATGACATTAGATCACGTCATTAGACATGATTGATTGGCTTTCTAAACGTGGACTTAGTGGCAGTATATGTGCTATTTTATCTTTGCTGGTAGTTCTTGTATATTTTGTTATGTAGTTACAGGATTCTCTTCTGTCAAAGCCCCCCGAGCTCTCTGAGTCCTGGTCATTGCATGTTATAACATGTCGAGTCCTGGTTGTTATATGTAGATGAGCATTGTCTTCTGGAGGTGCTTGTTTGGTCTCCTTAGTACTGAAAAGTTTGGAAATTGCATCCTTACAACTGGTTAATTGACTAGAAACTTAACAGATAATTTAGTTTGTGGCATGTTTGTCTTCATATGTGTTGACTTTCTTCTGCTGAAGTGCTTTGGGGCATCAGTCAGTGGCATCTCTTTAACCCAGGGATTGTGATGACCAGGCTTTGACTATCAATACAGTCACGTGACACTTTTTGCTATACATATCTTAAGTAATATCTGTGTCAAATATCTATATTTTAGTAATACTTTTTGCATTAATAGGGCAAACTTGGAAATGTCTCACCTGGCCAAGGATCCTCAAATGTGGGCTCAGTATCGTGGAGCTTTGGAAGCCCCAGCCAAAATGTTTTCCCACCTGTGGATCTGCTTTAACCAAAATCTGTGCAATAATGAGATCTTTCTTATCAAGTACATCTTCTGCAAGGATACTGTGCTGCTTTTCAGCACACTAAAAATGTATTTTTTTCTCTGTGTGGACTGAAGTATTAAAATTGTAAAGTAAATCCTAGATCTTCCTGTTGTAGCTTATATATTTGGCATCTAAACTGTGCCAAAACCAGTTACCTTTTTGGGGTCTGGCGAAGGATTCTGACTGTGATATAAAGAGGAAGGAACATAAGAACAACAGTCTTTAATCACTTTAAAATCTACACACCAAGTTTAGCTCAGTTTTGATTTAAAACAGCACATAGAGCCCCTAAATTGATCTCTGAACAGCAAAGTTGAGTTTAGCTGCGGCAACGCCATAAGCATTGTTACGATGTATTAGAACAAAGGAGCTTAACATACATTCATGATTTCTCCTTAAAATTTATTAACTCCTTGGTACTAAGAATTATAATTTGATGTCACTGACTTTTGTATTTTTACAGGAACTCTGGTGGACCGAGTCATGTGTATCTATCTCCAAAGGGCTACAGTGACAAATTAGCACTTTGATTAAAGGTTGCAGGGTTTATTTAGTCATTTTTATTTTGCTTGAGAGTCTCTTCTGCTAAATATATTTACTTGAAGCCAGAATCCACAGTTGCAGGTCTCTGCTCACCAAACTTCTGGGACAAAATCGAGTTCCTGAAAGCCTGAGGAAATTGGAAGGAGCAACTGAAGATATTTTACTCTTATGAATTAGTACACAAATACAGATTTATAGTCTGCATATGTGTTTTGTTTTTACTGATGGCTGTAACTAAGGACACCTGTAAGTCAGGGGGAAAGGGAGAGGATGAAAAATAAAGGGAGGAAAAAATGTAATAATAGGCAGAGCTGATGTAGAGTCTGTTATGTGAGACTTAAAACTGTATCATTTAGCTGGTGTGCCTTAGTATAAAGTATGAAATACAACGATTTTTTAAAAGATTCTTTCAGCGTTTCCAACGGAAATGTTGAGCTAAGTGTAGAATTTGTGGGATCAGTTAGCTTATAAATAATGATCCTTTATGCTGGCATTGGGAAATCCGTGTTCCCACAGCTAGTTCAATAAGGCAATTAATATCAATGAATGCTGAAGAAAGCAAATCTCCGTTCAGTTTTGTCTGGATTAGTTAACATAGGAAAAATCCCATCCCTCTCCTGGAGTATTTAGCCTTCTCCTAGGAAGACATGCTAATGAAAGGTAAATAAAATGTGTTTTTGACATGTGTTTGCCATTCCTCCCTGTTCCTCATGTCATACACTTTAACAAGACAATTAATATTTTTTTTCTCTGGAAATCTTCACCGCTGTTATTTTATTTCACGCATCCCTCGGTGCCAAACCTGTCTTGTCATTACCCCTCGCTGGCGTTTCCAGGAGAGTTCCTGCTCAGCTGAATTTCATTATGGACGGACTTCACCTCCAAAACTCACAGATAATGTGTCTTAAGCACACACAACGCTCAAGCTCACCGTGTATTAAAAGAAAACCCTAATTTCCTTGGCATTGCGTTCGATCCGAGGGCAAGTGTTTCTTGTCTGACGGGGCATATTTCTGTAGCCAGCGTGAAGTTTTCTACTAAAGGAAAAGCAAGGTCTGTCGAGGGAATGGGTGGGGTTTCCCTGACCTCATCCCACAGCGATGAATTGGTGTTTTCAGGCTTTGTAGATCGAAATTTTTGATAAAAAAGAAAACAGGGTCGTAAAACAGCCCTGAACTTTCCCCGCGTTTGGCCGCCTTATCGGAGATTTTGCACACGAGCAGTAAAAAAAGCTTAAATGATTTTTATCTCCTAGCAGCCAAAGAAGTGTGGTAATAAGGTAAAGGTTGAGGAGCGTTGTTGGCATAAGAAATCCCCCGCTTACACGGGATTTATAACGCACACAGTTTTGTAAGAATTGGCGCTGCTGAGCATTTTCTGACACTTTTGGGATAATATATTGCGAAAGGCAGGGCGGCCAAGTCTCACACCTGAGAAGTAAGACGCACTTCATTCTGCCGATGGAGGAACCTAAATCAAACTTTAGCGTTCCTACAATGCAATTACTCCTCTCTTAGGAGCTCCAAATGTCCAGAGTTGAGGTATAAAACTGGTGATTTTGGTATACCGTAGGAGTTTATTAACCCCTTAAGTATTTGTATGTACTCTGCATTTGGAGGAATGGCCTTTTAAAGTTGACTGGGCGCGTTTCAAAGCAAAATAATAGTTTCTGGTGTGTAATGCTGTGGGTGTGAGGCCAAAGTGGATTTTTAATGAAGTTTGATTTTTTTTAAAAGTAAATAAAACAATATGTGGAGTGTTGGGTTGCATTTGCTATCGTTAGTGTGTGCTGTGAGACCTCCTCTGTGCTTTAATGAGTCACGTTGTTTTATTAGAAAATAGACTTAGAAAGCTGGAGAGATTCTGTGGAAGTCTGATATTGGGTTTTTCTATTTCATTTCTGAACCTCCTTATCTTCCCACAATCACTTCTCCTTTTTGCTTGCAGTTAGAGTAGTAAAAAAGTCACCTTGCTGTAATGAACGTACGCTAAAGGTGTATGAATATGAGGAAAAAAATAAATGGTTCTGTAGTTTTTGTGTGTGCGGATGTGACAGTCGCACTGAAAAGGAGCATGTGATATGAACACAGGCATGCTCATACTTCTGTATGCTATTTTCTTTATACGTGTTCTGTTTTTCTCTCAGAAATCAGATTTTACAGCCCTTCTGTCTAGTTCTTACGATGATTTTTCTTAGCTCATTTTCATTTCATATCTATATTGTGTTACTTTTCTCATGCGTGATGGTTTTTACCTCCAGTGTCTTTTTAGAAGGAGAGAGAGAACAGAAACATTGCTTTCAAGCCTCATATTTGATTTATTATTATGACTGTGGGAAGTTTAACTTGAAAAAGCAAATTTATAGGTAGATAAGAAATAGAAATACACATAATAAGGATAAACTGAAAAAAACTATCATATTTTCTTTTTTGGTATTATTGACATGAAGACTACTGATACAGCTGCTCAAGAATTGTACTTATTTATTTGTTATTTGCAAAATTGACATTTTTGTTGTTTTACAATATTAATATTGTGTGGGATAAGGCGCACAAGATTAAAAAAGACCCCACAATATTTTGTTTCCAGTTTGGTCAAACCTAATAAAAATTTCAATCTGTCATCATGAATAGAAATATTTTATTTCATATCAGCTTGACAGTCTAATGTTGATACTTTTATGGACTTGTAGCCAAAGTTCCACAGCCTGGTAAATGCTAAATTATGATATTGGATTATAACTGTTCACGCTGACCAGCCCAGCTGAGTTCCTTTAATGCATAATGGAGATTCTGTTATTTTAGAGCGGCTTAACAGTTGCCGTCTTGACAAGTTGGTCTATAGGACAAGGCTGGGTCATGCAAATGCCATCAAATTTTCAGCTTTGCGCTCTTGACAACTCCAGGGAGGTGTAACATGTGGCCTTTTTTCCCCTGTTCTGCACAGAATGAAATACTCCGCTCTCTAACATGGACAAGGGAGCTTGGCAGGTCCAGATGAGGAACATCAACCATTTGGAAGAGGTAACTCTATGTACTCTCTAAGAGCTGGGCAGAGGTATAATTTAGGAACTGGTTAATTATTTGTGTTTTTTGAGCTGCATCCAAAGGTACCGAGGAATTAGGAGGCATAAAAATGCCCTGAGTGTTGGGTAGGGCATGAGATACTGAGTTTGCTGATTGTTAGTAACCTCCTTAATAATTAATAAGACACTCAACCATATGAATATAACACATATTCTGCCAGTTCTGTACTTGGGCCATGTTGCTAAAAAGGTTGTTTTTGGTGTAGCCAGGAGGCAGAACAACTTAAAAACTGCTGAAAATCAGGGAGCAGGTTTGGCTTAAGCACAGCCAGAAACAATGCAGTCTGTACCATTTCTCCTTGCCCTGTAAAAGTGCAGTTGAATACTCCAGCTACTGGCTGATGTCACGATATTGCTCTCAAACAGAAAATAAAAAGCTTTAAAAATTGCCTAGTACTGTAAGAAAGTACACTGCGGCACTAAATGTATTTTTGAAATGTTTATTTATGCTTATTTCAGGTAAAAATGTGCCAGGAGAAGTAAATTAACCTCATTCAGATAATACAGGTAGCTGCAAACTTTGGCTGTCCTCTAATTCCCAAACACTTATCCCCACATACACTTCCCGTTCCCTGACTCTCCTCAGCTGGAAAAGTCATTATCTTAACTGAGAGCTTTGCATCTGTCAGCTGGGAAAGTGATTACTCAAATTGATAGCAATAGCAGTTGTTGTAGTTTGAAATAGCTGGCTATGCAGGGTTTGAAAATTTTTTTGGGGGGGAAAGTTGTTCTTTAGTCAGTTTATGTTACTGTTGTTGTGAACATCATAGACCTCAAGAATATCAACAGCTCAGCTTCCTGCTGAGACTTGGACAGGAAAACTTTGGAAATGAACTGTCCCTGATAAAATACATGAGAATGACTTTTGGAGAGAATGGTCTTTCAATGTTAATAATTGCACTAAAGCACAGAAAGTGTTTATTTACATCCCTTTCTTCAGGCTGTATCGTCTCCATCATTTTTTATGCTGATATACAGGTGAGAGGCAAATATTGGTGGCAAATACCATCCTGGGGACCCACTCCTTGTCCTCTAGATACCTCAGGGTCGAAGCCACCAAGAATTAGGGACGCCCTAAGTATGTTGAGTGGCTTGCAAACGGTATTCTGTTAGAGGAAAAATGGCCGCGTAGCCAACCTCGACCCTTGCCCAAATCATCTTTTTCAGAAACATGTGAATTGCCTTTGCTGTGAAGGACATAACAAATATTTTGTCCTTCTGAAAAGTTGTTGCCCGATGTCTGAAACTTCTCTTTAACAAATGTAGGCCAGCTCCAAAATGCTCAAAAGTGTGACTTCATTGAATGTTCTTAAAATTCATATTTAGTTCCCAAATAAGTAGCCTGATTTTCCATAACACTGTGCAATCAGTCTCATTGACCTCACTAAAAGTGTCTGCCTTCTCAGCATTTCCAAAAAAGAAATGTGTTTAGAAGTCAAATATACTCAGAGAGTCTTTGCTTGTTAATATTTTCAAAAGAACGTACTTTTTTAAAGTATTGAACTTTTTCTGTTCATGTGTTCTTTGAGGGGCATATCCAGGATGAATAATTGTTACGTGTTTATCTTCGGATACTTTTATATTATCTTATTCTAAAAGGATATTAATCTTTTATTAGATTTGAATAACATGAGAAGACTGAGATGTTTTTGGCTGTGTAGGAAATAAAGGAACACTTGTCTCCACTGTCCTGTTGTGGATTTGGCTTGGAAAATAATTTATGTGGAAAATTCTATCTCCTTATTTCAGGTGGTTTCAGAGTTTAAATGATACTTGGATTAACATGATCTGGTTTTGGACTCAAATGTTGTCTGCCCTAGAACTTCTGATCCTTTGTGTTTTGTCATTTAGACTCTTACCTCACACATTTTTATAACCTGAAATAACTTGTTGTCAGTTGTTTATTGAATGAACTATTTATTATTCTTAGACCTGCTATACAAATACCGTTAACAATCCTGTTATTTACCCTGTGAAATATCACAAGCTGTTACGAGTATTTTATTAAACATGAGGCATCTCAATAAATCTTATATATCTAATTTGTCACAAAAAGTAACTGTGCAAAGTTCAGAATATATTCCTGGAATACTTTTTTCCAGACAGGAGACCCGAATTTTAACTCTTCCTGGTAATCTTATGGTGACAAGAGTTATTTGGTATTTAAATGCATGTGCTGTGCTCTTTTGACTCACTCTTACTTGTCAGACTTCACACTTAGTATTGTGGTTTTTTTTTCCTCCCCTTCTGTATTTCTTCTTAAGGGTCTGTTTAAGGCATTTTCTCTCCATTAGAAGCATAGTGAGTTTTCATTAAAATGTCACAGAAAAGCTTTGCAAACCCGAGCGCAGTTCCCGTGGCTTTGGGAATGTCTTGTGCATTTGCCTTGAACCTTGAAGACCGGGGAGGTGAACCTGCGAGGCGGTTCTGTACAAAGGAAAAGAGGTGACGTGTTAGCAAGCGAAACCTGATTGTAACATGCAGCCCCGAGGCTGAGAAATATTTTAAAATGCTACAAAAGGTCCCACCGCAGCCTCCCAGGGTGTCTGTCTGGAGGCCTCCAAGTGTTCGGGGGTGAAAATCTGTGCAATGCCTGAAACAGCTGTGTTTGCTTGCTGGTGGTTGCTTCTCGCAGAAATTCCAGCGCTCAAATCAAGAGGTGCTGGTGGTCCCTTTATAGCGCTTGGCCAAGTGGTTCCCGTGTCCTTCTGGAGAGAAAAGGGTCTGAGATGCCCAACACAGCCGTGGCCGTGGGGACCAGCACCAGTGGGACCTGTGGCTGTGAAACGTGGTGACGCAGACTGGAAGGTTTTCTGCTCTGATGTCTTCTGATGCTCAGTTTATATTTCCAGTGTCTTCTTGAATCTCATTTTACATGCCCCTCCAGGTGTCAACGTTTCCACCTTTCACTAGGAAAAATGTTTAACATACATTAAACCAACCAGTAATTCCCTTCCATCTTAATTACTTTTTTATTTTATTGTTTCAGTGAGGTTGTATCCACAAAATAATAATACCTCTCTTTAGTTTTCCTCTGATTGTCTTTGTTCTTATTGCAAATATTTTTATAGCAATAGAAAAGGACAATTCTGATACGCTGCTGTACATTTTTCTAATGAGTCCACTCTTCTACAGCCTTACATCTTGCCCATGTTTCATACCCATCCAGACCATTACAGAATGATGCCACGCCAGGACACTTATGTTTGTGTCTACTTTGCAGAGATGAAAATGATGGCATTGAGTGTGAGAGCTGGAAGATCTGACCAGTAATTGGAACATGGGAAGTGAGAACCCACAGCACCTGCAGCATCATTAGGTACTCGCTAATTTTATCCGTAGAACTCGTTGTTAGACACTCTATATACATATACTGCTTGCAAAAGAACCTCTTTACATGGTATTTTTGCTCTAAACTCACGGTTCTGTGTCATAGAAGAATCATCTTTACTGGGCAAGGAGACATGGGCGCTGAGTAGCCCACGTTCATCTGATGTGACACGTATGTCCCCTCCTGTCATCTATTTAAACCCTGGAGTGGCAGGAAATGGGAGCGCCTGGAACAGGCTTTTACAGCCCATTTTCATCAAGGTTGTGTCAGAAAATAAAAGACCATTTGCTTGTAGGGTGTTCCTAATGTCTCAGGAGGTACTTTGGTACCTCCAGATCAAGAAAAGGTTATATTGCTTACTAAAAACAACTTAAATATTTCTGCCCAATTCAAAATGACACTGAAATGGAAACATTTCAGGTGAAAAGGTGGATAGGTACTGCGGGTGAGATACAAACTTTTATTTTTAATAATAATAACTGGTTGTTTCCTTCCATGTGATTGGGGTTGGGTTTTTTGCAAGATATCAGATTATAATAATAAACATACCTATATTATCCTGGCTTTTTTTGTTTTTCTTCCTGTCTTACCTGAATGTTGACCAAGTTCTATGGTATGATGACAATCCTTTTGTCGGACTCTTTGCATTTCTTGAGAAGATAGCGTAAAATTACTGTTAAGCTGCTTTTCATACTTCATAGGGTCAACTTAATTCTAATTCCTATCCCCAACAGCACTTGTGGATCTCATCTGTAGTACTCTAAATTTTCGTATGCCCACTGAACAGATTTGATGCACCTGTTTCAAGCTCAAACATATCCCCATGTTATATTTCAATAACTTGAACACTTAATTTGGTGAAACATTACTTTGCACACTGCTGAATCTTCTGTCATTTTGCTTACAAGAAATAGTTTTCAAAGCACCTACTGCTGAACATCAAAAATAGATACTAACTTCAGTGAGTGGAATTTATACCTGCATGATAATTGATTGCAACTGCAGGATCTTACCTGGTTTCAGTGAATATTATGTCCAGTAAGACTGTAGAACTTGGAAAAATTCATTGCAGATTGGAATTGCTGGTTTTCTAATCATTACCAAGGACTCCATGTGCAGAACTTGTAGTGCAGGTTGAACAAGTAGGAGAGAGATTTTGAAGGGAAATATAAAGAAGAAATTTTCCTTGGTTTCCAAAGCAATTACTGGCATTTCAAGAAGGGAGTTTGGCAATTCAGCAGTATATCATTCTGAAAATGTTTGGGTTTGCATGGGGCAAACCACCATGAAATAGCAGTTTAACCAGGGTATGTGGAGGTACGGGAGGAGTTTTATCTTGGATTGAAAATGAAAAGTTGAGCTTTTCCCGTATTATAAATAAAAATATATTCCCGTGATATCCTATACAAATTTGCTGTTTTAACGGCTGTTCTACCATTTTATACATTTAGTGCAGCTGAAATCATTTAACCTTTTTGGAAGCCAATAATCTGAACTGAGATAGCAGTCTGAATTGTGGATTAATTAAAAGGGTTGCAATTTATGGCTACTTTACAACGAAGGACAGAAAGCGTAGAGGGTTTACTACTTAGTTTTAATTAGTGATAAAGTGTGAACTGGACAGAGACTGCTTCTTTTTCACTGATATTTATTTCAGTTTGTCTGCATGAGGAAAAACCATATTTGATGTGATCACAGCATCAAATGCATGTTATTACCAAGAACAGAACTGACTTGCTCAAATGAAAATCACTCCTGAGCAGGCAAGGAAACTAAATGAGATTTTTCTTTCCATCAGTTAAAATACAAGTTGCCCTGTGATCATTTGGAGTTTATAGAAAAGAACTCCTGTTTCATGTGGCATCTCTGGCCATAGACTCGGGGCAGATTCACCAGCCCAGCAGCTCTGCCTCTAGATCCAAAGGCACAGGAGAGCAGGATAAAAATTTCTCTAATGTCAGAATCTATTTCCTTCCTTTTGACAGTAGCTAACATTTTGTGATATATATACACAAACCCATAAGCATATAATGAAACAGTTTGTTTTATGAGGCTACAAGGACATATGTGGCGAAGAAATATGATGCATTTTAGAAATTTGTAGCAATGCAGATTATTCATACTTTACGTGATGCTTGAAGTTAATATTTTGTAATCTTGCTGCGGTTGTGCTGTGTAAAATGAGGATGGGTTTTACCTCAGTAACACATCACCATCGATCAGAAACATCAACTGACTCCCAAAATTTCTCATTTTTGTAATCTCTAGTTCTACCACGGGAAGGTTGTGAGAATTGAGACTTTGTTCTGGGTTTTGAAGAGGTATCTTGAAACGGTTCTTGCCTTGTTGTTTTGTGGTGTAATTGAGTGAAGTCCATAGAGACTGAGGGACTCCTTAAACCACCAGTGCAAATGCTGAGGTTAGATTTCAGAGATTATTAAATTATTGTTATTAGACCAAATATGTTATGTATTTAAAGCATTTCTATCATTTAGATTCTTTCATGCTTCTGGAATTCACAGAGTATTTTGCTTGACAGGAAGGATTTCTTAAAAAAGTCTCTTAAAATGTTTTTGAAAGTTTTAATTGAGTAAAAAGAAAAACCTCATCAGTTGAATTGTTCTCTGAAGTTTTAGTGGAAAATTATGTTTTTGTTTCATTTGACCGACCTAAAAATTCCTGAAATCTGAATATCTACTTTGGCTTTTTGTAGTTTCATAAGCTCATTGCTGGTGTCACCATTCCGTGGATGAGGAACAGACTGAACTTTTAACTGGTTAGAAAAATGTTAATTTTCAAGCAAGTCTGTATTTCCTCCAGAGATGAAGCTGAAAGAGAAAAGTCTAAAGCAATACTTCTTGAGGGTCACTTGGAATTATTTGATTGAGGATGATGTTGTATGGATTGTAATGGTTCTCATACCAAAAAATATGCAACAAATGGTCATTAAATCCCTGTGGTGAATGGTGGCATTCTGGTAGCTGAGGACGAGGTTCCTGGTTAGGAGATGGTGGGTGTTACCTCACGGCTTTGTCGCTGCTGAATTTGCTCTGTTTTGAATTTGGATGAATAATTACTGAAGTTTTTGTGTTCGCTTCTAACTTTAAAGCTGTTTTCTTTGTTGATATTAAAAGGACTTGCATTTTTAAAATCACTTTTGTGCTTTTCAGTTTAATATATTCCACCTAAGGAAGTTCTGTTGTTTACAAAGATGAAAACGTATCTTATTCCCCTTTCACAGTTAAGCAGAAATGCAGAGGTTGTAAATAACTTTCCACAGCAATGTTAATGTCAAAATCTGGGCCAGAAATATATCTGAGGATGGGTACAAACTTACAGGGCTTGTGATCATGAAATTCTTGTAAATGAATTCAAGATACTGAAATCTGTATGGTCTATTCATAGAAAACTGTGCAAAATTACTTTCAAAGGTTGAAGCTTACTAAGTGGTTTCATGGGTTTGTCAAGCTCTTGAGGGGGCAGAAACCAGAATCAGCCCCTTGCAAAGAAGTTATGATAGTAGTTGAACATAAATATTTTTCCTTCAAAATTCTGTAGGCACTTTCTGATCTTCATGGGAGTTGAAGGAGATGTAGTTGCTAAATGGAAGGTGTGATGAGTCGGTGGATCCATTGTTTCCAGTGTTGCTGACCATGATACCAACATCAATCCTTGAAGCAGGTCCTGAAGGGCATGAAATGTTCTTCAGTAAGACCCAACACAACTTAATTCATGTTAAAGTTTAGGTGACTAACTAAGCCCAGTGATTTGCCAGCAACCTTCCCAAAAATTTCATTTTCAACCATTGTCATAATAGAGCAAGTACATTTTTTTTGTTTTTCTAACTCTAATCCCTTTGTTCAGATTAGTTGGGAAGCAAGTTGAGGCTTTTGTAGAAGTGAGGCTGTAACTTCAGAACTCTTTCACATCTCTTAGCTTTTGGTTTTTCTTTGGAGCATCAGATATTGCTGAGGTGCAAGAAGGCTGCCATCCAAATCCACTGTAAATTGCCACACACACACATACAACAACTTTGAAGATTATTTCCCACCTCATTTCCTAGAGTAAATGGGACCTTTACCTATCAGGTACACGTGAATATTCAGAAAGTATGAATTTCTGGCTACAGAAATAAAAGCCAGCTAAATTTTCAATGACGAATATAGAGAAAAGTTGTCTGGCGTGCTAAAATGATATAGTCATATCATAATGCATGATATGTCATGAAATGCATTGAAAAACAACAACAAAAAATCAAGACAGATATAAAATAATTGCAAGGTTCTCTTTCTTCCCGTGAAGATCATCAGCATACAGTAAGTCTCTTAAAGACCAGTGTTTAAATTATTAAGACTGCCAGTTCAATGAAAAAGTAACAGCTCAATTCAATAATTTATGACAACAATTCAAGGCAAAGCACACAAAATATTTTTAGCATGTGTCTCAAGAACAGTTACACACAGAAATCCACAATATGACAATGTGCGGCGTTCCAGCGCGCTCTTATCTGTTAGGTCTGGTAGAGGGAATAAACATTTTTTCCTGATGAGAAAATCAAAGTTGTTGCCATTTCAGTGAAGTCAAGTTGACACCTGCGGAGAAGCAAGTCATGACATTTCAGCTGACTGCTTTTTTTTCTGACCCCCCCTCTAGTTGCGGTTTGTTTCTTCATTTTATTTACCCTGACAGACAAAAGGAACCTAGATTAAAATGTTTAGATGAGGATTTGGCATTCTTTCTCATACGTTCTTTGATTTCCCTCTGTTAAATAAGTAGCTCATGCGTTCTGCGCTATGATAGATCTACAGAGGAGAAAAACGCTTGAACATATTTGTATTAAAACACCGTGTCCCTCCTTTCCCTGTGCTCCTCGCCCCCACCCTGATTTCTCAAATGTAGCTGCATTTATCAAGATAATAAGCTTCAGGTTTCTTAATAAGAGATATATTTTCATGTCATCCTGGCATAGTCCTGACTGACCGAGCCAGTAGGATCCTTAAAAAAAATGAATTTAGGATCAATAATATTTATAGCTTCATTTATAAAGCAAAAGTCAAAGGCATGTATAATGCTGAATTTATTAAGAGAACTTACACCAGGGATTTTGTTTACTAGCTTCTAATCCTACCTCTCCTTTTTAACATCTCGCTCTCTAACAAAAACAAATAGAATTTGCAGGTGTTCATAAATGTAAAAAAGCACATAAAGAAGCTCACAAATTATATTGTGACCTGATATCGTAGCGTAATGTACCCATCAGCCGTGTTTTCCTGGCTGTATCTTACTTTTCTTAACAGTGAATACCATTAAATAATATGATAAAGTTGTTGTATTGGAATTGAAATACATTTTATTACAGCAATATAAGTTCCATTTACTGTGCAATATGACAGTACTTAATAATTTTATATTACAAACATAATGACGATATCAAATTAGTAATTTTCACAGAGTACTTGCGTTAGACGCTCGTGTGATATGTTGCAGTATATTTCGATTCTCTTTGGTGCCTGAAAAGACACTTTTAATGGGGAAAAAAGACAGAGATGCGGTAAAGGAAGCACCTTGTAACTGCATCGAGCAGTTTTGTAAGGACTCTTACCTATCGAGTAGATATTACCTAGATTGTTTTACAATTAGATGCCACTACCCTGTTGATAAATCTAGAAAATTAGTGGAGTCTTAAAGTTGTGATAAATCTCCCTCTTTGGCAATAATGTCAAGTTTCCCCAAAATTACTGCCCGCTATTCTGAGCAGTCTCTTACTTAATTCGGCCAATTCCACTGGTGCCGGTAAGGCTGTTCCCAATGGAGTGGGTTGTGGGGAACATTATGAGCTCTGGTTCAGGGTCTGAAAGAAAATCCGAGCTTGTGGAGCTGCAAAACACCCTTAGGAGGTGGCAAAAGGATCAATTTGTGTCCCACCGATGTGTGGTTCCTCACAAGGAACTCAGTTTTAAGGCAGGAACTGGAGACTCTTGTATGCAGGTGATGTAACTGTGGGATCTTTTTTGCTTTTCCTTAGCATTTTTTGCATGAAATTTATTTTCTGTTCAGATGGCAACAACTTTTGCAATGCAAATTAGTGCAAGGGTTTGTCTTTTATCTTCTAAAATAAATGACAGAATGCCATGAAGATCCGCCAGCATTTTAATAAACCTTTAAGAGTCTGCCTTAAATACCAGTTTTCTATACTAGAAAGCTCATCAATATCTAGACAGCCATGCAAACAGCTAGGAGGCCAGTCCATTAATGAAATGTTAATGACTGAATTAGACCTGTAATAACAGAAGTAGAATGTACTGCTGTGAGTCCATTAACATCAGCAGACCCTGCTGGGAAACAAGTAAACACAACATACAAAGGGAAAACTTGTGCTAATAAACAGATTTTGTGCAATAAAGGTGCTCGGAAGCATGAGTTGTAAATCCCATTCACTAGTGCTAGTGTCATTTTTTCTCTTTCTGAAGTTTATCCAAGCAACCTAGCTCAATATATATATTTCGCAATATAACGAAATATGCACGACAGCGTCCACGCCCTGATCGTAAGCCAAAACCTGCTGCTAAATATCCCAATATAGGCATCTATTGTGATATATTGTAAAAATAAACCGTGTTCAGCTTCATACCACGGCCAGTCCAGGTGGGTAGCAGGGAACAGTAGTTACCACCTGATAGATGGTTGACCCAAGTGAGATGGAATTTATGATCCCGAACTAAGGCCCTGGTAGACATCATAGAAACTACCCCAGTTGGCACTAATTATGAGTGCTATTAAAGTTTTATATTGTGCCTTAAAAGTTGATTGTGCTCTGCAGAAGGTGTTAACCCTAACGAAGGCGATGGGAATAGCAGCGTTGCTAACGGCTTCATCCGTGACCTTATAACCCGCCGAGTGAGAGTTCTTGGCTTGGGAATCTAGAAATTAATGACTTTTTGAATGAGAGCTTCCTTTTCCCCAAAATATAATTCACCTTTTTGAATAAAAGTGCAATAAAAATAGTTGTCTTTTCTTCCGGTCTTGGAAACCTCAGCAATTTCCTGTAAGGCAAAAACCCAAATAATTTCCCACATCTTCCCACTGTGCAAAAAAGCTGAATTGTGGCAGCTTTTATAATGTGATTGTCAATAAAAATTGCATACAGCTTCGGTGCACTGGAAAGCAAAGTTTGTGCCCACAGTGTGTGTCGTACAAAATACAAGAGAAAACCCCCCGATCTGCTGCTATTACAACCTTCAGTCTTATATTGAACTGTTTGATTTCCTCCTTTTAACCTCCTCAGATCTGCAGTGTCAGAAGCAGCTTCTGCACAACTCAGCAAGATACCAAGGAAGGGAAATCGGGGTAATTTCCTCTGGATTTTGTGGATGCTGCTGCTTGTTTCCATCTTCCCTGGTGCTGTCGTAGCATCCCGTGTTACGTGGTCCCATTCACATGGCTTCTGGTGAGGATCCCCACTGCTCCTTTTCCTTAGAGACCGATGAGAACTTGTCACCAAGGGATTAGAGTTAGAAAGACAAACCAATATTATAGAGGGAGATGGGTGATCCAGTAACTGGGGCACAGCAGTTTGTTCTTAATCAATCTGTCTCTGATGAGATGATCCTGTGTGACCACCTTCATGTCACCATGTTTCTTTTCTTTTCCTTAAGCTTTGCATTACATTTTTAGTTGATTTTAAAAAAATATTTTTACAATAAGGCTTTTCTGTTGGTTTTGGTCTTAGAATTCCTACCAAGACCCAACTTGTAATGAAATAGGAAAATAAATATAATATGCAGAAATAATGCTTGTATTACGCTGTGAAAGACATGAGAAGGGAAGAATTGTTAAACTGTTTGCTGAAATAACTGTCAAAATGTGGTTGAAGCGGAGTGTGGGTGGGAAGAGGCTGTGTAGAGAACGTAAGTGGTGGGCACCCGTGAGTTAGCCAAGGACTGGTAGGACTGGTACAAGCTTTAATGGTGGACTTTCCTCCCAGAATGCTTAATATGGGCTGCAGGAATCCAAACCACCCTTTTAATCTGATGTTTTGAGGAAATACATGGAAATGGAGACTAAAGTGTTTCCTTGGCTGGCGCTTTGGATGCCCCACATGGACACTCACCTCATGCCGTGGTTCTCACAGGGCAATGGGTGCATGACAGGCAAAGAGTAGCTGAAGTAGTCAAAAGCCATCATGTCTCAATCTCATGTGAGTGTCTGCCTTTTTGGCAAGATTTAAAAATTTTAACACAGCTCAGTATCTTATTCCTGCTCCTGGAAACCTCAATGTATCTCCCGTGGCGTTTTCCAAGGGGCTGCTTTTCTCCTGCCTTGCCCTCCACTGTATGCGGGGGTTTAATTTGTATTTAATTCTCTAAGAGTACAAATACCTTCCCTCATTTTCCCAGTGTCATTAAAAGGATCCTCTATGGTATTTCCAGGGGGGGCTCATTTGCAGTAAGGAGTAGGACACTTGAGTGAGATCTGGGCTATCTGTCCCCAGATCCCAAGGTTGTCGTAGGCTCCATGTAGCACCTTGAACAAATCAGGTTTCAGGTCTGTATCCCTTAATTAGGGGTAATGTCACCTCTCTATCTTGCAGACGTGCCCAGAGGGTAAAACAACTAAAGAAAACAACACTGGTGGACTTATAATACCTAGAATTAAAAATATATATGTTATTACTTCCCTTCAAGGACCATTCTAATATAGATTTTGTGCAGCTGTCTCACTTAGTCCACAGTGGGCTTTTGGTTTTATATTTATTTTCCTAGAATACTGTAGCACTGAAGGACTGTACAGCAGAAGATAATTTAATTAGAAAGAACACAGTGAGCTGATTATGTACATTGAGAAAATAAATACATCTGAATACTGAAAGAAATGTCAGTATTAACTGTAAATCCTCTGAAACGCTACTTTTTCCCCTCTGCACAGAAAATACTTGTAATGTTTTCTGAGCTGGGCTGGACTTTAGAACCACAAGTCTATGAGAACCTTGTTAATTAATATTAACATTTTTTCTCTTCAGAAAAAGCCACTTCTTTTGACGTGGCAAGTTGAGTAAGTTGCACCGTCTGTAATTTGCTCGTCAGCAGAACAGTCTTTTTCTGTCTTTGCCATTTTTACTTGTATCCTGAAGCATTTGTCAGCTTTTTTACTGCATTTTCACTGGCAATCAGAATTTTAGAGAGCAGGTTTTGTACGGTATTCATGACTGTGAACGTGATACCAGATCTAAAATTGAAACCATACAGTGAAATGGTCCATGAAGAGGAGGTCAAAGGCAAGTAGTAGCGTCTGACAAGAGATCATCTGGTGGTTCAGAGCTGATGGACTAATCCTCTCTCTGCAATATTTCCTGAGCCCTCCAGCACACTCTTTCCATTTTGTGTCCCTCAAGAATGAAAGAGAAACACTTGGTGAACAGATTTTATATTTGATGGCTGCAAAGCGAAGAAGGAAATAGTAACATGACATAAGCTTTTCAGTAGAAAACTCACTAGAAAAATAAGTTGAGGCAAGTTGTTCAACATACTGATTTAATTGTGACACCAGATATTCAGAGGCCACAGATTTCATTTTGTATTGTGCAATTTGCTATTTTTCCTCTTTTTGGGGAAAACTTAGTACAGATACAAATGTGGATGCAGTGGTAGGACCTCGGCTGATGGTGGGACGTATTGTTTTTGTAATGTAGGTGTATTCAGCACCACAATCTCCACTGACACCTTTGACAAATGAGGCTTTAGGTATTTCATGAGAAGCCCAGCTTGTCTAAAGTCTTTCTTGAAGCTCTGTGTCACGTACAAGGAAAGCCTTGATGGACCCGTGATGCATTGGAAGACAAAGCTTTGGTAGCAGCCGACTTTTCCAAAGCTCTTAGAACACAAACTTTGAAAAATTATGATTAATACAGGACAGTGCATGTGGTGCTTTGCCTGTATGAGTGGTCCAGAAGAAACTTTTAAGATAAACCCAAGTAATATTTTTACTGTCTTGTGCTCTTGTTGCTAAATTGTTAACCTAGGAAATCAATAACACTTTCATTTCATAGCATTTATTGTTTCAACGTGCAACAGTCAAACCTGTGTTTACAGCACATGTAAAAGCCTGTGATTCCTGCCCTTGGCTGAGCCACAAATTAATTTCAAATAAGATACACTACAGTGGGAAGTGGAATCGCAACATGGCTGTAAGAGAACAAATAATTGGGGAAATGTTTGTAGCTAATAGAGAGAAATTAAGGATATTTGTATTTTTTTGTGCACACATACTGAGAAATCTGTTATCTTGAGAAGGGCTTGGGCTGGAGTGCCCAGCTGTTGGAAGTCAGGACAGAGGTTTACAAACTGGTGGAAAGAAGGAGGGAGCGGACATGACAGAAGAAGTGATTTTGAAAATAGAGAGAGAAGGAACAACAAGAAGCTCGAATGCAATCTGGGAAAGCCAGAAAGAGACTCAGCAAAAAAGGGCAGAGGTGGTGAGTCTTCCTTGACTTTTCAAGGATGATAATCTCGGTGACCGCGTGTTTCATCCATTGCGTTGGGGTGGCAGGAGTCAGACCACAGAGAAAAACCTCTCGGACAAGAAGTTTTAGCTCTGGGGACAGGCAGAAACACTCGTAGTGACACAGGTGACAGATCAGGCTGGGCCTCGGAGCTCTGGAGCTACTTGGCTCTGCTGTGACGTCCCACTCTATTTCTCACCTCTGTCGTGGTGGTTTAATTTTCTAACCCCACCTGCAGCTGAGTGAGGATTGATATTATTGAATGACTGTAAATGAGTGATTACAGTCTGTTTATTATACAATAAACCAGCGTTAGGGCTTCCTGCTTTCCTGGTGTAGGAACCTGCGCCCTGATGCTGCAGAGAGCAGGAGTCCCTGCAGCTGGACCCCAGGCACCAATAGTTGCTTTTAATCTCATTTTACAAACTTCAGAGGGTAGAAAGAAGAATTTTAGCAGATATATTTGTTGGATTTTGCTGCCCGGTGTCATATAGTGATGTTTGCTGAAGTATTAACTATCCCTTCAAATTCTTCTCGCTTTGAGTCATTCCATCCTGTACATAATTTGAACAGGTTTTTGTATAATTATTTCTCTCAATAATTACCATTATACAATTGCTATAGCTGCCACTTCTGTTTTGCTTTCCTGCCAGAGAATGGCAGAAATGTATCACGCATTTGTGTAACTTACGATCTTTGATTCATGTTTAAAATGCATGGAATATTTTTCATTTTCTGTTTGTGGCAATACCTCATCTGGGATCGTATCTCACAGCCTTAAGTATACGCTGTGTAAATGGATGCCTGGCACTGAAATGGGGTATAATCTACAACGAAATAGCAAAGGAAGTAAAAAAAAGAGTTAAGTAAATTTTTAAGGCATCAGAGAGCCAGTGAATATTAAAAGCCGCAGGTAGAGATCTGGCTGAAATGTTTTGTATATGCTCTCATTTTCCCTTTTAAATAAATTTGATTTGCCCATCATTACAGCCTGTTGTTGTTGCCTTCGGATGAGGATTCTAGGAAATCTGTTGGCTGGTGTGCGTGGTTTGTTGACAGGGAGAGCAAACTGGAGTGTTCCTACTGGATCGCTGATTCAAGGAGTTGTTATAATCTCAAAAAGAGAGAAGAAAGAAGTTTTTTAGGGTTGAGTTTTCTCTGTGATCTTGATTTTTTCCCCAGGGTAGGTGGGAGAAGGTGCAGTAGGTTGGAGGAAAGGAGCCACCTGTGTCCACCCCTAGAAAACCTGCTCCCGTTTGAAATTTGCCTTGGAGTGTTCCCTGAAGTAGCTGAGAAATGAAGATTGGGGTGGAGAGAGGAAAAATTCCAGTCGCCAAACCCAACCCGTATAAAAGCCTCATGGGCCGAGCAGGGGACATGAGGGCAGCCCCTCCGTACCACAGAGAAACAGTGAAATAACGACTCGCTCTAAATAAATCAGTGATGCTATTTGAAAACGGATTTAGCGCTTTCTACTGACGAATCTAATGAGAAGTATTATTATCTTTATGTAGGTTTGATCCCTAAATTCCCGTGTTTTTAATCCTGTTTTTGTGGTGTGTATGCATTCTACAATAATAAGAAAGATTCTCAAGGAATGTGTAGCTCTTCGCAAATAATTTGTATTATGATAATTATGTGTTGTCATAGGACACATCCATAAAGAAACCATGCCTATGGTTTGAAAAGTAGTACAAGGACTATATTTCGTAACACTTCCAAAGTCAGAAGAGGGGTAAACTTAGAGGAAAAAAAACCCAAACCAACACAATTTAATCTCAGGATTCATGCTGGATTTTCCTTTGAAGCACTCCAAAAATTGGAATTTTTAAAAAGAGACAGAAAAAACTCAGAATATGTGGAGTATGTAGACATGAATATGAATATTTTTCTGAGATTAAAGTTTGCATAATGGCACAAGCAGTTTGTAATTGCAGCTACAACAGGATGCTTGGAAGCGCAGTCGGGCCCTCTGTGTCCATATTGTATTTTAGGCACATGGGAGCTCGGACTCTTCTTTGCTTTTTCAATAGTTTTACTTGAAGCGAGCAAACAGGCCGAGCACACAGATGCATTTGATTACTAATGATCGTTATAACGTGAGCAGCACCATGATTTATTAGAATAGTTGTCGACTAGGATTCCAAGAAAAGGTAATTGTTTCAGAATTATCCCCACAATTAATTTCACATGTGTGAAGTCCATTAACTCCCACTGCAGGCCGTGGGAGACGTGTCAATGTTCACAGCAAGGGCTGAATTTTGAGATGGGAAGGGTGGGCTTTGGTGACAATGGCCCATTTCAGGAGAATCTGAGCACAGGACAGTGTTTTTTGAGTTGTTGTTGGGTTTTGTGTGGGGGGGTTAATAGATATATATATATATTTATTTGCTTGTATGGTTTTTTTCTTTTCTGCTCTCTCTCTGGCTTCCTGTATGACCTTAACTAATTATTAAGTTCCTCTAAAATGAAAATGTTCGTCAATGGAATGAAGCGTTGCTGAAGTGGAAACATCAGAGATACTAAGGTGCTGAGGCAATGGTAACAGCAGCTTTTATAAGTAGTAGGATATAAATTTTAACACATTATCGTAATTGATCCTTGGTCATCCATAGGTTTTTACGCTACTTGTGGTGGTGTCTGACGTAGAACAGGGATAGGGTGTCAGACAACTGTAAGAAATTTGTACATTTTAACCCAACTACTTCTTACAGTATAACATGAAACGCTAAAAAATACGATGTGCCAAAACCCCAGTAGTATGTATCCTCAGCAAACATGATATATATGTTATGACTCGTGACGCGATGAATTTTGAACAGAATTAATCCTTACTCAATCACTGAACAATGAGAAATGTTGTTTTTCTTAAGGATTAGGAAAATTCTTTTGGAAGGAGACAAACATTTGTCCCTGCTGGAAGCTTCTTCAGCTGTGATGCATCATTGTGCCTGACCAGCCCTAGAAACCCTGGAAAGCCAAAATATGTACGAGCCGGTTGTTAAGCATATGTGATATGTTTTGCCTCGTCACCTGGCAACGAAAAGGTTTTTCTAAACAAATTTCATGCATTGCCAAAAATCCCAACTTTTTGAAACACGTAAGCTGCTTATTTGTTATTTATTTATTATTCCCTTTGTCAAGCGCAGCCCAAGGTACATCCTTCTTGGAAGAAGAAATGTTATTTCTGCTGGTGGAAGAAATAACTTTTATAAATTTAATTGATTTAGGCTTACGTACTGAACGTAAGAGCATTGGGACTGTATGAAAATATAGAAAATATGCTGTCTTCGGAACTAACTCATCATCTGTCCAACTCGTGTTTTAAAGTTGAACAAGTGAAATAAAAAATCCCCTTGATTGGCCTAAATGCAGCTAATAAGCATAAAATTAAAAGAAATAAGTCCTGCTCATGGTAAAGTTTTGAAGTAGTAAATAATTCCTGGCTTCTATAGGAGTGATAGGTTTATAACATCTGGTAAAAGAGAAGTCAAAGTTAATCATTTTTTCTTTTCAAGTTGCAAAATATTTAGCATGGAAGTGATAAAATAATTGGCTGCCGTGCCTGTAAGTGTTTAGGTTGGGGGAAGAAAAGCCTCAGATGTCATATTTTAAGTTTGAATTAAAGATTTTAAGGAGAATACTTCAAACTAGAGTGGAAATGCTACATTGCTACACTCCAGCAAACTTTTATAATAACCTCATACATTCAGTTACCTCCTTAATCTGCCGGTTATGTTTTCTATATGTCTGCTACTAATGTATTTATCTTCTAAATAAGTTGGTGCTGATCCCAGCCGGTGCTGATGGGATCCCAGTTCATTACCGCGCAGAAGGTAATTGGGATTTGGGCGCACAATGGGGTGTGACACTGTTGAATGAGGGGAGGGAACTCGTTATAAATGACAATGACACACCGAGTTTGGGAGTCAGCAGTGATGAGTGGACCTCTTAGCGTTATCCTTGGTAGGAGACAAGAAAAAGATGACACCTCGGAAAAAATACGGACGTTTTTTCTGTGATTTGTACGTGATTTTTACCGGTTTTGTGACACAAGTATTGACATCGACGCGTGATAAAAACGATGGGTTGTCACTGGATGTGCGCACCGCAATGTGACCATGAACATACTGACAATGTGCCGCGATGTAACGTATTGAGATTTTTAATTTCCATAATGGTGAACTAAAAAGTGCTTTTGTTTCTCGTGCCATGAAGGGAGCAAAAAAGAGCTTTAAAATGCTAAAACAATGGTAGTCGCCTTGCTGAATGATGCAGCACTTTGTAATAATGCGGTACGCTTTGAAAGGATCTGTATTTTTTCAAACACAAACATCAAATAGAAGGAAAAAGGTTATGTCACCTTCACCCTCGCAGTACTGTCATTTATATGCTATCAGCTCATTAAATTCACATTAAGATACTCCATGGGACTTTAGGAGCTATTAGTGCACCTAAAATGGCATAACAAAATCTCAGTTCACTTTAAGAGAGATGGCATTGCGACATTTTGTATTTCATCACTGAATTATTATAGTCTCAGATGCATTCTGCTGCGATGGTAATGGAAGGAGCAATACTAGAGAGGAAAGCTGTCCATTTGTTTATCCCCAGGGAGAGGAAAAAGAAAGTTTGATAAAAAACTAGAGTGAAAGTAAAGCATTAACAATTTAACCCCTATAGCAATGCTAAAGAACACACAGGATTTTTATATTCTGCTTTTTGGAATGTTGTTGTTTGTTTTTTTTTTTTTTTTAAAAAAAAGGAGTATTTTGTATTTAGCAACTTGCTTCAGGCACTGGAAGTTGCAGCAAATGTATTGCACGAACTCAGGCATCTCTATTTTGATAGGTGAAGTCTCTCCTGACGGACATAAACCACCTTCCTTTATAGAAATTATCATGAAAAAAAGAGTTATTGTGGTTAAATTTGATGTTAGTTTCTTGTTTCCTCCCTCCCCTCTGGTTTTCAGCAGCAAATAAGTGTGTGGCTATAGGTAAATCTGCAACCCTGTATTTATAAATCCCACATGGGATAATTGCTCGGGCACTACGCTCAGGAAAGAATAAGGAAAACTGAAGCCACACTGAGTTATCTGTAAAGAAATAATATACATGAATACTATGTAAACACTATAGTGCTTAATAAAAAAAAATATATCTGAATTAGAAAATCCTATTAATGTATTTGCTCTGGAAAGAAAGGTTGGTCTGAGGGAGTTTTTTCTACACAGTGTATCTATGTAACTCTACGTTGTAAACATATATATATATATATATATATATAGGAGGACAGAGAATAAGTTGAAGTCAGTTTTTAATTCAAGGCAAAGTTAAGCTAATTTTCTTATAAATGTACCAGAAAGTTTAAAAAAAATCAGAAGCGGGTTGAAGTACATTCAGTCTCTTTCTGTAATAGATTTTTCTCAATATCTATTCAGAATTATTTAAAAAACATAGTGATTCCTTAGAAGTGTTTCCTTCCATCTCAAATCAGCACAAAAATGCCTCATGTGTGATAAAAAGCCATCAGGACAAAAAGAGAATTTGTAAGTCAAAAGCATTGTAGAACCTTCAAATGTGCACAGACCCAGGGAGCGAAATTCATTCGTGCACAGGGAGCCGGGACAAGCACAACTCCAGCTTTCCAAACACCTCTTTACTGCAATTGCCTGATAGTTTGGCTTTTGGTGGAGCAGCAGTGGATTTCTCAGTGGAGATGGAGCTCAAAGACATAGGAAGAGTTGCTGCAGAAGAAAACTCGGGGTTTTCAAAGTAGACGTATCAGCTCAGGGAGTAATTGCTTAATAAATGCAAACCCAGCACCTGCTGAATTTAACGCAGCATTTTACTGCATTCAGTGCTTCAGAGCGTAGTCTCTTTAGCACAGGAATTCTGCCGCTTGTTAGATAGTTCACCTGGCAAAAAGCACGGTAGACGCTGGTTTAATCATCACTAAAACCATTCTGGAGTGGTGACTGAGAAGGCTAAAACTTGGCTGTACGGTGGAGAGAGTTTTCTAATAGACAAAAAGAAGTTGTGTTGCACTTAAAACCTTGTTCTTTGCCTGGGATGCCAACCTGAGTACGGCTTGTTCCCGTCTATGGCTGCCAGAAAATGGAGAGAGTATAACAGGGAATTTTGTCAAGTCCAGGACAGCTTTTTCAAAGGTCTGTTGAAAGTTTACAATACTCAGGTTATTGCTAAAGAGCACAAAAATGTAACCTGTCTTCAGGAGAAGCCATGAGAAGTGGTTGCATATAAACAGGGGAACTTAACTTTTAGGATGTGAGGGCAAAATCAGCAGAGTTTGTGCAATTAGGTTGAGGAAGAAATGGGTGCAGGGAATTCCCTGAGGGAAGACGTCAAAACCAACAAATATGGTCACTGATAGATTGATCTGGTGAAGGTGGTTGTAATTGTATTCATCTTGAGCAATGTAAATGTATTGGATTAGCTGGAGAAAAAGACAACTTTATCTTGTATATTAATTTCCAAAGGAAGGCAACAACCATTTGAATAACCAAGTTTATCCTTGTTTAATACTTGCCATATTACCAGTGGCATAGTGATGTGTTTTAGAGATGTAAATAATTCCGTATGCACAAGAACTCACTTCATGCTTTTCTCTGAGTGAAATCTCTGCTCTCAGAAACAGAGATTCAAGCCCTGACATTGCGGCCGATTGAATCCAAATACTGCAAGAGCACAAAACACCCGAGCTCACAGATTTTGAGCTCGAAGTCGTGATGATGTCTGTGACCAATGTGTCATGGAATTAAGAGCATTCACCAGGGGAATCCACAAGGCCTGGGCCACCTATGTAGAAATGTAGTTGCATAACCCATTATCACATTTATCTATATTTTTATTTAGCTAGATTCAGATTATTTATTTAGATTTTATTTAGATAGATTTAGATACACGTAGCTCTTATTGCCTCTTCAGCGGCAACATAGTTGTGTAGGATCCAGTCATGTCGTCAAGGGATGAATTAAAGCTCATCTTTATCTGCCAGATTAAATGCAGTCAGGTTACTGAGGATCACATTTGGTCCCGAATTTATGAAGAGTTGCCCAAAATGATGCCTTCTGAAGCCAATGTCAAGGGGAGACAGACCCACTCCAGGCTGAGAGCACGTGGTGCTGGATGAGGACGTGGCGAGGTCTTTGCTTTCTACCCCCTCACCTTTGAAAATGCAAACGTGAGCCAGTCTGTCCGCTTTGTGTTGCACTCTGCATTCGCAAGACAGAAATAAGATCAGTGTTGACATCACTAGTGTCCACCTGAGACACAGATTTTACATTAAAAGCACTGTGCAACCTCTTAGTAAGTTTGCCGAAAGACCCAGGGACTGTGATATTTAATAGCATTCATGGATATCTGATTTGCAATCTTTTCATCAGCTCCAAATAATTAATATTATTTGTTTACTGTGAGTCTATTATAAAGTAGCTTTTATTTCGTATCTTGCCTGGCTACCCAGGCACCATGTTTTACTGATCCTTAATATTTCTTTTATAAGGTGTAACAGTCTATCCTCTCTCCTTGTATAGACACCTAAACCAGAAATCTCCTTAAGCTAGTAAAGAGCTTAATTTTGCACTTTAGTTTTTTGTCACACCTCATGACATACAGTAGATAATCATTGTTGCCACTAATGGCTTCTCTACAGCGCTAATCCTGTCACAGGTATTAACCGAAATGGCTCGAAGTAAATATTGCTTTGGTTATAGAACTGTCTGGGGTTCAGGTTAAACCAGGACCTGTCCAGGCTGGTTTGTAGAATCCACCCCAGTATCCCACTCTCTGAAGCCTTTAACTTCCTCACTACCAGTTTCAGGGGGCTGGAAGTGGAATAAATCAGGAGCTGAGTAAATTTACGCTGTTTTAAAGAAATGGATGGGCTGTGATGTTAGTGCACAGCAATGTTATTTTGCCTTCCCATGATGCTGGTTTTGGCCCCGATGCTGCTACAGCGTGTAGGAGAGATCCTGGCCTGCCTTCCTCTTGTGGCTACACACAAGGTACTATAGCAATAAGGACATTATTTGCATTATCTCAAGTCAATTAAGGACTGTATTTTGAAATAATGAGGTGAAGCTCAGAGCTATAAACTGTGGTTCGTACTTTGATAAACCCCAAACAAATAGTTTATAGGGATGGAATATTTTACTACCCCGAATGATGAACAGCAATCTCAGTATTTAGTTTAATATGTCAGAAGTAATATAAAGTGAAATGTAGAGTAAAATTAAAAAAGAAAACCCTAATGGTGAATTTTAAGTATGCTTGTTAAATCAGAGAGGAAAAAAGAATGAAGATTTGTGGCTTTTTTTTCTGGAGGAAAAATAAATAGAAAAGGTCACAACATGTTTCTAACTTATGTGGACGTGGCTGGAGGGAAACGCTGTGTAGCAGAGTTCTCCATGGACTCCAGGCTTCAGTTCAAAGCCATAATTGTAAGTGATCAGTCAGTGCCCTGCTCCAGCCTGGCGCTTGTCTGAGCAAGGAGATCCTCGATTCTTGGATTCCTAGAGGAATCATCACTGTCCACGGGGAGATGTAACACTCGGTCACAGCCAGATCCCCCCTGGATCCACCACCGAGGCGCAGGAGAAGAAGAACGTTCTCTGACACATTATGTGGAGCTTCTGTATTAGTCGATTAGACTTCTAAGATGGTACGTTAATATCTATAACTGTATTTTGATCGCTAGCACAAGGCATTTAGCATAATGGCACCGGCTATTGCTAAGGGTTCGGCTGTGCGATTGAGTTACTGTGGTTTGACAAATTAACAGGCACCAGCTGAGCCCCACGAACCAATTTGTCGCACCCTCGTAGCCTGTGGCAACTGGAAGGTAAAATACATTATCATCAACTCGAAAGAAAGAAGTGGGATCTAACTTGTTTTATCCTCTTTTGAGGTGGCCCAAGAATGTACAAATTGAGCAAAGCGCTTCGGCAGATACTTAGTGATTCTTTTAGTCTGTAATGACTCTTGTGTCTGAGCTCAGGGTCTATAAGTTTGCTGGCACTAGGTTGCCTTGAGGTCCTGAATAGCCCCTGTCAAACCGGTGTGGGTGTCTGCAGGGCTGATGTGCTGAGGAAAGGGCCATCCGGTGTAAGGAAACGAGTCTAAATAAACCAGACTAAGTTAATGCCAACAGGGATGCCATGGTGTGTTAATGCCAGCTCTGCAATACGGTATATCCAAAAAATTGGGACATTTGTCATCTTTTAAGCAGGTTCACATTAAGGTCTCATTTCCTTTTTTTTACCTTTTCTAAAAACACAGGGTTTTATGTCAGAGGGAGCCTGGTCTAGGGAGAAATTAGGAACAATGTTTGTTAAAATTTGAAGTGACCGAATTTTGGAGAATGGATTTCTCCTGTAAATGCTGGCTCTCAGAAGGAGGTGGCACATGATGTGACGTGAATGCTACGGTGCACTCAGACACGCCGTTAGTTTTGTGGGGGACAGATAAAGTAGACTTGGGGGATGATTTCTCTTTGTGCGTGTGCCTCACTTTGTTATGAAGTGTCAGACATAACCCGGCTTAATTAAGACACCCCTCAGGAAATACTTGTTCTAGCACTGAAATTGCTAAATACACCATACTTTGATACTTGTGATGAATGTTGCTTTGGAAGTGTTGCCCTATCATTACGTAGAAGAAACATGGTAGAACTTGTGTGCATGTTGAGAGGAATGTTAATTTGAAGAACAAAAATACCTTTTTAAAAAGTAAACAGCTAAAAATTTACCTTTCTTTCTATATTCTCTTCTATGGAGCCATCCTCGATGCCTCCTCTTGAGGATGTGGAGTTGCAGCACCTTGTAGTACAAGTATCTTCTTTTGTTGGCCACCTTACGGGTTTTCCTAATAATTAATGACACCTTCTTATTCATATAGAGGTTTAGTTTCTTGGAACCTAAAATGTTTCTTTCTAACCTAAATTCTTGGCCAAAATACAAGGGGCATGTGGGGGGTATGTAATGTGATGGTTTATGATCTCTAGGAGATTAGAAGAGATTGGAAGTTTATATCTATCCTTAAGCTCTGAACCTATAAATGTGGACTGCAGGGGTGTAAGTGGAAGATCAGCCACTCGGACTAAGATTTTATGTTAAAAAGTAAGTTACAGATAGCAGAAAAAAAAGACCAAGCTCAGAAGAGGTTAAAGTGCAGTCAAAACCAAGACTGTGACAAAATGCAACAGAATGCACACAAAGTAATGATCTATATGTTGTAATACAGAAAGAGAAATGGTTTGATAAGAAAGTTGTTTCCGTACTGACCGCAAAAGAGCTTTCAGAGTCACTATGAAAAAGTTCTTAAATTTTCACCCTTATGAGTAGCAACAGTAAAAAAGAAAGAAGAGGATTACAAATCAAGAAAATAAAACAGATAAATTGAAAGATAAAAAGCCAAAAGGTGGAGAAAACTGTGTTGTAATTTAATGTAAATTAAGAGTTGACCAGAATAGCCATGGGTCTAAGAGTGGTTTCAGGTCTTGGTGATCGCTAGACCAGAGTGCTCTATATTGTACCATCTACTCCTGTAGACATCTGAATAAGACGATAATGCATAAGCCTGATGAGTGGTTAAATGGGAGATGTGGATGTACTGATTACTGCCAAAGGTGTTGGCTTGGTACTGAGGAAGCCTAAACACCTACCTACAGGTGGAATGATTTTGGGCAAGTTGGGTCACCCTGACTGTATCTCATTTTAACCACAAAATAGGGATGATAAGCTTTGCTTTTCTTCTCTATAAGGATTTTCTGGTGATACAGATATCCTTGTTCTTGTAGGTCTGTAACTCTAGTTTGTAGCAGAGGAGAACATGTAACAGAAAAAAGAATCAGTAATGTACACTAATAATTACTCCTATAAATATTTTTGTTGTTGTTTGGCTCACAGGAATGTGCAGTGTTTGCTCAGAGCATTAGTTACATTGCAGACATCCCTTCAGCTTGTTAAGTCGAGATCCGTATCGTACAAAACCTGCTGTCTGGTCTCATCACCCGGCAATATTTGCTTGATGAGAACTTGGTCTCTCAGTGGTAACGAGAGAAGCTGTTCCTGAGCACATCTGGTGGTGTGGGAACTGCCCCGGGAGCATCCAGCGACTCCTCATCCCGGCTGAAATGAATCTGCCAGCGCACTGACCTTGACTTTGCCCTTATTCCAAGTGTATGTATTGCTAGATATCAACAATCTAAACACAACTAAAACCCTAAGCAACCGAAATATCAACAATCAAAACAACAAATGCATTTGTTGTATTAGCTGACAGCACCCATAATGTCACTGGACAAATATGTAAATACTGACCTAAATCCCTTTGCTAGAGACTTTTGTGTTCGCTGTAAATGTTGGAATAGACAGCAGCTCCTGCGGTCTGACCCGAAACCTCAGTGTCCATCTAGCCCTGGGTACAGAGCTGAGCTTTACTGGGATGCTCTGGGCTTCAGGAGACTGGGGTGGATGGAAAGAGAATTTAGAGGATTTCATCCTGGGGAATTTGGCGCTCTTCATTAGCATTCGATTAATTAAACCCAAACCTTTAAACTTTTTGGCCGGGTTGAAAAAATAGACACTGAATTATGCAGAGAACTGGAGTGCTGACCCAATCCATCAATTAGTTGGACATTAATTGCATTTTTTCCCACTGACTTCAGGAGCTTTTGATCAAACAAATGTGGTAGGCTGCGTGGAATTAGTTTTCTACTGCCGCTGAAGCCAGTGACTTTGATAGGTGTTTCCTGAAGCAGGTAAATAACAACATTGAAGTTCTTTTCCATTTCAATGGCTAATGGAAACAAGAGAAGAATGGTTCATTGGCACTGTGGTCATGCTGGCCAAAACAAGGTATTCCAGCCTCAGAAATATCAAAGGACAGAGCTCAGATTTTGTACCACCATGGAAACTGATATGAATTTGTTTGTAACCTTTTGGCTAAGCAGGAGGAGTTTAGTTTTCACAGCATTACCTCTTCCCCAAGGAGCAGGAAAGGCTGGTAGGTTGGGTCAGGATGAAACCAGAAGGTTGGGCAGATTTTCAAATGTGCCTTTTTAAATATCCACACATCCATTTTTGCAGGACTCATTAATGTAACAGCAACGTACGTTTAGTTGGTACACATGCACGCAAACCCATAAGTGTCAGTAAGTGTCTTGGTTAGCGTACAAATATCTGACCTGAAACAGTTCTTCTGAAAGTTTTTCACCACTCTAATAAATAACAGAGGGTTTTTAATTAAGGTTTAGACAATTGCTAATGCTAGTAACTCAAAATAATAACTCTTTCTGAGCTGTTAACTAATTCTGGAGTACCTATTCTTTGCTAAGGTGGTTCATCCTTGAGACAGGCAACGTTCCCCTGCAACCAGAGAGCTATGATCTGGTTTATACACAATATTAAGTATTTGTACTATTTCCAGATGCTTAAATCAGACTGATTTTGGCAGAAGCCAGACAGCTCGCTGCCTTCTGGGACCTGTGATGTACTTTACTATGTATAAAATGGCAATAATGCCATTTACCTGCCTCGGTGCAATTTTATGAGGATAAAACCACAGCTGGAATTGTCCTTAGGAATGTTTCTGACAGCACAGATTTCAACAGCTTTTTAGGGAAATGTTTTCTGTTGCTGCGTTTTCTGTTGAGGGATGTGTAAGGAGACAATTCGTTGTGCTTTTAAGGAAACTGAAAACCACATTTTTTTTAAGATTCTGGTTGTTTCAGCATTAATTTGTGTTTGCCCTGATTGCAGCACATTGGTGACTGGAACTGGAATCAGGAGGCACCTGACGCACGAAGTGTTTTGAACTAAATCGCCTCGATTGCAGAAGCATCAACTGGAACTGGCTGGAATATGATGCCCTGATATTTTTCTGTTTGGCATAATTTTTAGTGATAATCTGGATGATTCTAAATGTGATTGGAAATGTTGAATTGTTACAGCTTCCTCTAACAGAAAAATTATCATTTTGGTCTATGACAGTGATGATAACGATAAAGTCTTATTTACTCTGGTACAGGGCGACCTTCAATGCCAGGCGACCTCTGTCCTCTTGTAACCCTCATTGCACCAGAGCTATAGAAATAGGAAAAAATATGGAGATTTGAGTGAAGAACTCTCAGTTATGCGATATTGCCTTAATTCTCCTCTTATTTTTAGTACCACCACATTAAGCAAAACCAGGATGGCTGAAACACATTCTCATCCACTGAAATGACATGTACGTAGTAGGTAAAAACTACTGCACAATAGAAAAGCTGAGAAAACAAGTAGCAGTAGAATGCTTCCAATATTTGGCTTCTCATATAATTGTAGAAGTGCGGTAAGTCACTGCTTTTCTAAGATACTAAAAATAACGTTTTTAATAGGAAGGTCTGTTATCTGCTGTTGTATAATTTCTTCTAAAATACTGAATAACCAAGGAAATTTTTCATTTGTAATGTAATTTAATTCTGGATTTTATTTTTGATTATGCTGGAGGTTAACTTTGATGTTTTCAAAATGAATTTCAAAGACCATTTATTCAGCTAATTTTGAAGGCAAAAACACACTGAAACTTTTATCCCAGTTGGTAAGCTGCTATCCCTAGTTTTATTCAAGTTTTCACATAAAAATGCCAGTCGGGAATAAAACTGACAAATATATTCAATCAAAGATGGAATATTTTTTCCTCTTAAGTCGCAAATGGCTTCATTAAAATAAAAGCACCACCTTAGGGATTGCATAAAGCAGAATATCGGTACCTAAATGGTATTTATGACTCGGCTAAATGTAAAGTGAATTAAAATTTAAAGGATTATAGTCAGGTAGGCCGCAGCCATTCGTAGAGGACTGTCCATTAAGGAGATGAAAGAACCTGCTGTCCCCAGCGACAGGAACACGGCGGGTTAGTGGTCGGGGTCACCTACACGCTTAGTGGCACCGGGAATGGAAAACACCACGGTTGAGCCTTAAGGTACTTGTGTTCAGGCAAAGGAAACAAAATCCTCGTGCAAACATATAGGGATGTATGTATTTTTGTGTTTTTATATGTGTATATAATAGATATGTGTGTATATGTATCTGTGTATCTATATACATATATATACACGTAATGTATAGGTATATGTAATATTACAGCACTGGCAGGAAACTGGGTGATAAAAAGCAATACAATTAATGACGTAAAATGTAACCTGAGTGTAATTAATTTACCAATAGCTTCCAGAATCCACTGCAAATTCTGCTGGTATTCTAATGTATTTGCATACAGCAAAAATATAGATATTTGTGTTGCATTTCCTGAATTCTTGCCTTTAAGAAGAATGAAATAATTTGCTCCGTTGACATAATGTATTGCATTGTGTTCCAGCCTCAGTAGTCAACACTTTACGCCACAGTCACCAAGTGACTGACAGGAGTTCTTGGAATATTCGTTTTCCTCCCATCATCTTGGTTTTTCTTCATAGAAAAGTCATTGTTCGAGTTACTACACAGTGGGGGGCTGGTCAGGAAATAGTTTCTCATTACTCAAAAGTGTTTGTGACCAAACAATAAAATATTCTTCAAGATGCGTGCTTTTAATTTACAAAAGCATTTCTATGAAAGCCAAGAATTTCAGTTACAGTTTCTGAAAAGCAATTGAAAAAAATATTCAGCCATCTTTAATCAAATGTCATTGTATGACACCTATCTATGCACTTTTCTGGCCATATTACTGTGGTGCTTTACTCCAGACATTGGCTTCGTTTACTTGAAAAACCACTTACATCCAGTTAAAATAATCAGCCCTGATGTTTATTCACCCAGCACTGGCCCACTGAATACACTACACCCAGGATCTTGACAATTATTTGTGTTGAGAAATAGATACCATGCAATTCACTGCTTTTTAAATAGATGTGGTAAATCTGCATAGCATTCATTTACATAATTGTATTTATTTCCTGTTGCCTCTACTCCCTATTGTAGTTTGCTCTTGGTCTGGTCCTTTTCCTTCTCGGAGCTCACACACACTCGCTCATGTGTAATTTGCACAATCATTTGTGTCACCTCCGACTGTGTAACTTAGCATATTATAATACTGTAAAGCTTTAAATCCAAAGGAATGTGAGATGGGATATATCTATTTATTAGAATATTAGCATTTCTAACATGACATTTTATACAATGCTTTGAACCACACGGTGCATATTCCTTTATTTAAATAGTACCTCCGAGTCTTAATATTTTCTTTCCAATTTGGGCAGATTAGTTAAGTGGTATCCTTTTATTATCCCTCTGCTTTGTGCCATACTAGTATCTTTGATAAGATAGGCGACTAGTGGGATGCTCTTTCAATGTCCATGTCTTTATAGCTGTACCTTTGGTATTTACCTTTTTATATATTTCATTTCCCCCTTTTTTTGTAGAAAAATATAGACAATCTTTTAGGAAAAAGATGATTAACAATAAAAAAGTGGGCAATTGTTGAGCAAGCCAAGTAGGTATTTAGGAGTAATTTTAGAGTAAAATTTTTTTCCCTGTCTTTTTACCAAAACCATGATTAAACCTAATGTTTGAAAGGATGTAGCAATAGGGCTTTGTAGGTTAGAAGTCAGTTTAGCAGCATCCTTCTACCTGTTAGTGGTCACACTCATGCAGTGTCTGTGTTTAAGAAGGAAACCAAGTATTGAAAGTGGTCCAGGGGATTTTTGAAGGCTGGTTTATCAATTGTGTTGCACTAAGTCAAAGCAGGAGCCGAGTGACTTCTGATACAGTCTGATTCATGGAGGAGGGAGAGGATCCCACCAGCTCCACCATCAGACCAATGTCTTGTGCCTGAAGTTGGTTTCTCAAACCATGTGGGTATGTTTATATTTTATTTTATTTTATTTTATTTTATTTTATTTTATTTTATTTTATTTTATTTTATTTTATTTTATTTTATTTTATTTTATTTTATTTTATTTTATTTTATTTTATATATTTATTATTTATTTATTTATTTAACCTGTAGGACTAATCCAAGTGACATTTGTGAGTCATTAAAGCTGGAAGATGGAGCTTAAAACCCATTTGCTGGTTTTTCATACCAGTTCTGTATTAGCACCTCCTAAAAGGGAGATGGGTCCTATGTACACAGTGGAAAACCAAGATTATTCTGGCCTGCCTTTGTGATATTAGCAATTCCATTTGAAGTGCTCGTGCAGGAAGTTTGGAGAGGAATGACCAAAAGGAAAACAGGTTGTGGTGGGCAAAGGCAGATGGAGATGCATTGCCAAACAGCAAATCTTTTTCAAGATTTGTGATTCACAGTGGTTGCTGAACACTATGTCAGGAGGAAATTAGTGCAGGGAAAAAGAAAGTGAACTAAAGTCACTTTACTTATGAATGTAAGTTCTGAAACATTGTACTTTTCTGACTGTTTTCAGTTGGTTTGTAGGATGGTAACCATAAAACTGTGCTGCAGAAATTTGAATATAATGCGCCACGTAAAAATAGAGTATATGAGAAATATGTCTTTAATCTGAGGCACGAAAATAAAATTAAACTATGGATGCTCTGAACTGTGCTAATTGCATCAGGGATCTGACTCATAAAAGGAGCAGACTGGCACCATCCGAAATAACACACACAGAAGCAGACAGAACATTTGGCATTAACTTTTGAAAAGGTTAAAGTTTCCTGGGAAAGGGAAATCACGCGTATCCGGGGCAGGGAGATGCAAACGGCTCCTGGGGCGGAGAGCTCTCCAAACTCAACGTGAAGGTGGAGCTGGGAGAGACAGAGACATGGAGCTCGTTCATCCTGGGACATTTGGTCAAATGGACAATGCTTGGTGCATGATGAGGGTGCCAGAAATGCAAGGGGTGACATAGTAATGGATACTGGCAGAATATATGGAGATACCGATGAAAATCAGTATTCAACGGAGTTTGTTATGGGAGTCTTGTTAGAAAAGTAAGTGATCAGTTCCCTCAGTCTGAGAAGGGAATACTTTGTTAAGCTTGACTTGAGTAAACAAGTCCATGTGTGAGAAGATTTTTTAGTATTAAGAATATTAAAAAATACATCTTTTTAGAAAGCTATAGATAATAAAATAAGGCTGTAAATAAAATGCAAGGCTGAAGTTCCTGAATTTACGTTCATTAAAGGTATTTATGGATAGGCTGAAATCCCTTTTAAGGAATTTTATTTGACATAAAATACCTGGATTCACCCACTACATACGCTGTGAAAGGGCAGAGCATGAAAAACTTGAAAAAAAGATGGAAGTTGTTTTGCAAAATGTTTCACTGGCATCACGGACGGGTTGGGTTTCAAGGGACCTCTGGAGATCATCCAGTCCAACCCACCTGCTAACACAGGGTCACCAGAGCAGATCACACAGGATCATGTCCAGGTGGGTTTGAATGTCACCAGAGAAGGAGACTCCACAGCCGCTCTGGGGAGCTGGAAGAGCCCGGCCTTCCCACAATACATGCCCTTAACAAAGATTTTGCTGCAAAGAAGTTAAAAAGTGGGTTGTGACAGGCTCATTTCTCTGGGAAAGAGTAGGGGAAACCCAATGAAGCAGGTTGTCAGTCACTAGAGGAAAACACCCAGCAGATTTGGAGGTCTAACAGAATATGTATAGAGGAAACAATTTCTATTGCCTATAAGGGAAGAAACGTGTGGGAGATGACTGATACCAAACGCTTTTGTGCTGCTGGATTCCCAGGCAGGGATCTGGGACGTCTCTGTCCACTTGTACATGTTCAGCAGTCTCTTTAAGAATGAGTTTCCACAAAGAAATTGTTTGGGTTGTGATGCAGCATTCGAAGTAGATGGCACAAGAAAATAAAATACATTTTTAACCCATAGAGGTATTACTGTGATGTTTTTAGAAGGTGTTTTGAGTTTAAGAAGGACAAGGTACTATTGGAAGGAGTCCAGTGGCAGCTACAAAGATGCTGAGGGGTCTGGAGCATCTTTTTGCTGAGGAGAGACTGAGAGAGCTGGGTCTATTCAGCTTGGAGAAGAGAAGCTGAGAGGCATCTTATCAATGCTGATAAATATCTCCAGGGTGGGTGTCAAGAGGATGGACCAGACTCCTTTCAGTGGTGCCTAACGACAGGATGAGGGGCAACAGACAGAGACTGAAGCACAGGAGGTTCCATTTGAATATGAGAAGAAACTTCTTTATTTGAGGATGACAAAGCTCTGGACCAGGCTGCCCAGAGAGAGTGTGGAGTCTCCTTCTCTGGAGACATTCAAACCCACCTGGACACGACCCTGTGTGATCTGCTCTGGTGACCCTGCATTAGCAGAGGGTTGGACTGGATGGTCTCCAGAGGTCCCTTCCAACCCCAACCAGTCTGTGATGCCAGTGAAACATTTTGCAAAACATTCTTCGTCATAAAGAACCTAAGAGGACTAAAGGAGGAAAATGTAAATAAGCTGGGAGACAGACTGACTAGGAACAGGTAAGGGGAGAAGTCAGCAGAGAGGAGCAAAACCACCATCTGTGTGTCTTCCAGCTAATGAGGAGAAGGTCCCTTCCTTGGGGGGAGACTTCTCTTTTGCTTCTGTACCTGAACTGGCAGCCAAGAGCTTTCCCAGGAGACGCGTCCAGAGAAAACTGTGTCTCAGGTCAAACTTCATTGCATCACTTGCAGCCACTGCGTTTGCTGGGGAGGTTGTTGCCCCTCCACACTATTGGACTTACATTTAATGTATGCATACACGGTGCATCACTTCCCAGGCTTCTCTGGGGTTAAGGAAGAGGGTGATGTCCTGAACATTCAGCTGTGTGTCATTTTTGTGGCCTCACCTCACATCCATTGTCATGTCCTTGCCTCTTTTTTGCAAATGTATGTGGCAGAAAACTCTTGCCAGTGTTACGTAGGGACGAGGGCTCACCTCAACAGCTGGATCTCAAACACACCTCTTCAAACAAGCGCTAACCAGGCCAGCATAGGAAAAACCTTTCACCTTGTTTATTTGGTCTAAAATGAATTATTCTTGCTTTTAAGTAGGTCGTTGTTAGTGGGAAACAAAGAAAAACTCAGCAGAATATGAAAACACTTTGTTTTGTTGCTACAACTAAGGTAAATACAGCCCTCTCAAGCTCTGTAGACACCTGCTGGACACTTGGTGTTTGCAGACCTGACTGCTTATGGAACTGGAAACGCAGTTAGGATAGTTTGGAGCTCAAAGTTAAGTATATCTGAAGCAAAACGCTCATGGGCTGCTGGGGTTGGGTGGGTGATGCTGTTCACCTGAGAGACTGATGGGTCATGAGCAGCACCTGGTGCTGGGGTCACTGATGGGCACGCTGGGAGGGGATAATGCTGAATAAATTGCACCTGGGTGGCTGTGAAGCTTTGCTGGGTGTTAACACATCTGTCTGCAATGTCTGAGTGAGAGCATCTTGGAGACTCACTGCCACCATCTCCTCCTTCTTCTTGGTGTCACTTGTAGCTCTGTCATCACAGTAAGTGTAATGTGTTTTTTTGCTTTTTCGGTGTGTTGTTTGTTCTGGAGGATTTGGATTAAATCTTTACAATGTTAATAGTAAGGAAAGGTATGAGGCTGTGGTGTGGCCTTGAGTCAGTCAGAACTGTGTGGTGAGTTTGCCCAGGTATCTTTGTTGTGGTCCATGGGGACCAAAAGGCTTTAAATTCAGTGAGGCAGGTTTTATTGTAATGAAATAGTCTTAAATGGAGAAAACTCATAATAGCCACGGAAGGCAGAAATGATTATTTATTGTGTTTTTATGGACTGCCCCCTGGTTTGGGCTGAGTAAGTGGCTCTTGAACTTGTTGCATGTTTTTTGTGGTGCCGAAGAGGCTTTTTGGGAGTTTTCTTTCCATCAACAGGTTTAGTCTCTGTGTTCTCTATAAAACCACCATCAAACCCTGGACTTTCCCTGCACAGTTGTCTGGCTGCTCCAAAGTGTTTTCTAGAGGTTTCTCCATGATGTGTCCCTTTTAAAGGGTCATGTATTAATTGTGAGCTTAAATTTGTAAATTAAGAACCTGAAATGTCAAAAATACTCTGGCTGCATCCACTGCAGAGACGTGTCAGTTATTGCTGTGAATTGATGGAGATGGACAGTCACAGGAATAGAAGATATAGGAAAAGGGGTTGCTGTGGTAGAATCCATCTTGAGTTTCTTGCCCTACAAAAAAAGAAGAGAATGTCCAAGGCTGTTCTTGTCATTTTCCTGCAGTAGACTACTTCAATGTAGATGAGTATTTTAATGTACATGTAATCTGATTTCACTAAATAGGACATAAGTGATATGTAACAATGAATCAAATATCATCATGAATTTGCAGAATTTCTTATGGCTTTGGAATTTGTTTGAATGTATTAGCCCTAGTTCCTCCTAATTGTTTAATGGAAAAAGGCATTAAGTAGCTACAGGAAAGAGTTGCAAAATCCTAATTTCTCCTTAGTTTTGCCAAACAGAAGTAGCATAGCAATGAAATATATGCTGTGTCTAGATGTTGTTTTGTCAAGTGTAGGTGAAACAAGAGCTGTGTCGTGGCAGAGGTGGGGAAGCTGCAGCACCGTAGGAAAACATGGGGTTTGACACCAGGAGAGATGATTTTTGGGTTGGGGAATTACTGTTTTCTTGATGTGGTGGGAACTGATGGTGCCATATTGCTGCCAGAATAAAGGGGATATCTTTGGAAGAGAAAAACTGGTGCAAGTGCTGGTTGCAACCAATGGATTAAGTCTGAGCGCTTTAAGCTGTGTGTGTTATGTTATTTCTATTGTGGAGTTTTGGTTGGGATGGTTCAATGGAGCTGTGCTGCTGGAAATTGTAAAGCTTTTGGTACTGTAAACTTCTTGCTATAAACTTGGAAAATGTTACCTTTTTGTATGGTAACTCCCCAAAAATGGGATCAGCTTGTGTGGACTATGGTAATAGATACACCTGGGCTACTACAATTTGCAGCTGGTTGATCTGCTTTACATGGTAACATGCTGAGGTGGTTGAACCTTCCATCACTTGCCTTTGACATAAGGATGCTGAAGGCCTGTGGTGGATCTGAACACATGCTTGGGGAGGGAAAGAGCTGCTATACTGAATTAAACACAAAACACCTAATTTGAAGCAGCTGTGGCTGTGGAAGAAATTAAAATATACGTTTTTCCATACCTGCCTGAGTTCTTTTCTATGTGTACGACAGAGTTCACTGAGACGCTTGCTGCTGTTTGTCCGTGCTGCAGTCTGAGTGACCAAACCTATTTACTAGTGGCAGCAAATTATTAGTCATTCTCATAAGTATCCTGAACAAAATGTGCTGGTTAAACTGTACTCAGCAAGAGTGCAGGAATTAAAAAGAAAAGACAAAACAAACCACAATAAAAAAAGCAAATTAAAAAAAAAAACCCTCCAAACCTGATCTGACTGTTATGGGAGACGATTATTATAGTTCTTCACTTGCAAATTTTCCATTTGTGTTAAGTTGCTTCCCACAGTCTCTCACTGTCACATTCATTCAAAAGGCAGAATGGCATTGATACAGTTCAGCGTTTTGGCTCGTTTGCCCCAGTTCTGCCTGGAGACTGGATGTACAGGATGTAACAGAAATCACCAACCAAAATTCTGCCCTCCCGCTCGTCCCTTTTGACTTGAAAGTGCCACTTACTTTCCTTGTCCTCCTTTTTGTCCTGAGTCAAATTATGTTTTGAAAACAAAACAAAGCACTCAAAATGGCAATTTTGAAGCTTCCCCCTTGCAAAGCTCTTCCTCCAAAAAGGAAAAAACAGTTAAAATCCTGTTTTGAAGCTTCGTTCACCTCTTTATCTTGAAAGCGGTGTAAATTGAGGCTGTATAACTTCTACGAATTAATTTTTGTTTGCAGCTGGTTATCCTCCTGCTCTGGAATATTCACGTTGGGTTGCAGAAAGCACTGTGCCATTTTCTAGATGTTGTCATTATGGCCTTTAATTCTGAATTACCACTATTACAGCAGCTCCAAGGAAATGCACTCCCACTCGTAGCTGTGATAAGATCCTCGCATCCTCCTCCTTGCAGTGGTTTACTTAGCGTTCCACTTGTCTGATAGAGGCATGTTTGCAGCCACGATAGCGATTTTCAAAAAGAAACTAATGTGCACGCATTTATTTTAAAGGCTTGCGATTTCCTCCCAACAAAACTGTCACTGAAGCTGGTAACCACATTTAGTAGAAATGATTAGAAATGTGTGACAAATTTACAGCAGAACTGGAAACATTTTTCTTTTCATCAGCTGTATGAAAAGCAAAAGGGGGGGGAAAACCATGTTTTTTCGTTTCCCTTTCTGCCTGACAGAATACTTCACATTTTAAGATATGAGAGTGTAGCTTCTGAATAATGTTTCTGTTAAAGTATTAGCCAATATTTTTAATAGAGAAAACACATCCTGGATAGCTATCAGATGTCAGTGGCCATTGGTTAGCATCATTACTCAACAGAGATGAGATATCTTGGCTTGTAAAAACAGAAAGGTGGAAACAAGTTACTGTTGGTTATACAGCAATTTGTAAGTCGGAATTTTTGAATAAAGGAGAAGTAGTTTGTCCCACAATAAAATTATTGAATTTAATAAAAACAACCAAAACCAAATCAGTCTAGAAATACGTAAAGGTTTAGGTTTGGCAAATATTCAGTAATTCAGTGGCTTGTCCAGATCAACTTGAAATAGGTTAATAAAAGAAAAACAAGTACATGAGTTTAGATCTCATTCATATATGAGTTTTGGTCAGCCCTGGGTTTATTGAAGTAAAAGGTTTCTGTCTCTTCCTTAATGGTCCTTCCTCAGATATGGTCTCTCTGTTTATCCCAGCTGGGTAACTATTCCTCATATTCCTGATACTGTGTCCTTGATATTGTGTTTTTGGACCCCAAGGGCTGTAGGTGTTTTCTGCTGGAAGAGTGTTCACAAAGTTTGTTTGGTTTTTATCATTCAGGTGCATCCCCTCCCATAAAGAAAAGCCTGATGGGATGCCCAGTTGGTACCTTAAAATGTTATTATTCAGTGATAACAGTTTTTTGACTCTGCTTCCGCTTGTGTCTACCTGCTCTTCAGATCTGGGGTGGGAAACTAGACTAAACCTGTTGTAGCATTCAGAGTATCTTCCACTTTTGACAGGATTTTGATTCATTATGTTACCTTCATTTAGTGTCCATGATGCTCTCTCCTCTTTCAGCCAAACATCTCAATTTACAGCTGTACGACACAGACTTTTACCTCTTATGCCCACAAAAATTATGTATATAGGTAGAGATGTGAGCCCCATCATCCCGTGAGAGGGAATAAAACTGCTTCTAAGTGCCTCAGAAAAATAAAGAATTCCAAGGTGTGTGTGGTGTGGGTTTTTTTTTTTTTTTTGGTGTTTTTGTTGTTTAAATCACCACCTAGCAGTGGTTGTTATTCTCTAGTTTATAACGGAATATATAATTTTGCTTTATTTAGGTCAAGGAAAAAAAGCTCTAATTGTTTGGTACCTATTAATAGATGGTGTTTCTTAAGTGCAAGCACTCTATGGGATAATTAAACCATTATTTGGCTATCAGTTACAGTTTATATGTTTTAGATTAATATTCTCTAAGGTAGTTTTTAAACATAAGGTTTAACATCAAAAACAGGTGAACTTACATCTCATAGATTCAATATAAAATCCTGAACAGAGTTAATGAAACACTGACTTGAAAGCAAAGGCACATCCTATATTGGGATGAGTTATCAGCAATAGAATGGAGAAAGATTAGGGGTGAGGTATGTAGAGGCCTCAGCCTAAAATGAGTTAGTATTAAAATTCTGTCTGGAAGACATTTAAATCCCACAGTAGTGGTTAAATAGAGGAAAAGCTATAGAATGTAAGTTTTAAAGAGGATATTGGGTTGTTGGGTGGAGGGGAATGTAAAGGTGTTGAACAACTTTGGGAAAATATAACACACGCATACATGATATTAGATTGCTGCTAAATACCAGACCTTCCCTGGAGTTGCAAAACTGTATCTGTGCTCCAGGAAAGGCTTATCAAGAGAAGACAAGTGTTGTGAGGTAGGGTTTTTTGGTGTAATGAATGTCCCTGTTGATACTATAGACTGGAAATGGATTTCTCAGTTTTCTACTTCATTTTCTTTTTTAATTGAAAAATATCTTGAGTATTACAGTGGAGCCATAAGTTAAAAATCAGATCCTGAACATGCCACACCATAAAGAACTATATAAGTTCTAACACTAATAACATGTAAGCTCCATTTTATACAATGCTATTGTTTTTTCTATGTTTGGAGGTGTCAAACATTGAAGCATCATGACTGTACTTTGGTTTAAGCATCTATTTTTTGCTGTATTTTCACAGAATCCACTGTAATAACCAAAATCATGTGCTCTCCTGTGACTCGTGATTGTTTATCGTACTATGTCACCGTGAGCTATGTGATGATAAATTTAAGTTTTGATTTGAACTGGGATGTGTTTAATTGCAGTTACTCTACAGCTTTACTCTTGTAGGTTTATGTAGATAAAGAAAGTGACACAGGTAAGGGGAGGTGACAAAATGAGAAGAAAAAATAAAGGATGAGGGCATCTATGATAGCTCAGTATCACCATTTTGATGGCCCAGGGATAGGACAGGGACTTCTATGTTCACTTAAGGGCCAGGAATTAAAGTAATACGTATCTCAAAGGCTACACTAAAATGTCACCTAAGGGTAATATGTCACAATCACAGCGTGCTCTGATCAATAATCTTCCACCAATGTTGGCGCGCAGGATAATTTTTGACTCTGTTTCCCATCCTGAAAACAAGGATACTGCTCCTCATCTGCTTTGCAAGGATGTTGTATTTACGAGGGAATGCATGCAGAATGATTTTTGAAAGATGCTCTAGAGTGCAAAGAATTACTGCATTGTTTTTATTCATGACTTGAGCTGGGTTTTACTTAGTTGCGTGCCTTTGTATGCTGCGTATTGGGTTTTTATAGCAATGTCTGTGTTCTCTGGGTACCTAAGCAGAGCTTTTCATATTAATACTCCATAATTCAAATGCTGGATTCGTACCAAATTCACCTCCTCCACACATTTTAGCTGCATTATTAATAATAATATGGTTGATTGCTGATGCTATATATTTGTTTTCTAAAGAGCTCGTTGAGAAGCTGGGCGTGTTAATAAGGTACGGTGTGTTTCTCCTGTGTTCTCAGCAAGGTTCCTGCCTGTAGCACGCAACCGGCACTGCCCATATTCTCTTTTTCGCTGCTCCCAGGCAGAGCACGCAGGCGTTTTCAATTCACTAGATCATTCACAAGTTACCTCCAACCCAACCTTGTCATTGCGATTCGTCACACTTGCAGCGGATGCTTTTATGTGCTGTATCTCGCCAAAGTCTCATCACGCCAGGCCAGTGCCACAGGGTACTAGACAACAACAAAGATCTCAAGCGTAGTTTAAAAGGTAGCACTATAAAGGAGAAAAAATAATGGCCGTGGTCTCTGCTAGATACCCTGTTCCCACAGATCCTGCAGCTTTTTTTTCTTAATTTCAAACTAAAGTGAAGTTGTACCTTCCCCACTGCCACCATATGCCCAACATATCTGGCACCCTGTCCAGTATATCTGGAGGGAATACACTGGGCACTGTTTCAATGTGAAAATTGTTGGAGGAGACTCTCTAATCACCTTTTGGCTAACAGTCCGTGGGAATTAGGAGGGTGTTATGAATGGACCTCCGGCTGTGTGGAGTTCCCGGCTTTGCCACAGATTTCTGGTGTGTCCTTGGGCAAACCATCAAAGGTTGCTTTATCTCTTGTTGGAAGCAGTGAAGTTAACACTATTCCTTTAAAAGGTGAGAGCAAAATAGGTCTCCTTCTGCTCTTCATCTGGAAATAAGAGTCATAATTTTCTCACAATCCTTTCCCATCTGTTCTTTAGGTACTTGAATTTGCGCCTTCGTGTGTTTTCATGCAGTCCCTCACATAATGGTTTCTTGGTCTCGGCTGTGACCTTGGGGTCACGGAAGCTTTATGGCAACTTCTGTCAGGAGAAGCTGTTGCGTTGTCAAGTGTTTTCTGCGAAGACTTGAGGGCAGATTGTGCACCGCTCCTCTCCTGGTGCCTCCAGCTGTTAGTCCCTTTTGTGAAACAGGGTACATTTTTGTTTTCTGTCAGCATGGTTTAGGTCTGATAATGATTTGGTTACACATACACCTATGTGAGTTTTGGCACAAGCCTAGACAAGGAACATTGCAACTCCAGGCCAAGCAATAGCTGCCTTGAGGTTCCCTCTTGAATTTCTCCTTTCATTGACATAGAAGTATGTTGAAGCTGCTTTCCTCACATTGTGATATATTCCAGTCTCGGGAGAAAGAGGCAGGATTTAAACAAATGCTGAACCATATGAGCAAGAATGTTTGTGGAGGTTGAGGAGGGTGGTTATCCTTGGGGATAACATTTGCAACCCTGTCCCCAGGGATGTGATGTTAGAGCAGATCAGACAGTGCTGCAGAAAGTACGGCAGGAGCCAGTTCATCAGAGATGGGGCTCGTTAGCCAGTAAATCTGTTGTTGCTAGGCTGTAGTAGTTAAAGCCAGTTGGCCCTGGATGGTGCTCAGTGAATTTATCCATGTGGGTTTTCTCCATCTGGTGGAGCTGAGGGGAGACCTTCTTGTTCCCCACAACAGCATGTTTGGAGCCGGGGGGGTCGGGCTCTGCTCCCCAGGAACAAGTGCCAGGAGTAGAGGAAACGGCCTCAAGTTGCACCAGTGGAGGTTGAGGTTGGATCTGGGGAACAATTTCTTCCCCAAAGGGCTGTGGGGCATTGGAACAGGCTGCCCAGGGCAGTGCTGGAGTCACCATCCCTGAAGGGTTGGACAGATGGAGATGAGGTTCTCAGGGACATGGTTCAGTGCCAGGGGTCAGTTATGGTTGGACTTGATGATCTTGATGGTCTTTTCCAACCAAAATGTTTCTGTAACAAGGCTGACACACCTGTGTGCAGACAGGGTCCTGATGTCTGCAGGTTCCGTCCTGTCCAAGGTGGTTTTCTCAGCATGGGGAGGGAGGAAGGTCCCTGTATCATGGAGAAGAACCTGTCTCCTTGCTGCCCCTTCACCTCCTCTCATGCACACACCTGTGCTGGCATCTGGCATAGCTTTTGGTAGAGTTGGTGTGTTTTCAAGAGAGAAGTGAATCCGGATGTTCATCTGCAGGTGCAGGTTCAGCAATATTTTCTCAGCAGATCGCACAGAGGTGTAGTCACCTTGCCCAGCCCCAGCTGTGCACCACAAATACAGCATGAAGTTTAACCTCTGGTTCACCCAGCCCAGGCAAAGATGCATTTTGGAAATGCTGTAGTGTCTATTGAAGGTAATAAGACCTTTGAACTGCGGTGAGGGGCTCGTTTGCTCTATCCGTCTGGTGTTTCTGTGTATTTCCCTCGTATAACAGAGTGTTTCTATAATAAGATTAGGCCTGGACTTCTCATTTCTGCCTCTCAGGTTTCTGTTAACATGTTCTCAGATTGTAGGCATCAGCTCAAATGTGCTGCCTGCAAACAGGCTCTGCTGCCCTCTCCCCTCCTCCAAAATTAACGATTGACAAATGCCGACGCTGTGAAAGTCCTTGGGATGGCTTCCCTGAGAGATCTCATTCCAGATAATATTCCAAAGACGCATTTCTTTATGATTTTGTCAACAGTTGACAGGAAGAAAAGGTTAAATAGTAATAAGAAACTACTGTAATTGCACTTCGGAGGGCTAGTGCTGTAAGTGATTACACGCATGATTGAAAACCATAAGTTGGCTCCACAAATACCGCTCGACCTACCTGTATATTTTCAGTAAGAAGTAATGTCTCCTGTTTCTAAGAGAAGAAGAAGAAAAAAAAATACCCTGCTGTTTTTAAGCTATATACAAATGATAAAAGCAAAGACATCAAAGTGTGCAGCCTTTCAACTCATGCTCAATTAGAATAAAAGTTTGGTTGCTGTTTTAAACATTTATGGCTAACTAACTGTGACAGCATCTCAGCTCTGCAAACGGGATGATTTTGGATTGACTTTTGATCTGACTGACAGTTCCTTATACACTTCAGTGTTGGTTTATGGCATACAAGTCCACATTTGAATCCACATGTGACTAATTAGAAACTGTTTATGGTCTATATGTATACATTCACACAAGAATAAAAGCTTTTTTCTAACTCAAGCCATGTTATTAATGAATGAGTTAATTTAGAAGTTACTTGATATACTATTTTAAAAATGTACAACGAAAGTTTAAAAAGTAGAAATACAAAAAAAGGTATTTAGCATAAAGAAGGAATGTATCTATATTAATGACATATATAAACTGAAACGGTGCAGATCTGTTCTAAAAGCCCTCTAGTTTTTTGGCCGTTATAGGAAAACAACAGGTTGAATGACACATTTTGGAGTAGGTTTTACAGTTCATGGGTGTCTCTGTGAGAAACTGAATTTTATTTTCATTTTTCTGTATAAAATGTGACAGAAGACCGTACATTCATGCTCATCTCTTCATCTACCTTTATTGTAAGGGCTCCTGACAACACACGTGGTGCTGTAGCATTTGTGCCACCAAATACATCTGGGGATTTGGAAAAGTCCGCAAAGGGGAGTGGTAAAATGAATATGAATATAATAACATTTTCTTGATAAAATAATGCTTCCGTGTCACAGAAAACGAAACTGTCAGCATTCCTTTGTAGGCCTCTCTCAGGCTTAAGAAAGGGTCCCTGACAGTTCCAGCATTGCCTTTAAATATCTTATTGAAATGTAGATTAAGACTGTACATCTTATAATAGTTGGAAAGCCTTTTCATTTTAAGCCTTGTAGAAAAGCAAGTATTAAGCAAGTATTAACTTTAGCAGTTATATTTTAGCATTTTTCTCAGGTTGATCCCTCCTAGACCTAATATTTAGATTTCTTTAAAGAGGCAGTAGATTACCTGGCAGTACAGTAGTACAGCATTGTGCATTGCTCCGAGTTGCCATAAAGTAAGATTAGCTGTATTTATTTTTTCCTTGGTTCCATCTCTCCTGGATTTAACAAAAGAATTCTGCACATGGATACTGCTATAATCAATGATACCTTGGTTAATTTTTAGCACTTGCAAATGGTTATGCTATAGTTTTTTATATTAACTTATTTGAAGTAAAAATTATATTGAGATTTGTTCTATAAGCAAGGCCTAGTCAAGATCTTTAAATCAGAAATAAATATCTGGTTCTTTTAATATGATCATGTGAAATGTAGTTTAGTCTAGGTAGTATTTACCAGTTGGGATTCTTTGCTTTCACTTAGTATGTAAACCCCACTTATTCACTTCATATATAAAACAATGATATTTTAAATCATTTTATGGGTACTAATTTGGGACTCTTGGAGAGGAACTTATTTTTGAGAAGACTTTCAGCCATTAGCTTAAGAAAATCAGTTTCTTGCAGGTGTTGATGTCTTGCTGTGACATAGCAAAAAGTTGAAAGTACCTATAATTAAAAATCATTAGTGTATCTCGTGTTGGTAGATAAAAATCTGCACCACAACCCTAATATAATAAATAAGCCCACAGGAATTTTGACTTAAAGGTAGTGACTTAGATGTGACAAGGTAACCTTGTTATTGTCATTATTTCGTATATAACCCATATGATAGATATATATAATGAGCTTGGTTTTTGCCACCCTTAGCTATTGGAAGAGTAAGTTTCAGCTGCACAAATGTGATGTAGAGCTAATTGGAAGCCAATAAGCACGCTGTTTAAATATTCTGACCTTTCGGAAGGCGTCCCTGCTTTAAACAAGTGCAAGAAATACAGTGCTTTAATGACACTTGGGCAGATTGATGCTTGCAATGTATATAAATAAATATTAGAATATAGATAAGAAAATGTTAGCCTCGGCTCACGTGAGATGGGAACTAGACATCAGAAAAAAATGGTTCTTGAATGAAAAAAGATACAGTCTGAGATGTGCAGTAACTTGATTAAAAAGAATATTAGAATCCTACAGGGGAGTTTCTTCAGTCCTGTGGTAGCAGTTCTGTACCCCAAATACCCAACATATAAAATGCAGGAATTGTACAAAAGATCCTGCTAAACATTTTCATGGTCTTTGGGCATGATAAGGTATTCAGATATTCCAAAAGATGATTTTTTTTTTTCTTTTTTCCTTTTCTTTTGAATGCTTGGTTGCACTTTAATGTGAGACCTACCCCTGAGCCTGCGTATTTGGGCTCTGATTCTGTGATGGTCCAGCGAGAGCAGAAGGGAGAAGAGATTTGCTGGCATATTCGTGGCCAAGTTAAAATCCTTCTAAGATGGAAAGGCTGGAAGGGATCTCTCTTTTTTACATGGTGGAATATCTATCTCATGACTTTGGGTGTTGGTGTGTACAGGGATAATCAAGTGGTTTTATAGAGCATTTCTGGAGAAGTTTAATGTGTACTAGACTTAATTTACAGAGTCAACTGAAAATTGTTGTTGTTTTTCTTATTCCCTTTTTTTTTCTTGTTTCTTCATGCCTATTATTCTTCTACATAACCAAAGCATTCCATAATTTGTGTGTGAAAATGTAAGAAGCGAAAGATCCATATTTTCCATTTTACGGAGAATTGGTTGATTTTGATTGGAAGTAAAAATAAAACAATAACATGTTCTGATTAGTTTTCTACTTTTAGGGAAATTAGAGTGAGGTATTTAATGTTTTTAAAGCTGTTCCAGCAGAGTTACTAGGTCCTCAAAGAGCTTTTAATTCCTGAATAAAGAATACTATTTTATGTAATTAGTTTGAGATGACATAGAGGAGCATAATCTTGTATATACTTACTCATGCAACTGCATTCAGTCCTCTGGTAGGTGTTTGTACCCCAAAGTAGGAGTTGTGGGATATTGTTCTTATTCTTTTCAACCTTGAAATGCACATGAAAGTTTTCATTTGAAATTGGTGTAACGCTGATATAGCACCAATGAAATTGGTGTGATTACTCTGGATTTGTATTTGATAATAAGAGAAAGGACTTTGGCCTCCTGATCTTAACTTGTAGGTTCACCTGAAAGGGTGAATTGAAGTGCCCTTAACAATACAGTGTTGTATTTGTTATCAATCCAAAACTATGGAAGACAATTGAATTCCCTGTAGTTTTGGTTAAAAAACCAAAACAAACAAAAAAACCAACCAAATTGCTCCAAGTTGACTCAAGCTGAGTCCAGAGATTTCCACCAGTCACATGTGAGAAGTTTTTGAGAAACTTTGGCAATTCCGCACATTTTGGAAGAACCTGGACTGATATTTGTGTTTAATTACAGAATCCAAAACCAAGTTTTGTCTTGTTATGTAGTAAACAAAAGTTTGGCCAAGGTCTCAACTGATAGTTTTTGGTGTATCCTGACCAATTATGCTGTGATTATTATATTTTATTACAAGATGTGTCCTGAACATGATCAGAAATACTTTGTGGCAGTTACTAAAATAGGATTCAGAACTGTGATTAAGATGCCTATTTTAAGAAAGTTGTTTTTCTGCTTAGCGAGAGAGAACTTCCCAGCTCTTAATCTATACTGCTTAAATTTTGGGGTTTTGGTCTGTTTTTTCTTAAACGAATGGGATTGTCTTACATAACTTTTAAGCATTATTTTGTAGCTCTTTAACACTTTTTTTGTGTGCTCTTGTGCTCCCTCTACTGACTCTGCACCTGGGAATGACAAACGCGAGTGCTGGAGCAATGAACTTTCCTGTTGGAATTGCCAGGGAAAAGAAAGATCTGACTTTAAGTTAATAAACAACTTAGATGCAGAGTTGTGCTTTAGTTCTTGCAGCCTTGGAAACACGGGAGGGAAAATAAGTCAGTTTTTGCAGATCGAGAAAATAATCTACTTTTTCCAGCACTAGGAAGAAATGGTGGACATTGAGGGAACAGGTAAAGAAACAACAATAATTGACTTTGAGCCTTGATGGAGATGTTAAGGAATATAGAAGCTGTTGTGAGAGATTCACAGTGGTTGCAGAAAATAGTTGTGTCATTTGGTGTGTCTGTTTAGTCCCATTGAACTTCATGAAATGCTTCAGAACCCTCATTGAAATCCGTAATGAAATGTTGATGTTGGAGTCAGTATGACGGAAAAGCTTTGGATTCTTAAGCATGCGAGACTAAAATAAGGGCCTCTTAGTTTGTTTTGACCCGAGATACTTTCAGTCAATAAAAGTTATATAAAACGTAATTGGCCAATTCAAGGAAGACATCTGAGTATAGTTTTGATGTTTTCCTCAGTGTGGTCAGAAAGCTAAAAATTGTTCTTGGTTTTAACACTGTAGTGGGACTTGGAGATATCAGGAGGTGGTTTCAGTCCAAATTGTTGGTTTTGCTTGTGACTTAAATTTCAAGTTCAATGATTTGAAAAATAAAGCACATGGTTTCCACATCAGTTTTTCTTAGCCTTTGTATGTATTTTTTATTTCTGATCAATTACTGGTGATGGGATTAATTTGGAGAATAAAAGTACTTTGCAAGTGGGGGTGGTAAATCTGCCCTTGGATTATCAGTGGTACATTTGAACTTCCATTTATGTCTGTAGAAAACTATAATTCTTGTATATTTTTGTTACCTTATTAACCATATGAGTTCCTGACCTGTAAGCTCGTACGAGACTCCCTTTTACTTAAATTTTAGCTTTTCCTCATGATTCATTTTTCCAGATGCTTTGGGGGAGTTTTGACACCCCAGTACCAGGTCATGATACTTTTGTTTCTAAATGAGCACAGACACACAAACGGTGAAAATGTGTATCTGTAAGGCTGGTAGTAACCACACATGTATAATTATTGGATTTCTGTCAGACTGCCTTAACATATATGTTAAAATGTCCACAATGTGATTTTGGAATATCTTTTTATATATTAGGAATAGAGGTATACGAGACTTAGGCTACTAAATTGCTTTAACATTGAAATATGGTTTCACTAGAGGTTTTCAAAACACTCAGCTTACACCTAGCAACTTTAAGTTATTTTCTGTTTAAAGACTGAAGCTAGGTAATGCAAATGTCACATTTAGCTGGGACGTTGTAGAAAAATGTGCGACTGAATGTAATCTGTACTCTAAATTCTCCACTTTGATTTTCTTTTTTATCTTCTAATTTGGTTTTTGTCACAAGCGTTGCTCTTTCTTATTCCTGCCATGGTGGGACTGACAAGGGGCCACCCTGGGTGGTTCCTCTTCCAGCCAGAGGTGAAGTTTCACTGCAGATGCTGGACTTGAGTCATTTGCAGAGACCAGCTGAGGTGCAAATCTGTCACTTGCTTAACAATTTGCTGTACAAAAGTTATCCCAAATTGCTTTTTCCTTTTTGCTGCTTCTCCTGAAAGCCCCAGTGATAATGTGGAGCTGGTGCCAGGACCACAGGACTCATGAATGCGTATTTCACTTCATATTTTGTCTTATACGAACTAAGCAAAATTTTCTTAATTAAAACCTAAAGACTTCATTTAGGATTGATGTTTTCTTGAAATATTTGATTTTTAGCTAAAGATCATGTGAAGATTCATGACTAGTTATGACCTGAATTAGTGATTTTATTAGGACCTTAAAATATTTTTTATAAACTTTGTTGGTTTTGATGTGAAACGTTAATAGAAAATAAACCTTAGGTAGAATGAAAAAGAGAAAAAGAAAAATATGCTCATGAAGCTCAGAGCTAAAGTATTTTGATTTCAGACAACTCACAGGGGTGCCTATAATGTGTGCACCAGAACTTCATTGCAATAGTAAATTTGGGACATCAGAGTCTTATTTCTCAGGTGGGTCAGGAGTTCTTAGTTTTCCTTCTTGAACCCCATTTTTAATTGCCATAGACTTCAGGTTTCTCTGCTTTGTTTGCAGCCTGTAAATGGTGCGGATTTACTTTAATAGATTTACATTTGAAAGTGGTTTAGAGCTGCTTCAGGTAGAGTATCTGTCTCTGTCCAGGATGACCAAACCCCTCAAGGAAAAGTTGGGAACAAATTCATAAATGTGAATTATTTTTACAGTGGATCAGCACTGTAAATGGAAGATTTGATTTCAGGTCACTTAGTAGTATACTTAAGCATAGGCTTGGGTTTAAAATCCATCTTTAAAAGAGAAGTTTTTTTTGTTTATTCTTGCAAGTATAATGTTTACCTAGGCCCTGAGAAATAAGACTGACTGAAATGGACATTGAAAGAAGGTATGTAACAAGAAGCTTGTCCAAAGTCTGTGTTTAATCACATTTATAGCCAAGTATGTTGTGTAAATAGATATTCTAAATGCAATCTTGTGGTAGAATTCCAATCTCACTTCACCGAGACGAGTCCATTGTCCTGCACGCAGATAAACCTGAACCTGGGCTGTGTCCTGGAAGAACAAACTTTCTTGGCAAGTTCCAATAACTTCTGCCCAGGGCTCAAAATTCTTCAGCATCTTATGTCTTCCTTGCTCTTCTCCTTACTCTCCAAGTGAAAAGTGGGACATAGGGATCAAAAGGGAAGAAAAATATCTTTTATTGCTGAAGTTTTGAGTCGCTTCCAGGAATTGGTTGAAATAACTTTATCTTCTCCACGTTAGCCATAAGTAGATGAGGTTTTCCTCCTTGTTCCACTTGGCTTTATACAAATGTATCTGAGAAATGTGACTATTTTTCTTTCTTTTGGAAGAATATATTTAACAGTCCAAACAGCCTGTGATGGTCCTATTTGTTCAGGTAGAGTTATGTTTGTTTTGACTTCTGTATATTTAGTTTTGCAAGTATTAAAACAATAACAAAGCAATTCTTTATTATTACTCCCTCTGATTATAACCTTTCTGTCTCTTAAATAATAATAAAATGTGAGTCATCAATAGTTTGCAGCTTCTAAGCTCTAAGGTGTCTGCAAGAGAAGTCAGTGCGTTGCCTCAAGGGAGTAGATTAAAGGGAAAATGAGTGTGTTTCTGCTTACTTTCTTGGCTCATTGCTTTATGGCTATGTGGGATCTAAAAAATAAATGGTGGTCAGAAGAGAACAAACACATTTATTAGACCAGTTAGAGGAAAAAAAGAAAAAATACACTGTTTTGCTATTTGCCAAGGTCCTTCTGAATAGCATGTTTGGCAGCTACCAAATGACATGGCCTGCACAGAGCTGATTTTGACGAAGCCTCTGGGATGTGTTAAAAAGTAAACCAGAGCAAATCACGTACTGGAAAGCATAACTCAATCAAGGAAAAATGTATGATTAAGGGCGACATGGGCAAGGAAAGCTTTGCCAGAGCTCAGGGTAAATATTTGTATCAGTGTGAAGTGAAAGCTTCACATGGCTGATGTCAAGCAGCTGGAATTTTCATTGTTTATAAACCTTTGTTGTTACAGTTGGATTTTGGCAGAGAAGGTACCAAAGAGAGAACAGTTTCCCAGCAAGAAAGTTTGAGTTTTGATAAAACAGCTTGAAGGGATAGGAATGTAAAGATGCAAAGCTTCTATGCCTCCTTAAAAAAAAAAAAATAATAATTAAAAAATAGCATTGCATGCAACCACTGGTTGCCTTGTGATGTGACGTTGACTTGCTCTGCTGGAGTTTTCCAAGTGTTCGTATGTTGTGTGGGCAAAAAAAGAGACACCAAGAATGACCGCCAGCCTCCTCTTGCCAAGGTGACCAACAACCATCAGATGATGAGGTTTAAATAGTTGCTTTCACAGCTACAGTTCTATCTTGTTCCCAGTCCAGAGTTCATTTTTCTTCAGAGAACATTGCCAGTATGAGTCAAATATTTTAATGAGAGAGAAAAAAATATGACCTACTTGGGGATTGAACCCAAGTCTTTGGGTTCTGTCCAGGAGCCTTAAGTAGATAAACTCATGTGCCTCCTTCCCCGGCCCCTTACCCCCAGTGCTCTTAAACTGTTGCTATGGGCATGTGCTGTTGTATTTTGCACCATATTTTATTCAGTGAGTTGTTTTATTAGAGTATTTCAAGGATTTTAGAGCTACATACTTAACCTGTAGTGACTTCAGGTATGTGTATATATATATATATTCTGTGTAAAGTGTGAGGCTGGATTTGGCTGTTCTCTGTGGTGGGTGCATCCTTGTAACACAGGATTTGTACAGAAGTTCCATCACTGTGAGTGGATGTTTTTAACATGGGGGGTTCTTGTGATACCCCTTGTCATCTGGGTCATGATCCTAAAAGCTTTTTATGGGGCTAATCTCAAGCCTTTTCTGCCGGTGAGTTTGCTGCTGAGCAGCTGGTTCCTTTGGCAACAATGGGGGGAAATTAAGGTATTGCAAAGGCCCATTGGGAGAAAAACAGTTTATATTGGTTAAAACTCTGATTATATTCTAAAGTAAAGAACTGTTGAACTTTAGAAGAGCCCAGGTTCCTTTAAAGAGTTGCTGGCATGTGTGACTGAAGCATGCATGCTCTGTTACACATGTATGTGAAGATGCTTTGAGTTAAAGAGCTCTGTGTTTTGTCGAAGAAAACCAGGGGCTATCCCTGCCGATGAGAAACAGTGCTCGGCAAGAACCTGACAACGTTACCCAGCTGCACTAAGAATAGAAATCAAGCCCCTGCTGGTATAATTAAGAAATCTTCACTTCCAGTCCCTGGGCTTTAGAGACCTGGATCACTAACTAATTCCAATTTAGAGAGCTTTTTTGATAAGAGCTTTTGTAAACTAGGAAATAAGCTGAGAATGAAAACTTTTCATTGCAAGTATTTTAGCTACGCACTCAGCCTGTTCAGTGTTATTTAATGTTTGGTCTGTCCTGGAGGGAAATCAGATATATCAGCATTGAATTGAAGAAATACAGAGTGCTTATTCTCCTAAGGGTTTTGTAAAAAAAGGTGGCACTCATCCATGGTCTCCAGTCTCGCATTTGGAAAAAAACACAGCGATTTCATTCATAAATGTGGGGCCTGGCTGTGAGGTCTTATGGCAGAGTCACCTCCTGAGCCTCCCGGCTGCTCGGAGCTCTGGATAATGTAGGGGTAGAAACTCAGCCTGGGCGCAGATGGATGTTTGGATGAATTTAATAACTCTCTTTCTGCAACACGAACTCTGTGGCTGATTCTGATCTCATTTGTGCTGGTGTGGGAGCTGGGGTAGGGGAGTTGTTCTGGTTGACAGTGATGGGAAGGATCAATGTCACACCTGTTCTTTTGTTCTCCAAATAAGGTTAAATACATATTTATCGCTATATCTTCCCTCTAAATGGGAAGCAGTTTATCAAGGATAAAAATTCTCAGAAGCTTGACTGAACATCTACTTTTTTTATACAGGTGGATATTCTTCTGTTTTCATTATAGCTTATTTGACTCCTCTCTCATTCCTGTTTCAGGTTTTTAATTTCTTTTATTCTTTACCACTTAGGTGCTCTTTCTCCTGCAGTTTCTTTGAAACAGCATGCAAATTTGGTTCTACTTCTGTGTGATTCAAACCTTGTAACCCACACATTGCAGCAGGTTTAAAGACACTGGTGAGATCACCCACCCACTCATTCCATATTATTATTATTTTATGCATCATAGTGTAACAGGTCAAATATCTGCCTCGTAAAAGTGTTTGAAAACGAGCTGTCACAGTGCTGCACAGGAGATGGAACGGTGTGTTCCATTTCTAGCACTGCTGTTGACATCCAAATCACTCAATCTTTTCTGTTTCCTTTCTCACCTACGATGCAGGAACGTTAATACCTACTACTATTTTAAAGTTATGTAAATTTAGGAGATATAAAACCGTGAAGTAAGTTAATAATGCTCATTAAAAGTACTGCAAGAGATGGAGAGTTTTTAAATGGCTTTTCTGCTGTTTCTCAAACATTGAATGTATAACTGGGTATTTGTTTTAGTAGATCATGATAGCACTTAAGAATCTTTTATAAATATATTAAAAAATCAATGATATACCTTTTTCTTAATGAGGTTTTCCTTTTGTGTGTCACTGCATTCTTCTAGCCCCCCCTTAAGTCTGTGCTCCCCTCCATCTCCTTTGGGCATGGATTGTGACTTCATGGCAAACATCAAGGCTTTTCTCTGAACCTTAGTTACCCCCATTGCTTGTATGGCTTCTGTGATGCTTTTTTTCCTTTGTTTTTTTTGGTGGTTTGGTTTTTTGTTGTGTTGTTCTGTTGTTGTTTTTTTACAGCAGCAGTCTGAGGGGTGGGAGATCATGGCCTGATTACTCCCACTCTGCAGAGGTTTCTGGGTGGTGTACTCCAGCTGGTGTAAATCAGGTTGGCCTTGCCCGTCAGGGATGAAAAGAAATGCTGCTCATGAGCATCCCTGGGGTCATTTAGTCTCTCCTTCTATTTCCAAGATATCGTGTACATCCTAATTTTTTTTCTTTCCAAACACTATTATGGTAGGGATACAAATGAAGGAATTTCTCTAATGGAAGAGGACTTGTACTTCTGAACAGACCTAGTGATGCCGCTGTCAAGAGGCTGGATATGAAGTGGAGCACAGTGCTTGAATCTAGCATGGGGTTTGTATGAGACCCAGTGCATCAAGTACCTGTTTATTCTTTTTTTTTTGGTGTCTTCTATTACTTAAATATACTTGCAGAGCTCCTTGTATAAGGTGGTTCTGTGGGGTGGTGGAAGATGATGTTGCCCAGGAGATGCTCAGCTCTTCTGACCTTTGAATGCCTTGTGGACCTGGGGAATATGAGTTTTTGGTTGTAGGTATGTACTATTTGCACAGCTGGTAGAACTTCCTTCTTGTGGCTGGTGTGGGGAGGCCGGTCTTGTAGTTGGGGGCCTGCCCAAAAATCACCTTCTGAAGGCCAAGGGTTGCTGTTACCAGCTTTGCTGAGGAAGGGCCACAGTTTCCTCAGCAGAGGAGCTGCATCCCAGGTCATGAGGCAGCAGGAACCACCTGGGTGCAAACCCGTTGTACAAGCTGCCCCAGGGCAGAACATGTCAGTTGGTGCCAACCTGGGACCTGCTGCCTCCTGGAGCTCTGCCGAGATGTGGTGGCACCATGAGGGTGACCCAGGCTGGTCACCAGGCTTCACGTGTCATCACCATTTACTTGGGCACGCAGCACCCCAGTGTCATCCAATACTTTGCCTCAAACTTGTATCTTCTGCAGGAGATAAACGATTGTATGCCAGCAATGTCAAAGCTTGAATTAGTGTCTAATGCTTTTTGTTTTTTTAAGTAGAAAATGGGGATGATTTTCCTTGACGCTGTCAGAGGCTCACTACTGCTTTTCAAAGTTACAACCCACATCATGTTTGAAGCTTGAATTTTTATTTTAAGAAGGGCAAGAGTACAATTTAGACAAATATTTATTTTTTTTCCCCTGGAATGATGAAACTACAGCACTGCAATCAAACTGCAATAAAAACGTGAAATACTGTCAGACGATATGAAGCTGGTGCAAATGAAAGCTGGCGATAGAGACAGAATCCTAAAATAAATCCCAGGGAAAAAAAAAGCAGGCTATTTACTTTCAAAATACAGAATGCGAACTACCCTTAAAAGTACTTGGACAATGCAGTAGCTTTAGCCGTGTTCGCATTCAGATGAAATAAAAACGTGGATTGCTTTGCGGTGACAATGATTATTTAAAAAAAAAAATAAAAAAAATAAAAGGAATTAAGATTGGTGGAGCGGCGAGCGAGGAAACCGGGGCCGCTCGCAGCTGCCGGCGTCAGCTTTGCGAAGGGGACTGTAGGTGGAGCTCGGATCTGCGATTCCTACTGCCGGCTCCACAATGAAGCGATTGTTTCCCCGTCTCCCGCTCGGCGATTCCTCCTTCCCTCTCTTTTCGGTCGCGCGTTCTGTTTATTTTTAATGTATACCTTTGCGCAGGGCCTGTCTCCGAGCGGTTAGATACCCCGTTGATATGTGGCCTTCAGGGCAGGGGGAGGAGTGAGGCTTATTCCCGTGACATCCGTGGGTTTTGTAGCCAAAAAAACCTTCTCGGGAACACCTAATCCTTGGGTTCCCTCCAAGTACCACAGTCTTCTCCGCGCAACTGACATGGGCCGCTTGGGACACTTGAGGGCTTTAGGTGTGTCCCTCTGAAGTCAGCCACAGCCAAGCATGAGGCAAATGTGCCCAGACCAAAGAAAATAAATTATGCGGGCCTCCAATTTTCAGCAGTTACGAAGTATTAAATTACACATCTGAAGGGTTTCGCTCTGGGATTAACCCTTTGGAACCTGCGCGGGGGTTCCTCGTGGTGGGATGGCATCGCCCGTGTTTCAAAGGTCACAGGGGTGGAATGTTAATTGAAATGTGTGTCATAATTTACTGTTAATGCTAAAAAGGGAGATGGGGAACAAGAGGATGAGAGACCTGGTACCTGTGCAAAGGCTGGGGGGGGTTGCAAGAAGCAGCTCTGACTCTTGGTGCTTCTCAGGGTGCATCCCAAGAGGGTCCTGAGTTCCACTGAAATTTTAAATAAAACTGTAAAGTTTTAGTCTCCCTTTTGGAACCAGGAGTGCAACAACACTAGCATGTGATTTAGCACATCCCCTGTAGCTGCCTCCTCATTCAGGTTTGGAGAAGTAGTCGTGAGCCAGTGCGATTCTGCTGAATTTCTTGCTAAAAAGCTGCTGAAGAGGCATTAGCTCTTGGTAAAAGATACAAAAAGTACATCCTGCCCTGTCTCCCGCAAGTGTTTCTGCTTCCCCACAACCATCTGTAACATCAAATATCGGGTACATTATGTTGCTGAAACTTAAAGTGTAAACCCCACACTGGAAAAACAAATGGCTGATTTTTGTTTAAATTTTTTTTTAATGTGTGGATTTTTAAAGGCATTTTCTGAAGCAGATAATTCACCTGTGGAAGCTATAATAATAAACAAATAGACAATTATTTTGAAGGAGGCTTTGGACTTGTTCACCCTCTCCCCTTTTATCGTGCTAATTAAAGTTTGTAGACAATCTGAAACTAAGCTTTTTAATAACTAGAAAGCTGCTCTGTCAGTGAGCTCATTGCAGCTGGTGCACCCATGCTGCTACCTCCTGGTATATACAGGTTTCCCATATATGAAAATAACAATTTTGCACTCATTTGTGGTGTGTTTGTGTTGTTGTTTTTTTGTTGTTTAATCTTGGAAAGACCTAATCCTGGAAGTGGTAAAAAACATATTTTCTCTGCATGAAGAACAAGTCTGTGAAATAGCATTTACAGATTTACAAATGAGTATCTCTTTGGCTTGAGAGTGTCTTTCCAAACTGCCTTTCCCTGACCCAATGACATAATAGATTTTAAATTGCAAACTGATTTTTCCACCTCTGTTTTTTAGGAAGGTTTTCACTGAAGAATAGACCTCACGCTTGAGGAAGAGGCAGTTGTAAGCATTGGTACAAGATAAGGCTTGAAAGAAGTATAAAAAGTATTTTTGTGTATTTTGAAAGTGGTTTTACAAGTGAAGATGTTTCTTTTGCAGTAGCATCTTTAAAGTTTGCTGTAGTAGGGAATGAATCAGGACGTGTGTGTAGGGGGTGTTCCTTTCAGTGGCAAGACAATTTTCCAGGAGTCTCCAAAAACAGTTTAATGGATTCAGTATTCTGACTACATATTTTTACCAATACGTGGCATTAATGTTCATGTAAACTGGGATTCTGGGAGTCTTTGGAGAAAATGAAAACTGCAGTACTGGAGTCTTTTTCCACACTTGCAAACAAATGGGCAGCAAGAGTAAATGGCTGGTTTCATGGTTTTATAAGTAGCATGTAGCATCTTTTTTTTTTCATCCCAGATTTTCAGGTTTAAATCTGAATTTTTTTTTATTTTTATTTGCAGGTTTAAGTCAGGCCCTCAGTGGTCCTTCTTTGTCACTTTTGGGGTTGAATTATCTCTTTTTGTGCTTCCAAAGTTCAGAGATCTAGGACAATGCACACATTGAAGTCAGGTCTCTGTCAGGTCTCACCAAAACCCATCAAATAGGAATTAATACGTAAAGAACCAAAAAGGGTGGGAATTTTGACTTCTTAGTCTTCTGCCTTTTTGCAATGAGGTATATGTTTGCTACAAGCCATTTCTGTAACGCCGCTGTAGCCCATTTAGTTTCTATGCAGCAATCAGATGAGAACTTAAATTTTCTTACCTGGCCCTTCATTGATATGTGACACTCTGACACAAAAAAAATGATAGTGGAGTAATCATTGTTTTTAGGATCAAACATAAAGCACTCCTGGAATGTGTGAAAATTAGGGTTTTCGTCTGCAGAAGAGAAAAGAGGATTTGGGAAGTGTGGAATAGAGCCGTATGTGAGGGCTTTAATGCAGATTAGAACACCAAAGTGTTTTGGCGCTTTTGGGTCTGGGCCATAATATCACTGAGATGAGGCTGAATGAAAAACCTGGCTTTAGAGTCTCTTCCCAGCATCCCCAGTTTGATGTTTAGGTTACTGGTTTGATTCCAGCTTCAGGGCAAGCTGGTATTCCCATGTTCTGGTCGTGAAGAGCTTGAACACATGGATTTCCTAGCATACATATTTAAGATACTCGGATAATTTTCCCAAAGCTTTCCTGAGCTCCACTTTTGAACCCAGTTGAGCTCTTTTGTGGAATTTAGTCAAGTGGGAAGTGCCAGAACTGGATTGTCATCAGAGAAATTCAGCATATGCATGAACTGGGAGGTAAGGGTGAGGTGCCTCCCATGACTTATTAGGTCCAAACCGGCGCTGAGGATATTCTCTCTCCTGTTTCAGTGAAAATAGATCCAAGTGGTTTCTTTGCTCTCTTCCCTTTGTAAAGTAGCTATGAGGAAAATTACAGATAAGTCTCAGCCAGAAAATCCATCTGGTGTGAGAAGAAGGGGCCAAAGTACAGCTCTTTGAACACTCAAGACTGCCTTCTGTCTTGACTAAACCATTTCCTACCCTGCCCAGTGCTGGCATCTCCCATTCCCTTTGACTCTTCTCATCAACTTTACTATAGCGCCTTCAATATCCACGTGCAAACTAAACCTGTCTTCAAATCTTGAAGGATTTAGCATAAAGTTTACTGCCTTTGCGTAGGTGTCCTGCTTGTTTCTTTTCCTATTATGTTGTGTTTGACCTGTATCTGTGCTGATGTGATGGGAAGGTGGTGATGGGTAATGAGGACCAAAGTATAGGGACCAGAGGAGACTTTGGCAGGCCTGTTCTTACAGCTGGCACTTAGGTTCATGGGTTGTTCCAATTTTTTCCCCCAAAAGGTTTAGTAGTCACTTTGGCTCAATTTTCAACCGAAGTTAAAACAGAAGAAAAAACAGTTTTGCATTGAATTGTGTGTTTGAACTGAAATAAAAGGTTCAATATGAGATGTTACTGTAAGTGGAGAGATTGTTTTGAAACTCTAAAGCCAAAGGGCTTCTTGCTTTGTAGAATAGAATTTTTGGTTCACGTGCATTTATTTAAAGTAAAGTTCACAAAATGTAACACTTTTGCTAACTCTGCATGTATTTTTCTGAGCAAAGCAGGGTACGGCTGAGATAGGGCCCACCTCTAGCTTATGGTTTCAGCTGAAATATATGCAATGAGTAGAGCAGAGCAACTATAGAGGGACCTGATCCCTTCTGGGTGCCCTCTGCTGGGACATGGTCAGCTTGGGGCTCTTGTGCAGCCTCGCTGGTCCTTCCCCTGCACCAGATGGAGCTCCATGCTTGGGGTGATAGCGATGTAGTGTGCCAGGTGGGAAAATCAAAATTACTATTGCCCAAGCCCACACGTTGTGATGACAATCATCTCTAATAGTGACAAGAAGTTGCTTTCAGGCAGTTCCAGGGCAGCAGCAAAAAAAACATGCTCAAAGGTAAGATCAGGCACAGCTGTGACAGTGTATCCCTGAGGGCATCTAATGTGCAGGGAGCAGGAGTTAAGGGATGTGTCTGAAGAGGTTTAAACCTCTCCTTTAGCTTTTCTGTGATCCAGCCGGGAAGGAGATTATTCTCATTCCTACGTGGCCACAAATGCATCCACAACTTGCAGTAGGGTCACCTCTGTGCCTTTTTTCTGTTGTTATTTTTCTGCTTTGTGAAGCAAAGATCTTGCACTGGTGTCACCCGTGGTTGGTGGCACTTACTCTGCAGTGGCCTCTGTGTGAGATGGAGTCTGGCGTGCCAGGGCAGTTGTGTATTGGAGACCCCACACCTGCCCTTGGGTGAGAGATGGTGCCAGTGATGGGAAATGCAATTGGGGCTCAGTCTGAGTGTTTTGGGCCCCTTGCTACAGGAGAGACCTTGAAGTGCTGGAGCGAGTTTGGAGAAAGGAAGGGTCTGGAGCACAAGTGTGATGGGAGCGGCTGAGGGACCTGGGGGGTTCAGCTGGAGAACAGGAGCTGAGGGGAGACCTTCTGATCTCTGAACTGCCTGAAAGGAGCTTGGAGCCAGGGGGGGTCAGGCTCTGCTCCCCAGGAACAAGCGCCAGGAGTAGAGGAAATGGCCTCAAGTTGCGCCAGGGAAGGTTCAGATTGGCTGTGAGGAAAAATTTCTTTATGGAAAGGGTTGTTAAGCATTGGAACAGGCTGCCCAGGGCAGTGGTGGAATCACCGTCCCTGGAGGGGTTTAAAAGATGCATAGATGAGGTTCTTAGGGACATGGTTCAGTGCTAGAGTTAGGTTATGGTTGGACTCAATGATATTAAAGGTCTCTTCAAAGCAAAATGATTCTGTGTCCATTAGTAAGAGGGTAACCATGCATAGAAGAGAAACTAGCACTTCTGTTAGGAGGCCCAACATTACCTGTATCAGGTACTGTGACTGGGAATCTATTTGGGTGGGTGATGCTCAGACTTCATAAAAAAACACAAAACCACCTTGCTCTGTGCATCCCTCTGCTGTGCTCCAGCAGTTCCTCCTTGTGCTCAGGCCTGGCTCAGGGCTCAGGCCCAGCTTTACTCTACAGATGCAGTGGTTTGGCTGACCTCAGTGAGGTCTGAAAGCATCTTCTGGGGCTGCTGTCCCTCCTGCCACAGCCGCTCGAACCCCCTGCAGTGACAGCAGGTCTCGTTGAAACCATTTCAGAGCCACAGATGACATGGAGAATTGGGCGTCTGACGTTTGGAAGGAGATGGAAATGATTCACTGCTCTTGAAGATACACTACGTGGGGAGCCCCCTGCTGCTGTTGCTCTTCCTGCTAATTTTTTAAATTAGTTTTGTCCTAAATACTGTGGAATATTGTATTATTTTGGAAGACTGATGATAGCTTGGAAAAACATCACCTTGTCTATTTTGTGAGGCTGTGGTGATGCCCTTGATCTCAAGATGTCTGTGACTTGGATAATGGCTATTTTTACCAGCTCTGTGCTAACAGAAGCCATTTGAAGGTGGCTGCTCTTTTCAAAGGAGACGACATGTTTAGCAGCCAGACTGGTGTGAGCCAGAGAGGGGCACAGATAAAATAAGCCTGTGTTTGGGTCTCCACGTCCCTGTTCTGTGGCATGTCCTTGTCCCCAGGGCTGGGGTGACACCTCCCTCACCCCATTCTCCCTGGCCTGGTGTTAGAGGTAGCACCAATGCTCCCTTGTGCCTGGGCAGGAAGTCTTTGGGATGAGATGTCAACCAAAGAGACTGAGCAGCTGAAAAAGACACAGGGATTGTGTTAATTATGGGTTTTCAGACTTTTATTTTATAAATGTGAGGTTGAGGTAGTATTAGAGGATAAGATGATGGAGAGGTGGTTGGACTCTAGTAAAGGGTGGGGGAACTGGGTGAAAGGTTTGCAGTGTGCAAACAAAACCTGTGTCCTTGCTGTTTTGGGGAAATACCAGTAGCTGTTCTCTCCCCTTTGAGTTACATTAAATAAGATTAAGCTAATGAGGAATTAACTTTCTTGTTGGGTGCTGTGTCTCCCCCTGCTCTGTGTGCTTATGGATCTCACAAGGCCCAAAGCCACGTGGTGAAAGTGAGGTTACTGTCAGGTTCTGCATTCTCATTACCATCATGGAGACAATTCTGCTCAGTAAATGCTGCTTTTTCTCCTCTTCACAAGTCCCATCTACACAATAATAGCATGTTATCACAGTGGATACAGAGCTTATGCCACAGGAACCTCAGTGCTACTGAAATACCAATAAATAAGTTGAGACAGCAAAAGCTGATGTTGTAATCATGGGGAAGTGGGTACAGATTGCAATCCATGATGTTGTTTTTCATTTGCTTTGGTGCCTTCCATAGTATTTCCCTGCCTTTCTTTCAAGAATAGTAGTTTTTGTCATTGGACCGGTACCACTGCCTCTATCAAGAGAGGACTAAGGACAGGATCAGACATGGTAGTTCTTTATCCTAAGCTTCATCTAAAGTGCAATTTGCACAAGAGAAACAAAACCTAAGTGCAAAAGTCTTACTTTTTTTCTACATTGTTTTGTTTCTGTGTTGTGTGGGGTTTTTGCTTGGAATTTTAACAGAAGGAACCTTAGTTATGCTTAAGAGAAATCTTTGACTTCAGTGTCTCTGTCACTGAAGTTGTGCAAGGAAACAATATGATGAGGTGCAACATGTAGTTGTTATGCCCAGACCCAACTCTTTGCTTGCCACATGCTTTTTGTGAGAAGATAGTACAGCTTTCCACAGCGCTGGCAGTCACCATCCTCTCCCAGGACATTGTCCCCTCAGGAATTGCCATCGCTGCTGGAGTGGCACTTTCCTCAGTTGAAAACCATGCTGGGTTTAAAAGCAAAACTTGTACGGTATCAGGTTTTTAAGAACAGAGCTCATTTAAAAAAAGACAGTTTCTTTAAGGTTTCTTTAACCCCATTAACACAGCTGTTAAGAACATAACCACCAGACTGTGTTTATTTTTTGTGGGAATTCTTGGCAATCACTCAAGGGATGCAATTTCCCCCACTTATTTGCTTCTCCCACCACTAGAGGCAGAAATTCAGCTTTTTTTTCTATCAAAGAGAATAGGAAAGCGGCCATCAGGATGCTCTGTTCAAGTCATAGGGGTAACAAAAGCTAACTGCTTGATTTGTGATAAAAGGTCCAAATTGGCTGTTTTGATCTTTTAATAGGGTTTCTCTTAATGAGATAATGGGCAAATTTGGGTTTTGGGCTCTGAGATGTATGTGGCCTATGGTTGCAGCAAATGAAGTTACTATATGTGTCTACATCTCAAGTTGTGACACAAAATATTTGTGCCAACAATGTGACAACCATTCCCCCCAATTTTCTGGCATATAGAAAGAGAAGTAGTTGGGCCTTCTGCTGAACTTCTTGCAGGTCCTCACATAAATCTCAGCTGACTCAAAACCACATTAAAAAACCACCAACCAAACCCTTGGATCTGTCTCTTTTGGTAGAACAGTACATGCACAAAAGGTAAAAAAGCGTAACTTCTAATAAATTAAAAACCTTTCTATTTCTATATAGAAGCTGATTTTTGAACTATTCTCCACCTTGGCAGCCTTATCTTTTACCAGTTTTGACTCTATGCAAACCAGAATTGGAAGCAGAAACTTTTTTTTTCCCCCTTTTTAAAAAGAGTACAATGTGTTGGGTGGACAATATCATTATCTTGTGAATTTGTTAAATTTGTTATTAATAGCTTTTCTATCCAAATTCTGCTTTTTTTTTTTTTTTAACATGGAAAATAACTGTTTATTTCTAGACTTTGCCCCACAGTCTTGGCTGAGTATGAGGAAAGAATCAAATGGACTCAATGATCCTGAGGGTTCTTTCCAACTGAAATGATTCTATGAAATGGATATCTGCAAAACAAATACAATAAGATAGTGAATACTCTGGAATTTTAGGCAGCAGAGGACAATTATTGTCAAGGGTGGAATTAAGTTTGATCGGACACAAGTAATTTGACAGATTTTTTTGACAAAGAGGGTGAAACCATCCCACCCTTACAAAATGCTGCAATATTTTATTATTATTCAAGGCAAGTTTTTTAGAGTAAGTATTGGAGGGAAATGAATGATCAGAATTTAATTTCATCTTTAGTTCCATTATTTTATATATTCTTAAGCCAGCTCTCAAATATTCCTTTATTCTTAATCTAGCTCTCTAATAGCCTATTTAAATTGTCTCTTACTTGAAGAAGGAATAGAGCTCTGAAAAGGTGGGTTATGCACAGAGCTTCCCCGCTCATAATCAGGTGTTGAGGATGTGGTTTCTTCCATGTTCTGGTGCCTTCGTTAGCAATTATGGATTTTAGGCTGCTGTGAAAGGTTAGGCTAAACGGCCTATTGAACAACCTTAGGAAATGAGTCTCTTTTAACCTTGGTACAGCAGCCGTATGGCTTAATGGTGCCGTTATCACCTTATAATAACGCAACTGAATGTGAAACAAGTTGTCCATAGGCTGCTGTTCTCTGTGGAGATGACAGCTCGTGGTAACACAGCCCTATGGGTGATCTTGAGAGAAACTGCTTGAGACCTTGAAAAGGGCCAGTCAGTTAATTTGTTCCATCCCTGCATATTGGAAGGAAGATAAAAACCGCTGCTGTTTACAGCTGATTGTCTCATATTCTATATAATTATTTTAAACATTCAGTGATGTTGTCCAGGCCGCGCGCTCGTTTGGGTTGGGAATGTCAACTCTGCGGCACCCCGAAACTTCCCACCTGCGACTCATAGAAATAAAGCACTTTGCCCTTCTTTATGAGGCTCATATTATAGTATTCTAGGTGTGCATTGGGTCACAATGCTGTTTTTTTTTCCTCCTTCTGGTAGTTTTTCTCAATATCTTGCCGCTTACCCGCTTGCTGCTTCGTGGTGGAGCTCCGATGGCTCGCGTTTTATGTCCACCCAGTTCTAGCGTTCCCTCACCATATGGTCATCCTGATGTTAGCATTTGCCTCAATCATCCTTTTTGTAGCTGCTTGAACATCTTAATTGATCTCCTGAGCTATGTTAAAGATTTATAACAGACGTCGGTGTAATTCATTTCACGGGCACGTAACTGTGCCTTTCGGTCTAATCGGGCGTCCACACCTCTCTCTCATAAAAATGTAAGTGAAGCATGGTCTTTTGTCTCTGTGGTAAAATAATGGTCATCTTGAAGGATATTAGAAACCTTGTACCACTCTGCCCCAGCCAAAAGGAGAAGCTGTGGGCTCTCAGTTGTCGCTAATAAGATGTTCTTCTCTCTCTTAAATAATACCTCAAATTGGAGAACTTTTCCCTTCTTCACTAGCAATGGAGACGGTAAAACTTTTGAGGAAGATTTGAAACCATGTGTTGATAATATTGTTAAGCTGAAATGCATATATCAGAATGGCAATGGTGCCAGGAACTACTTTTGGCCAGGCCTGTGTTTCTTAGTATATGCGACAGAGGCATGTGCAGTTAATGATGTTGGCAAAAGGAGCACTGTAGAAAGAGCACAAAAAATGAGAGGTTTGATGGTTTCTGCAAAGTACTGTGCCCATCTTTTCATGCAGAAAATGAGTAAACCATTACTCTACATATGATTGGAGCATAACATAGCACTTTTTGATGGGGTTTGTCAGAGAGCGTTCAGAAGAAGCTGTATATAAAATTTCATCACACAGTAAAGAAAATATGTTTAAGGGTAGATAGGAAAAAGATAGGAAGCCTCCTTTGTGCCATTAGAGGGGTGGATTTTTGAGTGTAAATGGGAGCCAAATCTGTCTTATGGAGAATTTTTCTCTCTGTTTATATCTGGATATCCAACTGTGGTATAATTGCTGAAGATTATATTGGACTAGAGATTTTTCTCAGGAGCTGTAGCCTGTGTAACTTTTTTCACCTGCACTCCTGAGCTAAAAACATCCTTATTTTCATTTAGCCTCAGTTTTGATAAGAAGGTGGGTGGCAATCTCATGCCCAGGTCTGTGTGTGGCATCTCAGTAGGACCTAAATGTCACAGAACCTGGGCAAACTTTAACTATGTGCTGACCAGAATGCTCGTCAAAAAACTCAGATGAAGAAATTGTCTTGCAGCTATTTAGAGGAAAAGGTGGATGTGTTTAACCCACATACCAAGCGATACCTCTGCTAATATCCCTCCCCTGTCTTTCACTCAATTTTTCTCCTCTTTGTGTGGCTAAAATATTTGACTGTTGCTTTGTGTTCATGAGGGCAATTGGCATTTGAAGTTCATTTTTGTTTTGTTTTTCCCCCCGGTGTCCATCTTCAGGTTACAGTTGTCTAGCAGTAGTTTCTAATCTGTGTTATCTGTACTGGGTTGAACCAATTCTGATCTCAAATACCTTATATCTTTTTGGAAACTGAGGTCCCTTTAGTGGGAAGATCAAAGTACCAAAAAGACTCATGTCATGTTTGGGATTGGGATGAGACTTCCCATAAATCTGTGCTTCATTTCTGTCACTTTTAAAATGGAACAAAACTCTACATGTCAAAGGCATTGTTAATAAAGTTAAACTTGGTTCTAAATTCTGTGAGTTTTAATTGATCTTTCTAACATATATGGATAGTCTTAGAAACTGTATGAAGTGGTGTGTTTTGTTTGTTTGTTTTTCCTAAAAGATGAATTGACCCTTTGCTTTCAGACCTTCGTGCAGCATTGCCATAGTTCATGGGCAAGGTTGGAAGGAATTAGTTCTGTTGTTCCGGGGAATACAGAGTAACTTAAGGCCTATTTATGACATATGTGTTGCTCGGGTTTTTTTTCAGTTCCAAATACTTCAGTTTTTCAGATGTTTGTAGATTTGAATAACAAGAGTGACATTATCGGACCAAAGTCATCCTGTAAAAGCAGATCTTTCCTAACTGTATGAAAGTGAAGATGTTACATCTGACAAGGTTCTTTGGGACATGGGTTAGTGCCAGTGTTAGGTTTTGGCTGGACTTGATGATCTTGGGGGTCTCTTCCAACCAAAACGATTCTATGATTCTTCAGTCAGTCCTGCTCATCCCTGTCTCTTCAGAACTTACAAGTGTTCTCTAAATAACTTTCCATAGTATGTAGCCAGTCCTTTGGGGACAAACAGCATTTATTTTATTCGTTCCCTGAGTAGTTATATAGGAAAGGATCAATCTAACCAAAGGAAGGTGTTTCATAGGTGACTGAAGTCTTTAAATGTACTTTCCAAGCAGGATAAAAGACTTAGATGAAAAATCATCCCAGTTTTTGTGTCAAATAAAACACGTGAAGTAAATACGTAAAAAGAAAACAATGCAGACTTCAAGTGTGTCAATAAAATCGCAGAAGAAAGTCAGCAATAAAAAGTGTGTGTTCACCTTGACCGTAAACTGTGATTGTGTATTTATTGTCCATCACTTCACCCTCCTCCAAGAAGCCGCATGTGGGACTGGCAGCTGAACGCAGATATTTGGAACCAGATTGAACCCTCGCACCAGGCCTGTGTTTGTACATAACGCTGGAACAGCTGGTTTGGATTTTAAAAATTCTGTTTTTATTAGAACACTGACTCTTGTTTATCATTATTGATTTTATTGGGTTATTATTGACTGACTGCACCCCATGGGCCTATTAGTGAAGTGCTAGTAAAGCATTAAAGGAAGACTTAAGCTTTTCTGTGCTTTGTACTTACAGCATTTGCTTTTATCGGTGATTTTCAGCCAGCTGCCTAACTACAAACATGGGTAGTCTCACCCACCAGAGGTGGAAAGGGGGACAAGGAAGGAAATAATTTTCTACTTGTCAACCTATAGAAGAACAGAAGAATGTTTTAAGGTTATGTGCTGTTTTGTTGGACTTATTTTAATTCTCTGGGAAGCATTTGCATCTTTCTCATCTTGCTGAGATGACTGGCTAATATTAGAAATAGAAGAAACTCATCAGGCTTACTCACAAAATAGTAATAAAAAGAACCTGCAATAACTTTTAGATGCTATTTGATCTTGGAGTGGAAAAGGAAATTTATTTTCTTATTAATCAATGATACAAACTATTTAGTTAAAACCAGGTAAGAGCTGGGTGAACTCTGCTTGTCCATTGAAGTCTAGAGGCCACCAAGTTTTGGTATTGTTGATTACTCTCCCCTAAGATGGGGTGTCTTCCCATAGCACTGTAGTCTCCTGATGGTCTTACTGATCCAAATAATCTTTCACCTTTCCCTTTGCCATTTTTTTCTTTCCCTTGCTCCATAGAAGCAAAGTTGCCATTTTTTTTTTTTTACATATATCCCAGTTGAGGGTTATGGACTGACCTTAATGACTTGTAGGAGCATGAGTGGAAGAGGTGATGGGCACATGGTCAGAACCGTTGCCTCATTTGTGAAGATTTATGAGCTACTGGCAATGACCAGCAGAATTAGAGGAAACATTATGAATGTAGGCAGAGGATAGGTGTCAATAACAGGCTGTGAGAGTTTGCAAACGCTGCTTCATTTTAGGTGGGGATAAAAGGGAGAGGAAGAGTTCAAGAGCAACATGGTAGGGGCTGTTGAACTGAAATGGTGCAGAAGCTCCAGGGAAGAGGTGGAGTTGTCCTGGCAGCAGAGCACCAAGGATGCTCGGACTCCAAACAGAAGCACGAAGAATTTACGTGTCCCCAAAACTGCAGGCAGACAAACACATGGAGAAGGCAGAGAGGCCTCAAACGGGTCCCCTTTCCTAATAGCAGAAGCTTGCTGCTGCTTCTGGCTGCTAATAATATCTGTTAGGGGATAACAGCGATGGGATAAAAATAAGAGACTTCTGCTCTGCTTCTGCTCTGCTCTGCAAGAAAGTCACCATACGTTAATTACGAAAGTAATATTTTTCTCTGTCAAACCTACCGCTGTGAGTAGTAATGGCTTCTCCTGAAAGCTGTCACCAAGTGAGAATGGTGACGGAGGGACGGCTGTGCAGCAAACGTCAGGCTGAACTAATGGGTGAACTTACTCTGTTTGAATGGTACATCATTGTGGGATGATGACAAGATAGCATCTAGCATTGGATATAGAGGTACTATAGAAATGGTCAGATGTCCATCAACTTTAAAAAATTTCAACTTAAACAGGTTTGCTGCATTCTGTATCCCAGAAGGTGGGTATGTAACTCACCAAAGAGGTGTTTGTATTTACCTTTGCTATGAATGCTGAGGGCGGAAAGGACAGTGTGATCACAACGGAAAAGTGCTGAAAATCATCTGTGTGTCCTAACTAATGCAAAAGAAAACATATTGTAACTGCAAATCAAAAGTAAGGTGTTTTTTGTTCTTTCTTTCTTCAAAATGATCTTGGTGCAGGTTCAGTTCACAAAGGACGTTTCCCACTTGCAGCCAATCTAACGCGGGAGTTATACAGGAAAACGCTGTTCATATCCAAACAAAGTTAATTTTAAAAGCAGTCTAATTTTGTCTTTGGATTCCACGATGGGTGCAGCAGATAGCAGCCAGGCATCAACAGTTTAGTATTTAATTTGCTGGTACAATCAAACAGAGAGATGCTCTTACAATTGACTGTGCCCACAATTTTGTGCTTGACTGCAGGTGCAAAATCACGGATGCAAAAATCAGAATGCAACTTGATGATTGCTTAAAAATTTGGTCCATTACCGTTTGGAAGCCTTTAACTTCTGTCATGTAAAAGACAATATTTTGGATCTTCTTGAGAATTGGAGCTGTTCACCAAAATCTACTCTTGGGGATAAATAATTCACCTGCAAACAGATGTTATCAGACTGAATACAGTAATATATATTTTTATTTACAAATATGCTATTGTTATAGCTTTTAACAGCTATCTAAACTCCCCAAAAAGTATCAAATGAATTCTTTCACTTATACTAGATAAGCTGGTGTGTTGTGTTTTTCCTTTTCTTTTAAAGCTTTTTTTTTTTAATATGGTATACAAATACTATTAAAAAAAATCATATCATAGGAATGAATGAAGCTGTTTTGGTGTGTAGGGGTTTTTTGTGTGTGTGGGGGGATGTTTTTCTGTGTGTTTCTTGTGTGTTTTTTTGTGTTCTTTTCATAATAGCCCCTCTGGTAAGCTATGAACGTAATGCGAGTTGTATGTAGTTTTTAACCTGACAAAATACATATATTAACAGATGTTTTGGTGATATTATTAGGCACAGCATATAAACTTATACGTGAGTCAGTAGCAGCAATATTAGAGCAAGGTCACTGACCTGTGTGCAGTACTAAACTTGTTGACTTCTGACAAAGTCGGTGACTTATTTGTATTGGGCCAAATTCACCAAACGTGGATTTCTGTGCTGGCCAAGAAATACAATTCCTTAACCGCTTCCTTAAAACAATAATAACAAGCATTTCACTCACATATTAGATGAACGTCAAATAATCTGTGTAACCACTGATCAGGCAGTAGGTATAATTTAAGTTTACAGCAACTAGTTCGTTATTTCTGGGTAGTGGTAAGTAGGATTTCCAAACTAGTACTCAGCAAAAGGCTTTTACCTTCAATAAACTAAGATCCATATTGTATTTGATAACTATAAAAAAATCCTGATATGCTTCTCCAGGAATATTTCTCTTCCACTACTAATGCAGAAGAACCACTTGTTGATCTTACTTTGTTTGTCTGTATGCAAGTCATAACCCCTTCCTTACATGGTGGGACATTGTGTGCTTGTACTGATCAAAGATAGACCAGAGATGGTTGGTGTAGTTAATGCGTAAATATTGTGTCAGCTGTTAGAACACACGGGATGATGTAGGACAAGATTTGACCTGAGTTAAAAAACAGAGTAGAGATGGAGTTTGATTTGTGCCTTTTTTTTAATCATTATTCCCCAAAATATTGATTTTAATTTTTTCCTAAAGTTGAGGTTTAATTATTGTAAAAATATACGTGGAGACAAAAGTAATGTCATCTTCAGCTTTCTCTACCCAAATATTCTTGGGTATGGGGAAAGGAATATCAAAAGCAAGTCTAGACCTGTTGCCGTCAGGATTCTCAGAAACGTGTCAGAGTAAAAAAATCAAACTAGTAGGCCATGGGCAGTGAAATGAAGTGTCTGCAAGAGTCCTTCAGGTCTACATTGGGTGGAAGATAACGCACCTTTCTCCACCACTTCTCTGTTTGCACGTGTGTGACCTTCCTAGGGTCCAGTATTATTATTCTTAATCCCTGCTTAATTCTGCAGAATCCCTTCTGGGAGCAGCCAGTCCTAGAGCTCAAGTGCCGCTCTTGCGAGTCTTTTGACTCTTTTTGTGTTACTCATCATGCTTTTTTGGTTTTCTGGTCCTCCCGTTGCCTCTTACTGGGTCTGCTGAAATTTGTAGTGGGTGCCGCAAAAACAACCAACCCAACAGAAAACATGCAGGGGAATTTGTGGGGTTTTTTCCTACTTTTTCTGAAATCCATCCATCCTGTCCTCTTTTCCCAATCCTTTGCTCTGTTCTATTTATTTTCTCCCTGTTCCTTTATTAGTTCTTTCTCACATTATTTTTCTAGTCCTTGCCAGTTTTAAGTCTGCGATTTCAGATGGAAAAATGTGTTGCCGGAGCCCTTCCTCGCCTAACGTTGATGGCCACTCTCAAAGCCGTCCCTGCCCTCCGTCATCTAATTGCAGACACTGAGGGGGCAGACGGAGCAGATGGTTGGCACAGGGAAGGATGATTCACTGCTTGAAACCATGGCGCAACGTTTCTGAGATCGGTGAGGGAGAAGGAGGTCTGACATTTGACAGAGCCATGTAAAAACTGCCTGATCCAGGCAAAGTTCAGACTGATCACTTGACTGTTATTTTCCAGATGTACTGATCACAGGGCTGTAATTGTCAAGATCATATTGACAGTGCACAGATTCCCAAATACGCTGTATTCATTCTTAACAAAATTATTTTCCCTCGGGATGTCCAGGTCAGACTGATGCAGTGAATTGAGTGTGTTACCATTTTTTCATCCATGTATTAGCAATAGGACAAGGGGGCATGGGTTTCAACTCTGCCAGGGGAAATTAAGGCTGGATATTAGAAAGCAATTCTTTGCAGAGAGAGTGGTCAGGCATTGGAATGGCTGCCCAGGGAGGTGCTGGACTCACCGGCCCTGGAGGTTTGTAAACTGAGATTGGCCATGGCACTTAGTGCCATGATCTAGTCAATGGACTGGAGTTGGACCAAGGGTTGGACTGGATGATCTCTGAGGTCTTTTCCAACCCAGTCCATTCTGTGATTCTGTGTTTTCAATTTTTTTTGAGTTGGTTCATTCATGTACTTTCCACTTACTGAAGGCTATATGTTTTCAGGTACACATTCAAGAAAACTCAGCAGTAAATTTGAGCACTTTCAGGCAGATTTCTTCATAAATTGGAGTAGAGTGGCAAGCTCTTAAACATAAAAATAAAGAAGGAATAGAATAAGGAGGGAAAATTGCAAGGAATCAGCTTTTCAGCATATATTTGATGAAAGGTAAACTGTAGTCTATGAAAATACATATGTATAAAAATGGTAAGATGCCAGTATAATTGTGGCAAGTTTAAGATCATGCAGATTCTCTAGATAATATTCACAGTTCTCAAATTTGTGTAAATACCCACAACATCGAAGTCTCATGGACTCGGTGGATGTGTTTTAGATAAGGAGTTATTTTTTTGGGTGTTCTTGAGAAATTCCAAATCCTCGCTCACCCCGATGTCAACTGAAGTGTTTAAACGTCAGGCTTAGAGAAGTTGCTTATAATTAGTCTTGCTAATTTTTATGAATTTTGGGCATAGTTTTCCAAATGTTCTCAGCCTTCTGCTGCTCCTATTGCTCTAAGCACGTCTGCAAATCTCTCTACTTATTTAGATGTCAAAGTGGTAACTGAAATATTCTTAAATGTCAATGCAGTTTCTGTTTAACACTCTTGAAAATTATGCCTTTGACTCTGTCATGCTGAAATTGATGCTGACGATGGAGAGAAGAGGTGGAAGAACTTGATTTGCAGCTTTCAGTTACCTGAGCTTAACTCTGAATTCTCTGGGTAAAAGTAAATCCTGGCTGAATATGGCCAGGTATGTTAGAAAAGGACCTAAAAATCTAGATCTGCTTCTAAGTTTTCTCAGCTGAGAGCCAGTTTTAATTGTGTCAGACAAAAGTAACACCTGGAGAGCTTCAGACATGAAAGATGTTTTTTTCCCAAGGGGTTCAGATGTCTCAAACACCTTGAGACAGAGAACAGGTCTGAAAACATAATGAGGTGGAACATATGAAGTTAAGTGAAAACGCAACATCTTAAAAGAAAAGCTTAGGAGCAGAGGACAGACTGTGAGGTTCTTCAAACAGTGAAGAGCAGGAACATAGGCAAGACATCAAATAAACTGTTGATAAAAAGCTATTAAACTTGTGGATGAAGGCAGAATCATAGAATCATTTTGGTTGGAAGAGACTCTTAAGATCAGAGTCCAACCATAACCTAAACCTGGCAGTAAACCATGTCCCTGAAAGCCTCATCTCCACATCTTTTAAACCCCTCCAGGGATGGTGACTCCAGCACTGCCCTGGGCAGCCTGTTCCAATGCCCCACAGCCCTTTGGGGAAGAAATTGTTCCCCACATCCAACCTCAACCTCCCCTGGTGCAACTTGAGGCTGTTTCCTCTTGTCTTACTGTTTGTCACTTGGGAGAAGAAACCAACACCGTCCATGCTACAACCTCCTTTCAGGTAGTTGTAGAGAGTGAGAAAATCTCCCCTCAGCCTCTATTCCTCTAAACTTCTATGAAACAGAGATGATGGAACCTGCCTTCCACTCATGGATCTGAAGACCTTTTCCTCTGAAGAGAGATAGTGGGATTAGTCAGGAGAAACCTGGAAGACCAGACAGGACCTGCCTGTGGAAATATGCACACATATCAGAGCTCTATGTGGTGCCCAGTACATCTTAAAACTATCTGTACTTTGACAGTCTGAGTCCATGTTATCTGTTTAGAAAATGCTGGTCTTAGGGTCTTGAGTTACCGAAACTCATACAAGCAACTTTCAGTCAACAACGAGCTGTGGGAAGGAGCTCAATTACCCTTATGTAGTTAGGAGTCTTGATTTAAGATAAGTGAAACAATTTAAATACAATATTTCTTGTGGTTTTTCCAACTGAAAGCCTGTGTCCTCTAAGTTTATAAAACTTCTTTTCCCCTTTTAAGTGCCGTAGTTGAGATTTTCTAGCAAACGAGTAGGTGGATTCTGCTCCAGACCAGGATATCTCATGATTTTGGTGTGTAAGATCTTCCTATGGCACTGAGATCTAGTCAATTAAATAAATAGAGCTGAGAAAACATTTCAGACCAACCTAAGCCAGATATTTGCACCTGGCCTCTGAATTGCTGTATGCACTGCATGAACTCATGGGCTCGCTCATCTTTTGACTGTGATGGACGTGTTATGGACAGACAGACATCAAAATATCAGCCCTTTCATGTGGAGCTGAATTTCTGCTTGTGCGTCTCAATTCTGAGCATTTTTGGTTCTCTTGGGATTAAAGAAACTGGGCCCTTGGCAGCAGAGAGAATTAACTTCCATGGGGCCAGGACCTGCTCCAAGACAGGGACCAATTTCAGCACCTTGTAAGAAATTGCTGCTTCTTACTTAATTCTTTTTGGCTTGGAAATGTCTTTGAAATTAAGGTAATTGAAGTTGCAGAGTTGTAATAACAAACCCCCAAATTCCTCGTTATTATAGTGTAACTGCCGGGAAAGGCTGAGAAGTTAAAAAGGAAAATATTGACTTTTGTGCATTTAAAATTTTGTGTGATGCTGGTCCAAAATCATCAAAATAACTTGTGATACTTTATATATACATGTGCATGTATGTATGTGTGCGTGTATAACTTGGGTCATTTATAAAATATGTAGGTTTCTTAGTCTCCCAAAAATGAGCTGTCTCACAGCTTATGGAAAAGTTGCAGAAATACATTTGTCCTTTCCCACCAATCTAAAACTTCAAAGGCCAGATAAGAATTCACATGAAACATAACTTAATGATTTTTATCACCCAGTGGATTCTGGGAACGTCTCCTATCTGATCCTACTGAATTGGAGAAATAAAAGAAGTTTTTCTCTTCCCAGCCTTTGCCTTTTTGATTGTGATTGTGAATAAGAGCTCCCAATTTCACTGTCTTTGTGAAAAACAGAGTAAGGGATGGAAAATTACAATTTTGGATTAAAGAAACTGATATAATTCAGTTTGGCAACATTTAGCTGAGGATTTATGGAAGTCTGGTTTACTTTCTAGTAATAATCACAACTGCATTTTGTTTAATGACCATTTTCCAGGATATTGCTTGTGCTTTCTGGTTTTTGACTTGAAGGATAGATAGATTTGTAATTATAGGCAAATATTAATACAAGTGTGGTTACATTCAAGCCTTTAAACTTAAAGAAACTATCAAGAAATTATTAATTGCCTTAAGAAAAGGTTCCACTTTTTGCTGGGATTTTTGTGTATATGAATAGTTCAACTCTATTCTGAGACAGAGATATATCTCTATATTTAATTCATGTTGCCTTTTAACAGCATTTCATATACCTTTCCATTCCTGAAAGTGTATGTATTAGTTGATAGATTATGGGAATGTATCTTTTATGGGATTTGGCAAATATGACTATACTGTTCTTAGTCATCAGAAGACTGTAGTTAGATCTGAATTTCTGAATGATTGCTAAGCAAGAGATTTTTAAGATGCAGTATTTGGAGAAAGTGTGCGTTGCAAGTAATTTAAGTGGCTCAGATTGAGCACAGCTGGCTTGAACACCTCTTTACAAAATAAATTCAATATTGAATAACAATTGTATTTCAGCAGAAAGTTGTCTTACCTGTAGAAGTTATCTTCTTTCTTCAAGAATTAAACAAGGTAGTCATAACTAACTAGGAAAATTGAGCTTGGTACTTCTCTGTTATGGTTGAATATGTATCACAGTATGTTTGGGATTGGAAGGGACCTCAAAAGATCATCTAGTCCAATCCCCCTGCTGGAGCAGGAACGTCTAAGTGAGGTTGCACAGGAACATGTCCAGGCGGGTTTGAATGTCTCCAGGGAAGGAGACTCCACAACCCCCTGGGCAGCCTGGGCCAGTGCTCTGGCACCCTCACTGAGAAGAAGTTTTTTCTCAAATTTAAGTGGAACCTCTTGTGTTCCAGCTTGATCCCATTACCCCTTGTCTTATCATTGTTTGACACTGAGAAGAGCCTGGCTCCATCCTCATGGCACTCACCCTTTAGATATTTATAAGCATTAATAAGGTCACCCCTCAGTCTCTTCTCCAAACTAAAGAGACCCAGCTCCCTCAGCCTTTCTTCATAAGGGAGATGCTCCACTCCCTTAATCATCTTTGTTGCCCTACACTGGACCCTCTCCAGCAGTTCCCTGTCCTTCTTGAACTAAGGGGCCCAGAACTGGACACAATATTCCAGATGTGGTCTCACCAGGGCAGAGTAGAGGGGAAGGAGGACCTCTCTCGATCTACTAACCACCCCCCTTGTAATACACCCAGGATGCCATTGGCCTTGCTGGCCACAAGGGCACAGTGCTGGCTCATGGTGATCCTGTTGTCCACCAGGACCCCCAGGTCCCTTTCCCCTACACTGCTCTCTAATATGTAATTTCCCAACCTATGCTGGAACCTGGGGTTGTTCCTGCCCAGATGCAGGACTCTACACTTGCCCTTGTTAAATTTCATTAGGTTATTCCCCGCCCAACTCTCCAGCCTGTCCAGGTCCCGCTGGATGGCAGCACAGCCTCTGGCCCCAGCACTGACCCCTGAGGCACTCCACTAGATACTGGCCTCCAACTAGACTCTGCACCATTGACTACCACTCTCTGGCTTCTCTCCCTAAGCCAGTTTGCAACCCACCTCACTATTGTCTAGACCACACCTCAACTTAGCTGTGAGGATGCTGTGGGAGACACCTGGATGCACCAGGTGTTCCATGAAGGAAAAAAAATAATGAAATGTCAGTAAAATTGAAGAAAAGGTGGAAAAAAATCCTGCATCACATATTGATAGTAAAAGCAATGAGTGTCCTGGATGGACTCTTTATGGCAAATAAACAACATTTTATATTTTCTAGTTTTGTTTCTTTTCTAGCTTCACAAACTGCATCACTTGTTACCCAGAATACCTACACTTTTGGTATTTGTTTGAAGATTAAAATCACACCTTTCCTACATTAAAGTATTACTGTATGTTGATTATGAAGTGGGTTGTAAATAGATGGTGCTCTTCTGAAAGGAAATTCAGACATATGTGTAACTCAGAGACAAGAACTGTGGCTTTTATACAAATCTTTAAATACGCTTGTGGTTCCGACATCAGTTTATCTTAGAAAAAGTGGTTCCCAGGAAAAGAACGTGACCTTGTGTGCTGACAGTGGGGAAAATCTGTGTCCCTGTGGGATGGTGGAAAACGCACTGTGGGGTTTTTAGGTGTCTCGTTGCCCATTAGCAGCTTCATTTTACAGCTCTGCCAAAAGATGTCACTGGACACCCAGCACCCTGCCAATGTATCTGCTCCATCAGGCACGCATCCTACCCGGCCAGAAGGCTTTTATTCAGCGCAGCCTGACTTGAGTTAGCTTCTGAGATCAAGGTTCTCCCATAGTGTGGTAGAAACTCTGTTCCTACTTCCCAAGCTACTCCTCAACCTTGTGTAGAAGAATGTTGTCCGGGTGATTTTGCAATGAGCCATAATGCCCACAGAGGTCTAACAGAAAACAGAGCAAAGAAATATCAATGCAATAAGATGAGCTCATGTTATTAGTCTATTTAAGTATTTCTTCCTTTTTGATTTAAATACCACTTTGGATTTGCTTGTCCCATTCACTGCGGAAAAGCCGAGTTGTTAATTGGATTGCAAATAACCAAAAAAACGCTGAGATTTCCACAATGAGCCCAGAAATCTGTTTGACATCCCTCACCCAGGCACTGAACTGTTGTTAGCTATAAATGAGCTTCTTTTTCTTTCATGTGGGCAATGAATGAGCAAATGCCCAGGGTGAAATGTCAGGTGCTGTTTCAACATTCGAGCTTTCAAAAGGACCAGGGTGGATCCTCACAGAGGGGACCGACCTCTGAATTTGGGACCTGGTGATGGTGTTAATGCCCTTTTCTCTACTGCTTTCTGAACAGGGAAAATAATTCCACCCCAAGATGCGCCGCCTCTTTTGGTTAATTGGTGCCTGACCACAAACTCCTTAATAAATAAGTTCTGTCTGGAAAACATTATTCCCTGAAATCATGTCTGAATTACCCAAAAGTCAAATTAAGTAATTGAGAAAGCATCTGCTGTGTGGAAGGATGTTTGTTTGTCCTGTCTTTTGTGGTTATTTTTAATTTTTTTTATTACTATTATTATTTTTTGCTCTGGTTTACCAGGACAATCACTATAGCATCTGTCTGGGAGAAGGTTTATTTGCAGAACCGTGAGGCAAATCTTGAGATGAGGGAGCATTGCAAAGAAATGGCAACATCTTTCAAATAAGGGCTACAAATAGGTTTGCAACTTTCTTCTGTCTTTGGTGAATTACCCAAGTGAGGCCAAATCACATTCCTGAAGACAGTCCCCTGGCATCCTTCAATAAACAGATTTTGCCCTGTGTATAAAATGTTTAGCTCAGTGCTTTATGAAGTAAAGGTCATCTGAACATAGATGTTGCAATAAAGGGCTGCCTGAAAGTGCCTCCACTGAGCGTGAATAGCAGCAATATTGCCTTGAAAACTGTCTTAATTGATTAAACTCCCAACAAACTAATTGTAATTAGCCATACAAGATAACTTTATTCTTCCTCCTTATGATTCCAAAGGTTTGTTAATGGTGCATGTACAACCCCAGTTATTTACCTCTTCATATTTAGTAATAATATTAATTACTAAAAATATAGAGAAATATGAATGCTGTAGAAACTCTTGAATTTTTTGAATGCAAATTTTCTGCTGCAATTCACCTTTTCTCAGCTGGTAGGTGAACAAAGAGCCACACTTTTCATTGCTGCTGGTCAGCTTTACATGTTTGCACCCTCAAATTGCTCCTAAATCTGGTATCACTCTTGGAGCTCTTAGGAAACATGTACTGAAGGCATGTGTAGTCCTGCCCATCTGCACTTCTCATTTGTGGCTGATTGTAACAGTTCTGGGGGGTTATGAGCACCTCCAGATATTATGTTTATGCAGCACATCTATTTTAATTAGGTTTAAGCTGCCTTGTCATTAATTGTCTACTCCACTGCTGATTATCCTAAAATAATTTATCTTTTTGTATGTTGTTGTAGAACAAAAACTCTGGGTTCTTTAGGTGTTTCTACAACAGCTTTTCTTACTTCAGTTCTGTAATAGTAAAACTAAGTCAGGCTTTCTTCCTCAGTGCGTAGATATTGGTGGATTATAGCTATAAAATCACGCAATGGCTGGAAAGTTGGTATTTATTTTCTCCCAGTTTCGATGGAGATGTGTGGGGCTCACACAGAAGTAGGATCTAAACTTAACGTAGGAGTTCTAGATAAGGGAAGCAGTGTGAAGATGCCTCTGCTGGTCTGTAACTCTGGTGTGACAGTGCACTGTGGTTCTCCTATGGTGTTTATATTTTTATAGATGCAATAGCTGTGTCTGTAGAAAACCAAGCCCCCCTCCTGCAGCACAGTCTGCAAAACAGCCAGGAGGAAATGTGTTGTTTCTATTTCTTTACCTTGGTTTCTGGAGGGTGGCAAAGAGAAGGCTGTAAGTTGTGTCTGGAACATACTTTGTGTCTGGAATTATGTGTCTTGTGATCTAGGACATGATGCTCCCATCTCTGCTATTGCTCTTGCAATAATAATAATGACATCAGATGTAGAGTGGTGTCATGCCACGAGCTCTGCCAAGTGACCACGTATGGTTTGTGTTTGTTTTAGAACCATAGGATTGTTTGGGTTGAAGGGATATTCCCAGCTCCCCCAATGCCCCCCCTGCCATGAGCAGGGACATCTTCACCAGCTCAGGTTGCTCAGAGCCCCGTCCAGCCTGGCCTGGGATGTCTCCAGGGATGGTTCAGCCACCACCTCTCTGGCCAACCTGGGCCAGGCTCTCACCACCCTCAGGGTAAATAAAATAATAATTAAAAAAAGAGTCACTTCTAGAGCTCAAACCCATCTGTTTAGGAACAAGGTATGTTAACGAATCACTGTCCTCTTCTAATATGTGTTTGGCATTGGCATTTGTTGGTAGACACCAGACCTGCTCTTGGCTCCCTGTGCAGGATTCCTCTGTTTGAGGGGACAGGTCACTGCTTTGTGTCCCCACCGGGGACTCCTCTGCTCAGTGCTCCAGATGGACCATGGGTCTGCACATCAGCGTGCTGGTGCCAGGTTGGGTTCCACACCAGTACATGCCACAGAATGTTGGAACTTTTTAGGGAATCTGTGCTACTAATAGCTGAAAAATTAACCTATTCTGGGACAGTAAATGGAAATTTCAATGTAGTTGAAAGAAAAAGTGCGGTGAGGAAGGAGTGAAGCTCCAACACAGTGTTGGCTCAGCTGTGCTGGAAGCATTGGGAATGCCACTGTGAGCTCTGATGCTCAAAAGTGCTTTCAAAACATGACATGTGGACAAAATAACCTCCGTGCCTTTTGTCCCTGCTTTGATTTCAAACGTGTCCCCTGTTCTTGCAACAGGGTAACAGCCAATTCATTTCATGAGAGCTGGGCTGAAAAAATGTTTTGATTAACTGGAATAGCCCCATTTATTTAGGTGTTGCAAATTTTGGGCAAAGGCCGCCAACTGTCTTTAAGTCAGACACTGTAATAGGTGATGATTGTGCAATACGGACTTGGAGCTTTGCTACGTGAACGTTAAATTTATTACACTACCCTCTGAGCTTGGGTCTCACTTGCCAAATAGGCTAATCTACTAATTCACTGTGCTCCTAGCTGCTCTCAGAACAAAACCAACTTTCAAACATTTTTCTATTTGCAATTGTAATCAAAGGACAAGCAGTGATACAAGAAATGAAGCAATGTGGGTGAAGTAGAACAAAATCATCTAGTGGGCTACTAGAGGAACGATTTAAAAGGTTAAAACATGCCAAAAGGAGGCAGGGGGGTAGTGGGGAAGACCAGAAATACACTTTGAGCAATATATCAAAATGAGTGGAACTGTAAAGTGCTAGAAATCGAAGGTGAAGGTGGCTTTGGTGTTAGTGCGTGTGTGTGTTTATGTGTGGTGATGTTGGTTTTGTTTTAAATATATTTAAGGATTTAACATATCTGAAAACTTGGCGAGCAGGGTTCCAGTGTTGGAAAGATGAATCAACATCATACACATGGTCAACATGACTCTGCAGTTCAAGGGGCAAAGCAGTGGATGTGATCTACCTTGATTTCAGTAAAGCATTTGACACAGTCTCTCACAGCATCCTCGCTGCTAAACTGAGTGAGTGCAGTCTGGACGATCGGGTAGTGAGGTGGACTGGGAACTAGCTGGAGGAAGCAAGCCAGAGAGTCGTGGTCAATGGGGCAGAGTCCAGTTGGAAGCCTGCAATGCCTCAGGGGTCAGTACTGGGACCAGTACTATTCAATATGTTCATCAACTTGAATGAGGGAATAGAGTGTACTATCAGAAAGCTTGCTGATGACACTAAGATGGGAGGAGTGGTGACACTGGAAGCTGTGCTGCCATCCAGAGACCTGGACAGGCTGGAGAGTTGGGTGGAGAGAAATTTAATGAAATATAACAAGGGTAAGTGTAGAGTCTTGCATCTGGGCAGGAATAACCCCAGGTTCCAGTATAAATTGGGGAATGACCTATTAGAGAGCAGCGTAGGGGAAAGGGACCTGGGGGTCCTGGGGACAGCAGGGTGACCATGAGCCAGCACTGGGCCCTTGTGGCCAGGAAGCCAATGGTACCTGGGGTGGGTTAGAAGGGGGTGGTCAGTAGGTCAGAGAGGTTCTCCTGCCCCTCTGCTCTGCCCTGGGGAGACCACACCTGGAATATTGTGTCCAGTTGTGGCCCCTCAGTTCCAGCAGGACAGGGAACTGCTGGAGAGAGTCCAGCGCAGCCACCAAGATGCTGAAGGGAGTGGAGCATCTCCCGTGTGAGGAAAGGCTGAGGGGCTGGGGCTCTGGAGCTGGACAAGAGGACACTGAGGGGTGACCTCATTAATGTTTACAGATATCTAAAGAGTGAGTGTCAGGAGGATAGAGCCAGGCTCTTCTCTGTGACAACCAATGATAGGACAAGGGGTAATGGGTACAAACTGGAACACAGGAGGTTCCACTTAAATGCGAGAAGATACTTATTCTTAGTGAGGGTGGCAGAGCCTGGCCCAGGCTGCCCAGGGGGGTTGTGGAGTCTCCTTCTGTGCAGACATTCCAACCCGCCTGGACACCTTCCTGTGTAACCTCATCTGGGTGTTCCTGCTCCATGGGGGGATTGCACTGGATGAGCTTTCCAGGTCCCTTCCAGTCCCTGACATTCTGTGATATCAAGTTTGGATGGTACAGGGAACAAATGTGAGATTAAAACAATGTTAATGGGATTAAAGGCAACTAATCCAAGATCATAAAATATTCTTAGGTAGAAGCGCTAGGGTGGTAAAGAGATTATATTACTACATGGCTGGGTTAGAGAAGGGTATTATGGTGAGGACTGAGATTTTACAGGAGTTGTGTAATTTGTGGTCTGTCTTCAGCTGCATGTTCTTTTTTTTTAATAAAAAAGAAGTACAAAATGTTCTGAAATTAGCTTCTCTGTTTGTTATAATTTTTTTATTGCCGCCTGAAATGTCATACGGAACCCTCCAGCTCCCTTCTCCAGGCTCAATTAGTGCTTTCGGTTCACATCAGGTTTGGGGATCCATCTGCAGCCCCCCAGCACATCAGGTCCCTGGGTGTCTCCGTGAGCCATGGCCTGAGTGTCCTCATCCCTGAATCGCGGCTCATTAAAGTCACTTGCAAACTGCTCTTGTATTTGGTGTGCAGTTGTGTGACTGCTCTCCAGCCCATGGATGCTGCAAACAATTCCCTGCCCCAACATACCTGTTCTGTGGTTTAGAAAAACTAATTTAGATTTAAGATAGAGGTAGAAATGGGGAATGAAGCAGATACAAAAGTTTTTAGCTTCTTCAGGCTACCACAGCGAAGGCTGAAGAGCCATGCTGTGATTTTTATATGAACTTTGGGATGTTTGCTTATCAGCAGGGAAGTAAAACACCTTTCTTTAAATTAGACAGTGGTTTTGGTGCACATTTATCCTGTTCTTTTCCAACCCTCGGAAGGTTTTGTTTGTGTTTCACTTACACAGGTAATAATATCCACTTACATAGTCTTTACAAGGGCAAGAAAGAAGTCCGTTCTGGGCACACTTACTGGACTAATTACTGGACTAATTTAAAGCTGCAGAAACCCATTAAAAAGCTATGAGTACTTGGTTTGCTCTCAAGGTTATTTTAAGTTTTGGTGTTGTTCTGAGCTACAAATCAAAACTGGAAGGACAGGGGAAAGAGAGAGAATAGAAAAACCAAACAAAAAAAGTGTTGCCGAATTTTCTTTTCAGCCTCCCTCAATGTTTTCCTGTTCTCAGCCCAGGGAGTCTAGTCTGAAGTGGTAATAAGTATATATTGGTATTTGAATCAACTAGATAAATGTTTAACTGCCCAGGAGCTTTTCTTATCTGTGTAGTGTTACAAAAGTATAAAACCCCCTTTATAAGCAAGCTTTAATGACGAGTTGGAGTTAATGGCCCTGAGTTAAGCTTTGAGCCATCTCCTCCTCCCAGATGGTCATTAACCCTTAGGAGATGCCCCGTACGTTGCTTGTTATTGCTTAAATAAAGAGAATATTTTGTAGCTTTAAAAAAGAAGAAAGTGCTACTGTTCCTTTTGCACACTTGTCCCAAGAAGGTGGACAGCCTGGCAACAAATGTGCTTTATTGCACCCTTGTAACCCCTCTGACTATTGGACTGTGATGGAGGTTTACAAAGCTGGACAGGTTTTTAAAAAACATGTATATGTAATATTGCCCACATAATAGATGGGAATGGTTCCAGAACAATCTATTGCATAATTACCTAATTAATACAATCTGTAATAATTAAAAATCCTTTGGAGAATTTGTAGAAACATTTTACTATGCGTGTGTCGTAGATAATTTTTAGACTCAGTGTCTCAGCTGTTTGCTTTTTTTTTGTTGTTTTTAATTTCATCTTTCGAATTGCCAACAGTCTTATTGCTGCCTTGTGGCCCAGGCACTTAACAAATTTCATTTCTCAAATGGAAGGGACTGAATTTTCTCCCCAGAAGTGCAGTTCACAGGCAAGGGCAACATTCAGTGCTAGATTTTCTTTTGCAGACACAAACACAAAACGCAGGTTTACATAAGTGTATTTCAAGAGGTTTTTCAACTGTTGGAGAGGCTTAATAAAGGAAAAAAAAAATTCAAAGTAACAAAAATTGCTTTGGGCTAGACTTTTAAATCAAGATGGAAAAATTGATTTTGCAGATGTTTGTAACCCCACTCATCTCAAAATGATCCTACAGTGCAATTGTATTACTTATTTACTCTAGCAGATATTCTAGAGAGTTGTATAAACCTTTGCTTCTCTAAGTATCAGCTGCGGGGCCTGTGGTGATGCTGATTTTGTATGTTTGAGATGCAGAAGTGGCATGTGAGGTGCTGCCCCAAAATTGCTTGAGTTGGTGATGGAGTCACGGTGCCCTTGTGCAGCCAGTGGCACACACACCAAAAAGAAGAATAAAGAGGAAAAAAACCACAACACAACAAAAAAAACCCAACACACCCAAACCACAACACCAGCCCTGTCCTTTCCCCCCCCAAAAAAAAAATCCCAAACAACAACAACAAAAAAATCAAACAGGCATCACAAGCAAAGGGTGATGGTGAAATCTGTGCTGTCCTGGACAACCCCACTGACTGCGCCTGTCGCCCTTGCTACAAACCAAAACCTTTCACTTAATTTTCTTCCTCTGTGATACCTAAAATAACATTCTTCTGATTTGTTTAACTCAGTTGAAAAGACTCTTGTTTACTAACACCTTAATATCAGGTAATGAGTTAAAATTGGGGCATCCTGGGATCTGTAACGTGGACTTTACCAGATCACCAGCAATTGAAAATCTGCAGAAACAGGGCTCATGTTGTTAAAACTGACACTTGCTCCTTGTTGGTGAGAAATATTCGTTGAATAAGTGATTAAGCAGAGTGGGCAGCATTAAGTGTGCAGTCAATGGAGGAGGTGTCCTCAATGAATAATTATTAGAAAATAAAGGATTTTTGCCTTGTCGAAGTGTGGGATTGCATCAAATTGATTCTTAATTGTGAAATCCATTTTTCACCTCGAAAGAGACGCTTAATAGTTTTGTCAGCTTAGTCTGTTACTTAACTTTGCAATAACTGGAGTGACTGCGGAGAATCTATAACACCTGAAATGAAAATGTTCACTTGTGGCTTTTAGAAGGCCAGCAGAACTAATTCATTTGCCAGCGAAAGCGGACTGGTTGATTTGGACTTTTGGGCTTATTACTGATTATTGCACACCAGATGATGGAAAAAAATCAAATTAAAATAATGAAAATAACAAAGTAGGGAGCGAGGGCTGCATCTGAAACTAGCATCTTTAAATAACAGCAGCAAAATGATGTTGAAGGACGCTGCCCGAGCGTGGTGGCGTTGGTGATGTTGTTGGTTTTATTTAGTGCTAGGAAAACGGTGGTGGAAAAATGTGGAGGGGAGACTTAGAAGTATGGTTTTCTGGGAAAGTTTGTAGGTTTATATTTGGTTTCTAGTTTATATTAGGTTTCTATATTTGGTTTTGCCAGGGTGCCGGCTGGGTTGAGAACCGAGGGGCTGCCTTTGGTTTGCCAACCTGTTGGGATGTCATTGTTCTTTATCAGTGATAACCAACATATCATGCCAGAGGAGAAAGTCACTTTTCCATCCTGGAGAGCACCTGTAACTCAGAGGAATAACTTAATTTGGGATTTTTCTGATGTAATTGACTTTATATAACAAAGCAGTATTTTCACCTCCTTATTTTAAGGAGCGTGAGCATCTGTTTGGGACTCGAAGTCAGGAAACAAGGACTGAAGATCAGCCCAAAGTGGGGGACTGCGGTTCACTGGCCACCTCTTCCCTGCACGAAGAAGAAGTTCCCCCTCAGTGCCACTAAATCTTTTAATGATAAAACTCAAACTTTTGGCACCATCAGGCAAGTTAAGGAGCTGTTGTGTTCTCCCCCAATACATTGTGTACCTAAGGTGTTTAATTCTGGCAGCAGATGTTAAGTAACTTCTTGTTGCATTGTGTGTTTTGTTGTTTTTTTTTTATAACCCAGGCAACTAAAATACTTTGTTTTTTCTAATCTCTATTTTGCAATCGCTATGAATCATATGGTCAGCCTAAGGATATAAATTTTGCAAATGAAACCAGATTATTATTAGTCTAAGCTATTTCAGCATGAGGAAGAAAAAAAATACTCTGTGTAAGTTGTGCAGACCAGTTGTGATTTGTTTTAACAACTTCTCCAATACACGCCGAGGAGGATAATGACCACGTGAAATACTTCCATTTGCACAGGGTGATAACTTTGAGAAACCTGGAACGCCACTTTTAGTCCACAGAAATAAATAGAATAATAAAAACAAACTATATTTGAGGGTTAAATGAAAAGGGACACACATGTTTCTATGATCTTGTGGGTCTTAATTTTTTTTTCCTGGTGGTTTATTTGTTGTGGTTTCCCTCCCCAGTAGCAGGAGATTTCTTGAGGGAAATTATGCTGGCAAATTAGCATTTCTAGTCCTTTAATATACGTTCCTGGAGGTGTTCTTTTCCTAAGAGGGCACTTCTGGGAGTGACAGCGATGTATCTGGGATTGCTCCAGCTGTCTGGCAGGGGTTGTGCTCAGCACCACGTGCCTTTCAGTGCTTGTTGTAGAGCACCTGTGCTGTATTTGCTGCATTACACCTTTCAAGCTTTGCGTCTTTGGCTTTTTAAATAGTTAACGTGCCTGCCAGGCTTTTCTTAGTCGGCTGCCACAACTCCAGTGCAAACCTGTAACTTCTTCTGGAGTCATGTCTCAGGTGTTCCTGTAATTTCTTTTGATAGCCATAATATGGCCGTGACTGATATTATTCTTACCACACCCTTGTTTTTGTTTCTGTGTATCTTTGCAAATAGTTACGCTAATCCAAAATGAGCAGCGATTTGCTGAAATAATCCGTGGCCTCGCGGTGTAAGAGGATGTGGCGCATCAGCCCAAAGGCTGCGGGATGTTTTGCGACATCATCGTGACATGATGTAAAACATCATGTGACAGCCCTTATTGTACAGGTGTCATTAACATTCTTCATCAAAACGCTGGAAATACCTTTTGTCAGTTCACTAATTGCCTTGTATTTCTGTCTGGTAACCTCCAGTGCCATCACCTTGGTGAAATGTAGGGGATGAATGAAATGATGTTTCTGTCCTCGTGCCCAATATCACCTTGTCCTGTACCAGCCAGGCTCCTGCTCTGCTTTGTGACGTTTATATTGGCTGGTTTTGACATTACAGTGATTTTTTTTTTTTTTTTTTTTTTTTTATGGTTTATTTAAAGGCTTGATGGTCACTCTCTGCACTAGAAAGTCCCCTACTGATCCCAACTTTAGCTAGCATCAACTCTGCCTTCAGGAAAGAGATTCTGAAAATTGAACAAAAAGTAATTAATGTGAGAGTTTTAAAGGTCATGGATGCAGTGATCGTGCCCAGCGGGGAGGGGAATAACCTCTCTGTAGGCTGGAGGTTGGCATTGAAGGGCTTCTCGTGGCCTTTGCTTGGGGAAACTGCTGGTGAAGTTGCCAGAGCTCTTATGGCAAATCTGAGAAGATGAGGCTCTGGATAACAGCACCTTCGCATGCACTTGTGAATAGGAATTAGAAATAAGTTGGTTTTGTTTGGTGTGGATGTTTGGGTTTTTTTTTTTGGTTGTGTGTGTGTTTGTTTTTTAAGGGTCCAAAGACACCGTTTTGCTACAGAAGTTGTAGTTCTGATTAACTTTCCTAGTTGTTTCTTCCCATTGCCTTTAGCTGAACCAGAGTTTCACTTCTTTAATTTTAGAGTTTATCTGAACATTCAGATCGTGCTGACTGCTCAGACTGTACCACATACACGTATTTTTTTAAAAGGTCAATGCCCGCTACTGCCTGGAAATGCAGTTTGACTTGTTGCACAGAGTTTACCCTACAGAATGCTTGGCAGCACAAAGTGGTTTTTTATTTAAACCCAAGTCCTGTTGCACACCTTGCTGTGTTGGACCTGTCTGCTGCCTTCCTTAAGCAAAAGAGACACACAAAAGACTAGGAAAGTACTCTTCTCTGAAGCAATTACTGCATCAGCCAAGGGAAGCACGTCTATAATACACAAAGCAGCTTCCATGTCCCCCCAAAAAAGGCCTATCCCTGGATTTCAAACTTTGTGTACAGTTGAAATACTTGGCCTGTTGTAAGCTTTAAAAGGACAAAGTCCAACGTCCCGCATTATGATTTATTGTTGCTGGAATAGAAATTAATCCTCATATAAAACCAGTCTGGGCTATTACTGACTCAAATTGGAGCAACCAGAGTGTTACATGTGGATCAAATATAGCCCGCAATTAACCAATGCCAGCATTACGTTATTACTGACAATTTACAATTACAGTCCATTTACAGAGTGCTTTATTCTGTGATTAACCCACGGAAATTTGTGATAACTATCAGTGCAATCAGTAAAGCTTACATTTAAACTTTTCTAAACAGCCATGCATGAGAAATAAGATAAGCTATTGGAGAATTTTACAGGTGTTAGAAAAATTGGTCAAGGAATTATAATTGGTATACTTATGATCAATGTAGTTACCCCCTCTTTTTCTTCATGTATGAGCACTTTGCTGATACCTTTTGATAAGAGTTTACAGGTAATCAGTAAGCTATTACCCCTTGCACTTTTTCCTTTAAAAGCACACAGATTTAGGACACTTGATTTGATTGTTTTAAAAATGGAGCTTTATGGAAATCACTGTTTTGGGATTGAAACTTTTGATTCAAGTTTGAAGAAGTTTCTTGTGCTTCTGGGTAAACTGTCTCTCATGGCTTTGCTTAATTTTCTTCTCTTACTCCTCCCCAATTACATAAAAATGCTTTAAAGGAAAAGTTTTGAGCTGGTATTTTCCCTCTTCCATCCATGATGTGATGAAGCAAAAACATAAGGAGAAAATGAACTCATGAAACCTCAGTCAACTGTGAGTAAAAATAAATGACAAAAAAAGGTGTGAATTAGGTAAATTTTTAGTAGCGCTGGAATCCAGATTCCCAGTAAATTTGTTTCAGAGGGTGGGATTCATATAGTTTTGTTGTTTTTGTTTTGTTATTTTGCATACAAAGTTTATTTTGCAAATTATGGATCCTGTGTTACCACTGTGATGGGTGCTTTACGAATCCTTGAGATATTAGATGTGTGTAAAGCAGGCAGTGAATACCAGTGCCGCAGGCACACACTGAAGGGTTTTATGTTGGTCAGGGACTAGATTTTATCCTCTGTTTCAGAAGGAGATATTTAATACAGGAAAGTCTTCCTGACAATTTTTTAATGATGTGCAATGGAGTGTTATTTAATTAAACTCTTCCTTGTCCAGCTTATATGACATTTAGCAGGGCAGCTGCACTCAAGATGTTTTATAATTTGTTCCTCAACTATTAGTTAGGCAGCCGTACCTACTATGTCAGGTTACCTAAATGAAGAATCACAGCCTCTGAATACATGAGGAAATATGATTTAAGGAAAGCCATAGGTCCAAAGCAACTGGACACACATCTTCAGCAAGGGATCTCCTCCCTTAAATACGTACAAAGGCTGAGAGAAAGGTCTTCGTTAGGGAGAAATTAAATGAACCTACAGTAGATGACACAGTATTGAGTCTGGGGACATCAGGATTGCTGGGGGAGGAGAGGGAGGTACAAGACAGTGGCAGAGGCAGAAATGAATTATAGTAACAACTGGCAGTATCAGTTTGAATATTGACAATTAACCTCCAGTCTTTATGTTCAGTGAAGGGTGCCTGCTGTCACTTCTGTGGGAACCTCACTAAGAGACAGTCGCTCATCTGTTGCTTAAAAAAACACAAATACACCCAAAACCAACCACAAACAAACCTACACACCCCAAAACAAAATAAAAAAAACCCCTGCCCATCACAAAAAATGAAGGTTCAAAACACTAAAAAAATGCTGTCAGAGTGGTTGGATATTCAGCTGAAAAAGTCACTGAGAATTGTGGTAACCAAAATTTGTAGTTGAAGCTCACAGGGTAATTTGGATAAATGAACTGAACAAATATTTGCATTTAAATTGGGAGCTGAGCAAAGACTTGTCACAGTTAAACAGGTCAGAGCCTCTGGCTTGGGCAGTTTGATGTCCATAATGCTACACGGTGAACTTGCATGGGCTATGTTTAATTAAAGACATGGTTCTCTGTGGAAAGGAAAGCTTTTCTTGAACACTTAGAGGGAGGTATTTTTCATATGTGCTCATTCATATGTATCTAATTTCATTCCACATAAATTTGCTGGGAATTTAACCACAGCCACCATTTGGAGTTGAGTTGCTGATCACTTCAATTGTCTGATCAAAATGCCTTTGATGCCTTTATTGAAAACATCAAGACAATTAATACCTCCCAGAATGAAAGTGAGAGAGGAACTGATTGGGATAGAAATAGTGAAAAAAATAAAAATCAGGGATATGTTAGAAGGCCAAAAGATCTTGAATTGAAATCCTGACACAGAAACCTCAGGGCAATTGCTCACCTCAGGGCCATTTTCTTTAGAAAACACTGATTAGGGAAAAACCTGTGTACCCTGGAAAGAGTTTCGTTCTTAAAAATCAAACCATTTAAGGGCTGCGTATCAACAAACAGGGAAGCGGTGCAAAGAATAACGCGTGTAATAGAAAACAGGATTTTTATTGTCAGCAGTTTTAGGTGGTGGCAGAAGTTTTGTTGAACCGCTGAAGGGAACTAACTCTAACAAGAGGAAGATGAGCAGAAAAATTGTATTGCAGTAATCAAATCTGATTGTACTAAAAGCATTATAAAGAATCTCTGTGTCAGTTAAGCAAGAAAATGTCTTTTTCTGGAAACACTATTTAAATGAGGAAATACTGAAAGTGCTAGTAGTGCATTCAGGCATGGAAAACCTAGTGTCAAAAATTATCCCAGATTTGCCAAAATATCCCAATAGCAAGATTACCTGTTGTTGCAACGCAAATAAGGAACATTGCCCTTTGTCTTAACCATATTTTTACATTCTGCTGATCACTAGCAATTGTTTTTGTTTGTTTGGGTTGGTCAAGACGTAATAAAGGAATTCTGAGCCTAGATTTCAAACCATTTGAAAACTAGAAGATTGCCATACCAGAATTTAATAGAAAAATTATAACTAGATCATTGGTGAAGAAAACACCCTTCCTAATGGTGCTGTGGTAGGAAATGCAGCATATAATGAACATTGGTGGAACTGGAATGAAACCCAGCAGTGTAATACACACAATTTTCGTGTGGCTGGAGGTATGTCAAAGGCAAAACCAAAATCCTGGCGCCAGATAGGACAGAAAGCAAGCACTTAGATAGTCCAGCACAGGACATTAGACAGTCCAATAAAACTCCATGGTTCACAGAGCTGAAGGCAGCTGCGATCTCTAATAACGCGAGTACAGTCAAGGACCCTGCACCAGAGTTAATAAGCAGATCATTACAGACTCTGACCAAGGCAGTCTCCATACTGACCTAATCGAAATCCAGAATGAAAATTATCGTAACGTGCATGATGAGCCAATTAGCCCGGAGCTGGGTTGCTTCCACCTGCTCTAGTATCTCCATTTAGAATGGTAAATTAAAACCAAAAAGAGACGAGAGAACATGTCAGAGGAAGAAAATGTGGTTCTCTAACACGGGAAGATGGCACAGGCTTTAAGAACGCTGGGCTCCTCTGCCCGGCAGCAGTCAGTTGCCAGTAGGCTATTTTAATTTTATTTTTAGGGGTCTCCATGAGATGGGACAGTTCCTGAAATAAAACATGGTTCAAAACAGGGTTTAGACCTGCAGGGATGTACATTCAAAACTGTGATGCCTGAAGGCTCTGCTCTGTGCACTGGGCTGGGGCAGTTGGAGAAGACTTTGAATAATCTATAATGCAAGATTTCTTGGGTTCTTCTCTTAGTTACATTACTGGTTGTACTGTGGCATGGTTTCAGTAAAAGGAGGAAAACTTAATCTTGCTAATTTTTAGTGAGCTGTTAGCCCATACATCATATGAGGTGAAAAAGTGTTGCCTGGGGATTTACCGTGCAAAATTAGTTGAGTTGCTCTTTGCTCCTTGCAGTAGCATTTGGGTCCTGCCATCTGTTTGTGGATCCACCCATGAGCACCAGAGTTGTGTGTAACGGTTGGTTAAAGAGTTTGGAGATGGGTTATTAGCACAACTCCTATATGCAGATAGATTTATAAAGCCGTGACAGCTTAGTGCAGAAGGTAAATACACAGGAGCATGGCAGAAGTAGATTTAAACACATTGTAGGTGATTCTTCTTACTTTGTTTTAGGAAAAATAGCCAGAAGGAAAAATAATCATATAGCCTAGGACTAACCTGGGATACTCAGCTACCAGATAAACTTTCCAGAGCCTTAACTATCTCCTAAGTGAGATATTTCAGGGTGCATTCTCCTAATATCATCCAGTAAAAGGAAGTTTCTTAAATCTGTCTTAAAGGTTTTTGGTGTCTTTCACTAGTGGGTAACTAGACTATAATCTGGTATGGTTCCTATAATCTGGGTTGGCAATTTTTTTCCCCAGTAGTTCATATTTTTTTTTTTTACCTCTGGTTCCATAGTTGATTGGTAAACCTTTCTCTGGAACATTTAAGGATATTTATGCCAGTTGTGTGGTTTCCCACTGAACAGAACTGGATTGGTGATGTCCCAGCTCACCTGGCACGTGTTGTGGCTTGGACCAAAGGTGTTGGCACGTGGGGGTATGTGCGCTCAGCACTTGTTAACAACAAACAATCTACTGGTTGATTTTGCCAAGCTGAAGTTTTCATTGTTTGTAGAGTTTTATGACCAGGGGCTGGGGAAAGGGAGAAATGGCTGCAAACGAAAATAGAGTTGCTCAAAGTCTCGTTCTTTGGGTGTTGTTCTCCATTCAGAGGGCAGACGTGGCCTCTTGCATCACGCGGCGCTGCCGGCTCTTGTGATTTCCTGAGGGCCTCATGATTTTGCACATTCTTTTCCCTTGTGGTTTCAGAGGAAAGTTTGAGAATATGAGCTATAGGATCAAAAAAACAACAGCAACAAGGACTAGGAAAATGGAAGTTCGTAGCGCATCACTTCAGAAGCCATCTCGTGCCCCCATACTCATACTTATCCTACAGCCCTGGCTTTAGTTGGGAAATGGGAAAGGTTTTAATTTAAAATTTGATTTAAGGGAGGGAGACTTTTTCATTAGCGTAGCAGTTACTCACTCAGTTGGGAGCTATTGGAAGAAATTAAAGTACATTTGGCAATCTATACGCTTCAAGCAGGAATGGGATCTATCTGTCTATCTATTCATCCACCTTTCTGGCTAATCACATAAACTCCATAATATCCAGAGTTACGTTTTTACTTTCCTGAACTGCTGCAGAATCGGACTGTGTGAAACCCCACTGAAAGGAGAAAGTTATTTCTTTAAATATAAGAAGTATCAACTAGTTTCTGTAAGGTTTTGTACTTTTTTTGCTATTAACTTGTAATCAGCTGAAAAAAATACACCCTGGACAACATCTTATTACACTTTTTTTCTTTACAAAGACATTTTTCAGGGGATAAAAAAGGGAAAACAGGCAAAAAGAAATTAAAGTCAAGCAAACCTTGGGGAAAAAAAGAGGGGAAAGTGATTGGGAGAAGAGTATGTGTAGGTAACCCTGTTTTGATATGCAGTTACCTTCCTTCTCATAGAGTTTAGCATAAAGTTTTGTAAGTTGTATGGGGTTTTTTTTCTCTCTTTTGTCAAAAAAAATTATGAAAGTGTCACTTTTCCTTTGCGGTTAATTCAGGAGAGATCCTCAATTCGAGCAGGGCACATTTTCATGCAAATACAGCAGCACAGTTTCCAGCCCCCTAATAGCTTCTTACAAATGATGTGCCATTACAACGAGGTTTATTTAAACAAATTTAATACATCTTTAATCAAGCTGGAGAGCATTTTCAAAGGTCACGCTCCAAATCAGGATCACTGTTCAGAGCTTATCAAAGTATTAGCTTAAGGGGGAGGGAGAATTATTTCTTGGACAAGTAATTTTAGGCAAATCTTTATTTACATTTTTATTCAGTTATTAAATTTTATTCCTTTCCCTCCTCCTCCGACTCTCCATTTATGAACCTATAAGAAAGTCTGTAAATGGAGCCATAAGCATATCACAGCAGTTACTATTTCCAGGGGCTATTCCTTTGAATCTAGTGGGTCTATAAAAGCAAGGATAAAGTCACTTTTTTTTTTAAACACAAGCTATGTGTAGCTATTTCATGCAACAAGCTTTTGCTCGAGGATCTCATATTAGTATAAATATACGACTAAAGATATTTTAAATTAACAAAACAAGTTAATAACAGATTTCTGAGCATAATGGGAGTTTGAAGGTGTTTGGATACTCCTGCTGCGGGAGGACAGTTCTTCATGTGAAGTCACGCTAAATCTGATGGGTGCTGAGAGAATCCATCCCAGCTTACACCTCTGGTATCGTTCATTAGGTATATATGCATTTAAATGGGTCACAAGTGGTTTAATTTGTACATAACAAGTCGTCTCTGCATAGGACTGTTGGTGCCTCACCTCTTGCTACGTTCTCTAAAGTCTTGGAGCCAGATATTGTTTGTAAAACTCATTTCTTTGGCCTCTGCTTTACAGAAGTAACTACTGAGGCACCTGAATTAAAGGAGGAATTAACTCGGTAAGCTCACATACAGAAATAATCCTGGGATTTTTAATGTTCATTAGACTGCGGAGCCTTCACAGGTAAAAGTGGGCACCCGGGAAGGTAATGAAAAGAGCTTGTGCAGCCCTGTTAATTCTCTTTTTAAGGTTCACATTGGAATGAGTGTTTGGTAATAGGGTTAAAAAGGAACTATGGTGAAGTAATGAAAAGACACTCCCGAAGAGCTGGTTTTGCAGGTCACTGATGGGTTGGTTGCTGTGAAGAGTTGTTTTGTACTAAAGTCTTTAATCCTCACCAAGAAATCTTTGCATCTAACACCTATAGCATCCATATGGCTTCTAGCCTGATGGGCATAAGAACATGCAAAATAAATGACGTGTACTCATATCTCCCAGTTTTCAGCGATTGGTGGACCAGTGGATGTCCCTTGATGCTTTTGGCAGAGCAGAGATGCAGATGTGGCATCCTCGTGTCAGCTGTTTCTTGACAAGAACTTTTGGGAACTCGCAGCAAATGTGCACTTGAATGTTCTTTGCTCCCTAATTCTACTGGTTCGCTATTGTTCTATGAACTTGTTCAGAAGTTCAAAGTTTCTTCAGTGTTCCTTCTTAAAAAGCCCTTCTAAGTCATGAAAAGAAACAATATCATGTCCTTCATGTCACCAGTAACTAAGTGTGGGTATCAAATACTGACCATCACTGAAAACACTGTATTTGTTAGATGATGAAATATTCAGTTTGAAGACACTCGCTGGTGTATATTTTCTGTAAAACTGTATTTTTTTTTTTTTTTTTTTAAATGAGTAGGATTAGGAAGTTTGAAGTTACATGAAATAGTCTGATCTCAAATTATCTAAATATAATGGAGTAATGGGTACAATCTGAATTAGTTCTCATATCACATGTTCAAGAAGCTATGTCTGGCTTGGGATAGGACTTTATATTTAAAAAAATCAATATTTCAGGATGAGAACTCGTTTTTCTTCCCATTTTCGTTTGTTTCTACGCTCTAGTTAGAAATATCCCAATATAAAGGTGTCTGAAGGAAACTGTCACTGGCTAAACGCTAGATTGTTACTCTTCAATGCTGCTAAAAATGTCAGTTCACCAGAGATAAGGTTTTTCTGTTTGTGTTTTTTAGGTTTTTTTTGTTACTATTCTTTGCTTTGAATTTGAAGGTAGAAAATATAAATGGACATTGTGGGCACGCACTTGATGGTGTATGAATTGCATCTTCCAGTGGGTATATACAAGTCTGACAATATTGCTAATGTTCTCATCTTTTTTTATGCTATATGACAAAATTTGATACGAATTAATTAAGCGCCCTTTCGATCTCTTATTTTGCTTCTGTTAAATAAGAAGGGTTTTGAGAAGCAAAACCAAACGGGACTGTCGACACTGTAAACCCTCAGGGTTCCTTTACAGATGCACTTAGTTGAGTCAGAGCAAATAGGTCAACCCCTCTGCAAACTGCATCCAGGGCTTCCCAGGATGGTCTGACCCATCAGGCAGTTGATAATTTTGGCCAGATAGTGCCTTAAGATGCTCTGGTAGAGCCAAGAAGATTCTTTCTCAGGAAATAACCAAAATAGCAGAAACGTAATCGCTCATCTTTGTGCTCGGAGGGTAGTGTTCTGTCATGATAAGGCTTAACGCATATGCCGTAATGCTGTCATTTATTTGTTGTAATAATCTGAAGGAGGGATGGTTATTATTAACTGGAAGCATTGAGTGTCATAGCTGTGAATTTTTTTTATGTAATCTAAAATAGTGCAAAAGAGGAAAATATAAAGAGTAGGGATTCTTTGTGATTGTGGTGTTAAATTTACACAGCTGGAAGTTTTGAAATTTAATGAAAGAAAATTAATTTATCGATGAATACTGAAGTACATTGCATAACATGAAAAATAAAATTGATAGTTAACCAGTAAGAAAGCAACAGGAAATGGATATGAGATAAGATGTGAATATGTAAATTTTGATTAATGTACAAATTAAATACGTATCAAAAAATGCTGTTACTTGTATTCAGCAGGTCAACATTATCTCTGTAATATGGTGATCTAGTAACATTTTTTAATATCTATATCTATATCATATATATATATATATATAATTAGTGCGCTCCTATCTTATGAAATTCAAGTTTATAGTCTGTTCTATGCAAAGCTACCCAGTGGAAAAGGACCTGGGTGTGCTGATTGACAGTGGCTGAATATGAGGCAGTGTGTGCCCAGGTGGCCAAGAGGCCACCAGCATCCTGGCTAGTACCAGCACTGGTGTGGCCAGCAGGCCCAGGGCAGTGACCGTCTCTGTGCTGGGCACTGGGGAGGCCAAACCTCAGATCCTGCGGGCAGTTTTGGGTCCCTCATGCCAAGAAAGCCCTTGAGGTGCTGGAGTTGAGAGAAGGGAATGGAGCTGGTGAGAGGCTGGAGCACAAGTGTGATGGGAGAGGCTGAGGGACCTGGGGGGTTCAGCTGGAGAACAGGAGCTGAGGGGAGACCTTCTGATCTCTGAACTGCCTGAAAGGAGCTTGGAGCATAGAATCACAGAATAGTCAGGGTTGAAGGGACCTTCACAGCTCATCCAGTGCCCCCCCTGCCATGAGCAGGGACATCTTCACCAGCTTAGGTTGCTCAGAGCCCCGTCCAGTCTGGCCTGGGATGTCTCCAGGGTTGGGGAAATGGAGAGTGTTGCCCTCCTCTAACAGGTAACAAGTGATAGGACAAGAGGAAATAGCCTGAAGGTGTACCACAGGAGGTTGTGAAGGTCCCTTCAACCCAAACCTTCTGTGATTCCGCAGTGGGGTTGTGAAGCCTCATGAGTGGGATGTGCAGCTGGTGGGAGAAAAAAAAATAAAACCAAATTCTGTTTGGATTGCAAAAAAGAGGTATTGATAAGTGCTTAAGTACTTGGTGCATAGTCTGAAAGGAAATATTCCTGAATGTATAGACTAAAAAGGCTCCAGCAGTGCCAGCCTGAATAGAGGGTGAGGAAGAACTTACTCCAAAACCCCTCAAGTTGCCAGGGTGGGAGCTGTAGACATGGAGAAAGCAAAGCCTGGAGAAGAGAAAAACCAGTGAATATCCTTACTGCCTTCAGGTCTGTAGCAAATGCTGTGTCGGTGGTGTGAATATGTTCACCGAGGAGTTCAGGATCGCACGCTGAGGCAGAGGATGCTAAAAGACACTAGCAGGCCCACTCAGAAAGTCTGTGTGCAGGCACTGCTGATTAAGGGAAGATTTGTCCTGAAATGCCTGGAAACTGGCTGGCTAAAGCCTTTGGGAATTAGTTAACAGAGGAAAAAATACCCTTTTCTGTGGCCATCCCTCCCACCTGAGGTTCCCACAGTGTCTCATGGGTGCAGGTGGAGGTTCAGGAGACCTTTCAATGGTGGTTGGTGGTTTGCTGATGGAGGGAAGAAGTCAAAAGTTGGCTTCTCAACCCAGGGAGTGTGTGAGGGACCTCAGTGGCATGAAAATAAAGTGAGGTGATGTGTAACGAGAGTAATTATTTTGGAAAAAACCCTCTAATTCACTTATGTTTTTTTATTATGGGGAGATTAGAGAAGACAACCCAGAAGAGAAGAGTCCGAGCTGGTGTGACTCTGTGCTCCTTCAGGGAAACGATCCCTGCTCTTGGTGTATCTGGAGAAACATCCTGGTTTTCCCACCTTTTAAATCAATCTCAGGTTTAAGTGAAGGTGCAGGCTTAAAAGTTATTACAGCTCCACTGTTTCCCCTGATAAATTACATGAATAACATTTGAGACAATGCATTGTTAAATATTTATGTCTAGTACTATAGAACCAGAAAAAGCACAAGAACCCCTAGAAGAATAAATATATTTACCTAAATAAATTACTAAGACAAATATACTCCTATGTGCTCTGTACCAATAAACAGTAGGTATTCACTAAATTGTGGAATATAAATGGCTCATTTCCTCTAAATGTACACTGAAAGATCTATAACATGTTACACATTTCCTGTGCTTTGCATATATATTTCAATATTCATCATGAAAAGGCTTGCTTATGTGTCAATATACATTACTTTGCATACATTAAGAAAATATTTTTTTAATTTTACCATTACAGATGTGCTTTACTATTGGAGGGGTGGCAAAAGCAGAGGTCTTATTTCATGATTAACCCTTTCGTGGCTCGTCCTTTTTTATCAACGTGACATTTGCACAAAATGAATTGCTTGCTTAGACACAGCTAACTAAATAAAAGCAGGCCAGAGCTGATAGTATGAAAAATGGATTTTCATTACTGTTTCATTGATTCTTGTAAATAAGGGCCTGAGGCCTGCTCCAAAAAGGCTGCAAACAGTAATAATTTAATCTGAGGTGACATAGACCAAAATGTATGTGGACAAAAATCATCCTTGAATATTAAACAACAGCCTCAAGACAGAGAAAAGTGTTGCAGGCGAATCTAAATGTATGCAGATCGGTGGGTAACATATTTAAAAACAGAAATTAAAGATTCCTGTCATAAATCACATTTGCTGCCATGGATATGCCTTGTTATGCTGGTGTTCAAGAAAACCTGAAAGGTTAAGGCAGTTGGTGCATTAAATCGTACAAGGATAATTAATACTTTTCTTGTGGCTATTTATAAGAAATGGAAAATATAGTTAGATCAGCTGTGGCACTGTAGTAATTTGAGGGGGAAGAAATGAAAGTATGAGTCAATAGTTTTAACTGGACAAATGTCAAAAGCTTAATGATGCAGTATCCTAATTTGGAGGCCTTTTGGAAGTTATATATGAAAAAATTAGATGAAGTAGTCCATACTTTTATTCTAGATATAATTTGTTTGCCTTTCAAACCTTATAACCTATTTAATAAAAAGAATTAAAAATAGCTTATTCAGTTTGAGTTCAAAAAAAAACACACAAAAAATCAAATCTGTTCTGTGGAAGCAAAGTGTAAATCAGTTCTTGATGCCAGACTCACAAACTTTGTTTTTTTCTCATACATCTTCTAATTAAGAAGACCACTATATTTTGCCATAAAATAGCCTGAAACTACATGTAAGAACATTTATTTCAGTTGTAGTACTTTGACTTATTGCAGCAGTACCTATTGCTCAGGATGGCTCATAGCAAGACTAAGGTAGAAAATAATTTTCCCCCGTCAACCTGCTGAAGCATTAATCCTTTTTTGTTTTTGTTAACTTGAAGTTACATTCAAACAAACCCTTTCAACTACTGTAATTCCCCAGAGGAACATACTGCTTCATCACTCATTGAGCTCAGGTTTATGATTGGCCTATTATTTAAAATCCTTATTTTTCTTTGCTTTCATGAATAAAAACAATAAACTTTAGTGGTATCAAACATTATTAAAGGGTCTCAAAGCAACAAGACAGAAGGTTTATATGACCAAACTCTCTTAATATAAAGGAGTTGCATATTTTCAGATGTCACTGCCATTCATCTCTCTTTCTCTCCCTGCACCCCTTAAGCTAGGAATAAAGATCCCATTTAAAAAATCTCACCAACATGTAATAACTTTTCACCTGTTTCATGAAAAGTTAAACGTCTGGAACACAATTTGCCTTGCTGTTATTTTTATTCTAAATGGAAACAGGAAGTATTTCTTCTTCAGAGGGGATTGGGAAAGAAAAAAAAAAAAAAGCCAAGTTTATCCAAGAAAGCTATTTTAAATCTGAAAATGACTAAATGACTTTTGCTGGGGGGGGCGGGGAATGTATTTCTCAGGCCTCATTGAAAATCTGATTTGTTTGGAGAACATTTAATCTATCATTATACCAAAAAAGTATTCGATTTTTGAAATTTTACCCTGGTTTTGATTTGCAAATAGTCATAAAATTTGCCGTGGCTGCATGCAGATCTTTGGAAACAAAGATTAGCAATTTTTTTCACAGCTCTAGTGAGAACACTCTGTCTTTGGCAAGTTTCTCTTTGCAACAACAACAAAAAGTGATGCTTTATAGGTTATAATATTAATCATTGCCCTGATGTGTCATTGGTATGTGGTGTCACACCCTGCTACTTTCTGGACAGGGTTTCCGATTTGATTCTGACAAACCTTTTCTTCAAAAAAATGCATTTTTTCAGGAAAAAAGTCATAAGAAATTAACCTAATCTAAAATTAAAAAAAAAATCCGATTTCCTTTTGGAGGATTACTTTACAAATAAAAGATGAGATATGAAGTGCATTGAGCATACTGACTTTGAGTATTATCTGGAAAATAATCCAAGTTCAAAGGCAAAAAAAAAAAAAAAGGTGCGAAATCAGAAATTTCACAATCTAAAAACAACAGCTTTAAAAAGATTCCCTCAAAATGGAAAGATGGCACAGTGTTCCTTAGTGTTCTGGAGACAAAAATGTGGATTTAGCAAATGTGGTGATTTTGGTGATACCTGAATTCTTTCTTTTTTAATATAGGATATCTCACTTGTACAATGTATGATTATCAGAAACTGAGCTGGATATGGACTTTGCTGGCTAGTACATCAGGAAAAAAAAAGGAATAGTATAATGATTTGTTAAATTAAAACACTTATATTTAGTCACACCCTCCTAATTCATGAACTGTAACTTCATAGCTGAACTATCTCCTAAACTATAGACAATCAACAATTGGTTGTGTAGGTCAGGCTTTGTGGTTCTTTTTTAATGAAGGCAAATGGTTTCACAGGCACTCAATCAAAGAAGTATGACTTTTTATCTCCAGCACGACGCACACTTTACATACAATAAACTGTGCAAAGTTATTCTGACAGTGGTATGTTCAGCAGAAGGAAAATGTCTTGAACATTATATTTTGATCTGAACAAGCGTGCAAACTGGAAAGAAAGATGTTAGAGTTTGTGTTCACAGGGAAATTTTTTTCTCTTTTTAGATTTTTAGACTAGTAACCAAACAGTGAAAAGTCACAAGATCCAGAAAGCTTGTAAAATTCACCCTAGAATTTCAAAAAGTGACTTGAACACAACTGTGTTTATTTTGCCGAGACATCTGCCAGTATATTTTAGGCTGCTGCTGATCGGTGGGGCTGAGCAAATAACTTGTAATTATTAATGTTTTCCTTGAATTTAGACTACATTTTCTGTTTATGAAATATGTGAAGAAGATCATGACATTTTCAAATGTCTTTGTTATTCGAAGTTATTTATGAATTTTTCCATGGCATATTTTTCCCCGTGGGTGGTATTCACTCTTGTGCATGCACAAGGACTAAGCAGTACTTAGACCCCACTTAAATCTTCAAAATATGTCTTCTGCAGAGGATTGATTTTTCATGCAGAGAGACTTGTATGTTTGATGGAATTGATATTCATTTTCCTATTCAAACAGATAGTTGCAGGAGATAAGTTGTAACGTAGCAGCGCCATGTAAATGGCTGGATGTGCGGTCCGGCAGTTGTAAAGGGACTGCATGTAAATCAGGCTCTTTCTATAAATAATGTACGGTTCTTAGAACTAAAACTTAAATTCAGAGCAGCCCATTGTACTGTTGTTCTTAATACATGAACTCTCAGCAAACACAAAGCTACCCGTGAGCTCCAAGTTTTTGTATCTAATAGCCACATGTTTCTTTTCCCCTTCAAGTCCTTGTGTCATTGGTCGTTCTGTTAGGAAGTCAAGTCTATAATGCATATTTTTTGCTTTTAATAGGAATGTTCCTTTTCATCATGTGGCTGGAAGACCTCCAGATTAGTTGAGAGGCTGTAACTTTGGGGCTAGGAAAGTGACAAGCCCAAATGGTGCTTTGAACCTGTCTCTTATGAGAAGATGGTAGGGAGGAGACCACAGAAGCAGCTTCCATACCGCAAATTCCCCAATCACATAATAAAGAGACTACAGTTGCTGGAGTCAGTGGGTTCGCTCAGGGGTGAAAAGGGGTAACGGGATGCCCAGAGCAAGAAAAATTTGGTCTTGTATGGAAGAGCTGAGGTTAAGTGTGACTTTGGCCACGTTCATTTCCATATCTCTTCACCTAGGCTAACTCCAGCCTCAGTTTTTTCATGCCAAATCACCAAGGCCTACACCTCTCCCTTTAATTATTTTTGGCAGTTTCTCCCTCTTATGAGAGGACAACTTAATTGGTTTCTCCTTCCTCGGGCCAAATGTTACGAGCTTTCTCTGCTCCCCTAAGCACTAGGGATGTTGCTTCAATGTCCACTCCCATTAGATGGCTCCCATTACTAGTTCCACCTCAAGCATGATTCATAAAGTTGAAAGCCAAAGGGAGTGATTAGATCATCTAATCTGACCTCCCCTGTATCACAGGCCATTAAATTTACTGAGTTACCTCTGGATTGATCCCAGTAAGTTTTTTGTTTTTCTGAGGAATATTTTGGAGGAATTACCCAATAGTCATCTTGAGTGATCCAGGGACTGGATCATCCTTTTTTTCTTCCTAGTGGATTATTCCTGTGGTGAATTACAAGCAATTGTAACAAAAGGACTCAGAAAAGTATTAAAACAGTGTTTCTTAATTTGCAAAGGTTAAGTAGCGTCTTCTACCTGATAGTTGGATAATAATCTTTCATAGCATATGTCCTGTTTTGCAGAATCTCCACAGAAGTATGATATAATACATTGTATGCTAAAAGGTGGGTTTGGCTCAGAAATAGGTTTTCTTTTCCCTCAGTATTCCTACAGTATTTTTTTTTCCAAGTGGCATAATAGACCAAACACAAGAAAATGTCAGTTTTATAATTATCTTATGTGTATGAGCTAGTATATTATCTAAGAACTTTATAAGATGTGACTCTACAAAGATAAACCCGAAGCTGATCAATAGCCTGTCTCCAACTGTGGATCTTAGTAGATTGTTATGGAAAAGTATAAGAAGAGGTCAGGGAGTCCCATTGGCTTATCCTTGCTGATCCTCAGTCAGTGGAGACCTCTTGAAACGGAGAGGACATGAATATCACAATATTGTTGCATCATGTTCAACTAATGGTTACTTTTAAAGGGATAAATAATAGCAATCCTAACTGGAATGACTTTCTAATGGATAAATAACTCTAGTAATTTATCTAATCCCCTTTAAAACTTGTCCTTTGGCCTCCACATCTTCCTGATGAGTTCTGCAGCTCAGCTGTGCATCGTGTGTCTAAACTACTTGAGTTTGTTGGCTTATGACTTGGTACCCACTTATCTGAGCATTGCCAACTTCTTGATTTATTGGGCAGTATTGGGATTGGGTTTTTTTTTGGTATCTCATTGCACAAGTACAACTCTTTCTTACTCTTTTCACATCTTTCCAGTGCTTTTTTTTTGGTCTCCTTTGTGACAATTGAGTCTAAACTCTGATTATGCTCATTGCCCTTCTTTGTGTTTCTGTGTCTGTTGCATACAATACTTCTCAAGGTGAGAATGATCAGAATACTGGGACTTTGGTATTCAAGATATGGACACACTGTAGACTTAAAATATGTCATGAATGATGTTTATACTTGCTTTCTGTTCCCTTCCTAATAGTTTCTAGCCTTGTTTTACCTTCAGAATGCAACCATCGAGATGCCACCTGTTTGCTACCCGTTAGTTACTTAATGACTCCAAAACTCCAGTGTGGCAACCTGTGATATTAATTAAATGCATCATATCCTTGTATACATTTCAAGTTGTTTCATACAGGAAATAAAATAATGACTGTTGTTCAAATTGAGTTCTCTCGAGGATGCCTTTGACACTACGGTTATCTGGTTGTTTACTAGTCTTCTGGTTTACCAAATATTATCCCTTTCCTGGATTTCATCCAAAGAGGGCTGCAAGAGATGACCAAAAAATTCTGTTAACTTTTAGTTGATATTGTGTTTGAAACTAAGCGCGTCAGTATTTAAAGCACACACATGTTCCAAATAAAACCCCCAGAACAAAGCTAGAAAAATGTTGTATTCTCATCTATAAATAGACCAGTTAGCCCTGAAGAGCAGTAGAACACATTTGTTTTTACACAGGAAGAAGGAGCTCGTTGCATGTTGGTCCCACCCCTCATTCTAGACCCTTAGGATATTTGTGAAAATACATGTGTTAAATAACCCACCACTGCAGCAATATACTCTATTTATATTTTATATAAAATAATATTCTGGGCCGTGGTACTTCGAATGGTTCACAGAAGCACAAGAAGTCATTAACCTAATCCGCAAGATAACATGATGTAAATCATATGAGATGTCATGCATTTTTAGAGGAAGTATTATTTTGAGTGAATACAGACATAGCTATTTGGCATGATTTCTTGAAGGGGATGGGAGTGTTATGACCCAGAAAATGTGCTGCATTTATTGCTTTGACTCAGGATGTCATGAAGCTTCACATAGGAATGGAAATTTCAAAACAACAACTTAAAATTTAAAAAGTTAAATACCAGGAATTACTTTGTCTAGCTCTAGATTTGGGCTGTGCTGAACTGAGCATTCCAGCCCTTCGTATTTGTGTATTTATAGAGAGTTACTTCAAAAGGAGACTTACACAAACTGAAGTTCACTTTTCCATAGTAGAAGAAAAATAAATTAGTGGTAACACTTCTATTATTATTTTTTTTTTCTCCTTAAGAACAAGAAAAGGAAAATCTGAATAATTACTTAAAAGACAGTGTATGTGATTCATTTTCTTGTCATTACAGCTGTCTACATGAGGTCTTAGAAGTCTACCTGCTCCTCTAGATGCTTGGGTAGGAAAGAGACAACCTATATGAAGCCAGATCCAGAGCTTGCTGAATTCATGGGGAGGCTTTGTAAATATTCCAGTGTTCTTGGATGCAATCTGTAGTCTTAGTCCTACAAGTAAAGATGTAGTAATATGTTTCATATACGGAAATCAAGTAATATTTTTCATAGAAAGTGAGGTATGTGCATAGATGCTGCATGCCTGGAGTATTAGTTCAGAGGAATGGAGTAATCATTACCACGTTCCTGGCTGTGTCCCCTATGAAAAAAAGGATATTTGCAACATCAGAATATCAAATGACATTTGGAAGAGTTACAAATCATTGCCTTTGAGCTCACCTGGGAGCTCCACATAAACAACCTTATAAGTTGGAAGAAAAGGAAAAAAGTTCTGATAGGCTTCCATGAGTTTTATCCTTGCCCCGTTCCACTTACTCTGTGGCTGTGGGAATATAGGAAATCAGTGTATGGTGATACCATGAAGATAATGGGCAACACAGCGGTAGAAAATAGTGTCCCCTAAAGGTTTCCTCATGCACACAGTATGAGCTGCACTAGAAATATCTGCCATTCTACATAGCCAAAGTTCGAAATGTAGTTTGGGCTCTTACCCTAATGTGTCAGCACTCAGCTAAATGCAGCCCATGATCTCTTTTGAGGTTCTCCCATCATTATTCAGAATCTCTGCTTGGTGCCGTAATGCGGGCAAACGCTTTCACGTATTTATTCATCTCATTGTAAGAATTTCTGCAAGCATATGCAGGCTACTGAGGCCAACGGTGATTAAAGCCACGCAGCCTTGAGCAGATGTAGACACTTTAGTTCACCCTATTCATTCTGTTCAAAGAAGATAGATCAAGTATTTTCAGCACCAGGAAGAGAGATCATCTGTTGCTGAAAATCACTGCTCTCCCTACAACATCGTTCTTAATTGTTGCCTTTTTATAATATTTGCCTGTTTTATGACTTCTTTTGTATGTAACAGCTGTAAAATGGATGCTGAACTTTTCTCACGTACCCTACAGTAAAAGCCCGCTTAGAAGGAGTAGGTGGGGATCACATACCCTTTGTAGAACTATAATAAAAGGCTGCTGAGAAGGTGCTGATGGGAAGGAGCTGGGATTCTTGGAAAAGAAAAGAAATCCTATTGGTCTGATAACCTGTTACCTTTCCAAAACAGCAAAGCTGTGGAAGGAGAATATGAGGGGATGCATCATGCATGGAGAAAAGGATTCAGCTAAAACAATTCTAATTTAAACAGGTGATAAAATCCAAACTGAAGCTACCCTGTAACATTCACAGACGCTGTTTACAGCACACTTTGAACCACAGCTGTAACTTTTTTTTTTGTCCAAGGAGCATTTCTGTACATGGTTAATTTTTGCCAGCCTTTCATTTATCCGGCAGGTCATCCTCCCAGACAAGCTTTCTGCTGGCCCCGGCGCTCCAAAGCAGCATTTGATTCTGGGCTCGGACCCTGTTGTCCTCTCCCTCTGTTCCTTACCGGCCCAATTAGCCTCAAACTGCACAGCTGTCAGTAGCTGAACTACCTTGGAGCCATCAGATAAAAGTTTCTTTTTCCCAACCACTCTATTCATCAGGAATCCAGCACAGCCAAGGTTTGTGTCACCCGCTACGATGAACCCTCCCACTCAATTGATTTCTGGTCCCTAATGAACCATAGGCTGATGGACAATTACTCATCTTGCTGAGACATGTGGGGACTTTTAAAGGCAGGGTACTTGGGAGCTTGTAAAACTCTACGCTTTCTTATTTAACATGAGCTATAATTTTTTTGACACAGGAAGGATTAAAACAGTAGCTGTTAAATATCAACCAGACTATCTCAGTAACAGCAAAAGTACTTTTTAAAATCTGAGACCTTCATTATTTACTTGATTTACAGATAAACACATAACGATGGGTTTTAACAATCTGCTACATTTAGAGAAAGTTATAAGCCCCCCCCAGAATACACTAGTGTAGAATTTGACATTAATAGCTCAAAGCCGTTCAGTGCTGCTATTGTGAACTGTACCGCGTTGGACTGTAACTCGGATACAATTAAAACAGTATGATTATTGCTGTTACCGTACAGTATTTTGACTGCTATGAAGTGCTTCAGCAACCTCAGTTGGGGCTTTTAAGAGGAGGTTTGCCACACTGAGCGTGTTAAATCCTAGAGCTGATGTGTTGATGAGGATACAGACTGGATTGTTAGAAAAATAATCTATTCCTATACAGAAGAGTGCTAATAATTAGACAGCTATGTTTGTTATCCTCAGGGTCATAAAGATCCACTGGGAAATAAATTACTAAAATCTCTAGGTTTGTAAAGCGTAAGGTGTGTGATACATCCTGCTTTTTCAAGAAATGGCTTGAAAAATGATTGTCTGTTTATTTTTTCTTTTAAGTCAACTTAACTTGTTGATCATTTACAACACAATAACGCGGCTAGAAAACACACCCCTCATACCAGTGATTTCACTTATAGTTTAAGCAATTGGCCTATAGAGCATTGACAGAATGGATAAACAAATACATATAACTACAGAAGTACCTGTGTTGTAAACTGCTTAGAATAATGACAGCAACAACAAAAACTTAGCGAGGTTTGTCAGCACGCTTGAATCTGCTGTATCAATAGAAATATTCACCCACCTTATCTTCTGAGAAGTGGATCAGATGATCTGATATCAAAGTAATTTGGGGAAACATTATTCAGCTGTGTAGATGGTAGGACAATTGGGAAAGTGTTTTCTTTTCTGATTTCTGTCCCATTTTTGTCTTATACCTGTCTGTCGTGCTTCCTCTAGACTCTGAAATGTTTTGCCTCATAGCTTCACTCTCCTCCCCCAAATCCCTTATGTAGTATTTTCCATTAAAAGCACAGACCTGAAACAGTCCAGTACCTAAGACTGGATGCACTTTTCTTGTGTAGAGTGCATGGTCTTTAAGTCTCTGAATGTGTCTTCATTTATGCTCTTAAAAAGCCATTATGGTTATTGCCATTTTTAATTATTTATAGGGCCCCCTATAGATGGCTACTGTAAAACATAAATAGATAAGTCAATGGCCTTTCCCTAATAATGCTGATTTTTAAACTAAGATTTGAATTAATGAGAAATGTAGCAGTTAATGGAAGCAAAAAGAAAACAAGGAGCAGCAAAACGAATACTTTTTTTGAGTTAGTATTGAGCATACCTTGGAAATATTAATGAAAAAAGCCATCATTTTAACCACCTGTTCTTATCCACTTTCTAGATTTATCAAAACGTGTCTTAAAACTACATGAACCTAAACCCTACTGCCTCTGGTTGTTTCAACCTTTTTCTCCTTTAATACACAACCTTGTATTTATTTGGCGTATCTACTTCTCTACAGCAAATTGACTTTGCCTGGTAGGCAAAAAGAATCACTCCCCTTACCCATCACCACCCCACCGTCATTTTTCATTCCCCCTTTATACCCTTGCGGCCATGTCTGTACCGCTTAAACAATCTCATCGTTGTTATTATTATCATTATTTTTAATATTTCTTGAGACTGGAGGGCAAATGTCAGTTGCCATTCCAGTAGTCACTGGTATGCTCCCTAATATTCCCAGATCATCACGTTGTATCACGAGAAATCACTGGCGAGTGTCCTGTATGACATGGTGTCTGGCCTTTTGTGTACAACAACTTCCATCCATCCATCTCTGCCTGCATTGGGTATAAATACATTGCCAGCTCCAACCTTAGACTGGGATCAAGCTGTGCTGCTCAGCTCGTCACTTTGTTTTGTTTTGAATCCCTCTGAGTCTGAAAACCGGAGGGATTTCACCAAGTGTTGTGTTGCAGATGAAATATGGGTTCTTGTTATTCTTAGGATTGTTTTGTTTTTATAAACCAAGAAGTATAGGAAAGAATGGAAGTCCTGCTTGTTTTCACCCCCGAGAATGAGGCTGACACCCAAGGGCAGGAGTTACAGAGAACCCAGGATACTCAGCACCAGTTTTAAAGAAAATATTTAGATGTCTACAAGCTCTCTTAAAAAAGATAATGCTGATCTGTGTCCTTAAGCACCTAAATTACCATTAGAAGTATGACCCTTAGAAGTATTACCTTTAGAAGTATGATAATGGCCCTTTTATGACAAATAGCCTGTATTCACTCATAATATGAGAAGGAAAATGTCCTTTTGGGTTGTGAATATTTTACAGAGTATCTTGTTGGTGTAACCAATGTTGGCTCTTCCTCGGCACCGCTTGGCACCAGGCTGGGGGGTCGAAAGATAGAGAAAGGGCAGTGGTGGAGTCACCATCGCTGGAGGGGTTGAACAGAGATGAGGTTCTCAGGGACATGGGGTTGTGCCAGGGATGGTTTATGGTTGGACTTGATCATCTTGAAGTGTTGGTGATTCTATGGTCATGGACTCCAATGCTCTACACAATCTACCGCATCCTTCTTTTTCCCAATGTGTTTTCCGCCATTGCTTTTTTTCATGAGATTTCAGCCCCTAAGATCAGACTATTTGTATTATTCTGCTTTCCCTTCCTTCATGACAGCCTGCTCAGCGAGGCTGGGCCAGCTCTTCCCACCAGACTGTGGCAGGTGGCAACGGGGACAACTTCTGTCACTGGGATCTCACACTTAATAGCAGAGACCGTGGTGTTAATTGACAGCTGCGATACCTTTTGCTTCTGCCGGGATGCGCCGAGGCGGCTCGCGCGCTCAGAAATAGCGCGAGGAAATCTGTGCCTTGGAGCACATTTTGTTGCTGACAGCAGGATTTTTGGCTCTTCCTTGGCCACCGCTTGGCACCAGGCTGGGGGTGGAATGTGTGAGAAAGGGGAGGGGGATATATAATATTTTGGCATCAGAAACCAGAGGTACCTGATTGCGCTTTTTGTGCAGCACCGGTCGGTGGGGAATGTGAGGATTTCTGCTTGTGGTGGAAAATTGGGGAGCCCCAAGAATGCTCTGGTCAGTGCCAAGGGTGGTGTGTTTGGTGAGGGGTTGTCTTGGCTTCTGTCAGTCCGGCCTCATGTAAAGACTTGGTTTTAAAACTATGACACTCTTTAAAAGGGAATTTCATTCAGTGAAATCAGACTTACGGATTTGCTGAAAATAGAAACTGGACAAGCTGACCTATTTTTCTTTAAATACTATTGATAAAAACCTTATATTTTTATTTTTTCCTCCTTTTTTTTAATGTATCTTCACTGTCAGTTCAGGTTGTGATGTGTCTGCTGAAAATGATATCTGTTCACAATAACCGCACTTGCAAACCAAGGGTGATGGTTTTTCTTCCCGGAGAGAAGAACTGTTTTGTGGAACAGGTACACTGAGAAGTGAGGGGAAACTAATATTTCATAGAATCATATAATGTCCTGAGTTGGAAGGGACCCATAAGGATCATTGAGTCCAACACCTGACAACACAAACCATCATCAAAATCACAAACTGTTGTTAAAAATAACTGTACTTAGAAATAAAATTTGGAGTTATTTTATAGGATATGCAAAATGGAGATCTCTTTGGAAACTGAGCTTCAAGCCATCCTGATGGGAGTTCAATATCCATAGTAAGCAGCAGGTGGAGAGCTGGATTAATGGTCCCAGTTAGGGGGAACTGGCTCGGAGGTGACCTGAAATGGGAGGTTTGGGGGCACTGCATGTGATCACTAAAAGTGCTTTTCTCCTGTTAGAGGCATAGTGAGGATTAAAATGTTAATTTCCTACACATGGTGAAGATGGAAGCCCTGAAGTACCTGAAAGAAGGAGATGTCTCTGCCTGGTTATTTACTAATTCAGCATTGAAGAGTTCCACTGTACATTTCTAGATCAGCGTAATTTTCCTCTTTCTCCCATCTGACACCATCTCAACACTCTCTCAGCTGCGCTCCCTTCTCCCTTCCTCTCTCATTCCTTCACCATCTGCTCCACATGCTTTCCCATAAATTCTTCACTTGGACTCGGTTCCCCAGCTCTGAGCTTATCTTCTGTCTCGGGGTTACACGCTGGTGCCATCAGAAAGGCATCCGAGAACTTTCTGCGTAAAATGAATAGCAGTGGTAGAACTTCTAGAGGAGTTTGTGAGGTCTCTGGAGGGGTCAGAACTTTGTTTATTTGGTGGTGGTATATGAAGACAAGAGAGGTGTCAGGAGATAACGGAAGTTTGCACGAGGAATGTCTTCATGTTTTGAATGTGATTCCCTGAGATTTTTTTTCCGAGTTTCAGACAGAGCAAGTCAAAACCAACAAAAATATTACTAACGGCTTGTTTCTAGTGCATTTAAAAATGATCATATTTTCTTTTTTCCCAGTCACCTCTTTCTTTTTAGGAAAAGTCCTGTTGTCTTCAAAGCAAGGCTCCCTGCCCACCCAAAAACCCAACCCAAACAAAATAAAGCAACCAAACAAAAAAACCTTTTAATGGTTTGGTTTCTGAACCTGGCCATCTGCATTTTGAAAGGTCTGTATTTTTCCCTTAAAGAACTATCAAATTGGAGAACTAGGGAAATACATTTTGAACAAATATAAAGAACAAATAGTTTCTGTTATTCACTTGGTAGAGAGGACCCACATGGTGGTACTATCAGTAATGGAGATACTTATCTGCTCTCAGTAGGGACTGTTCATGTTCTCACATGAAAACCAGCTCTGGCTCTTGGAATGTTGAAAGTGGTTGGATTCTGCTCTAAAGCAGCACATATTATGGAGAAAACCACCATTGTCTACAAGTTGCTGTTTGTTCTCACTGCTGTTGTAAAGTAAAAAGTTTGAATCACTGAAAGCAAATCCACACCTAATTTATAGTATCTCTTTAGAAATGGTGCAGTGATTTATCATCTTTGCAAAAATATTAAAGCAGTAAAGGCAAATTTGCTATAATTAAGGCAGAATGGAATTAAAAAACTCTGTATAACCTTGACCTGTCTAACGTCCCTCACTGCCATGGACTGGGTGTCCTGGACGTCCCATTTCTTGCATTGAAGCCACCCCAAATAGTTGGTGGGGTGATGGAGAATAGGTACCCAACTGAACTAGAAACTATTCAAAAGACAATGCAAAGGACAGTGATTTCTGGAACCTTCAGGCATTGCGAGGCCAAGAGCTTGTTGCTGTTACATGGTCTGGAGTAGGAACGTGAACCATCCCAACATGAATTCACATTCCGAGTCGTGAGGAGGGGACAGGACAGGGTGGACTTAACCCTTCCTGGAGGTCCAGAGAAGCACCTGGTCAGCAGATGTGGTGTCTCCAGGGCTGGTGGGACAGAGTTACTGACACCTATGGATTTCTCAGCTGATGTAAAGGGTTTCTGCAATGAAAAGGAATTGTCCAGCATATGATCCTCGTGAGGGCATACCATAAATACTTCTGGTTTTTTGAGGCAGATTTGCAATGTGAGCTGGTTTATTAAATTCAACAGCAGTTCTATTTGTATGATTGAGCAACTGGCCATTTTAGGGACTTTTTTTTTAAATATACACAAACAGTAGAAATGATCAAACTTTCTTACCTGTGGTTCCTCCTGTGCCGGTTCTCAGTGCCCAGCAATCTGGCTTAGCTCCTGCTGCAGCTTTGCCATCACATGGTCATCATGATGAATTTTATTCCTCTAAAATCCATAAATACTTTATAAATGGGAGTTTCTGAACCTTCGCCTGTATCTGGTTATTTTGTGGGCAATGGGAGTGATGTAGAAAGAGGCAGTGCAGGAATACAAATCCCATTTTTGAGGGAAACCAAGGTAATAAACAAGTTACATCAACATTATTTAACTTTAAGAATAGACTTTTTGGTTTCTGAGATGGAAAAATCATTAGGTGTGTGTACCTAAGAATAAGTCAACTGAAGGAATAATCAAACTCTCCCCAAATCTTTATATCAAAAGCTTCAGTCTGTCCTTATTTCAACTCTACAAGCAATCTGTGTACATCACAGCATGTCCAGAAGGTCATGAAACAGACATGTTTTGCCCAGATACTGAAAAATGCTATTGTGGAATTGATCTTTTGTGAGCGAGAAACAAGGTTATATTAATTTTAGAAACATCTGAGCTTTGGGCGCTGAGTTTCATTGGCTGAGATGTTAATATTTTATGTGAGCCTAAAGCATGCCCAATTAAAGTGAGATCAGAAACGTCCACAAGTATATTCAAAGAGAAGTATTAGAGTTTTAGACAGTGCCATAAATTCATGTACCAAAAGGCTACAGAGCAATAACATTAAGGGTCTGGCAAATAAAGAAATAAATAAAAGCTCGGAACGTCATTTGTACAGTGCAGGCGAGTCCCGTGGTGTGAAAGCCTTGCTATAAATCCTATAGAATAATAACCACACGTGAATGCAGCAGGACAACTGCTGATTTACAGGGCTGATGGTGTTGGCCGCGCACACCCGTGGTACCCGGGGATGGAGTCGAGCCCGAAATGGACCTTGAAACACAAGCATCCCATAGTGAGTCAGGACTGACTTGTTTAGCTCTGGTGTTGGAGCTGAGGGTGTTAAGCAGTGGAAATTATAAGATATTGATCATCTATCCTGAACTATGATTTCTTGTCATATCTAACACCTCCAGATTTTTGCAAGTTCCGCTGATTTCTTGGGGCATACAAGAGTTAACCTGGGTGTGCTGCAAACTCACCAGCTACGTGACTCTTTGAAGGGGTTTTGTGAACCCCTGCACAGTCTTTAATTTTTATTTTTTTTTAAAGCAGCACTCTGGAAGTGTCTGGATTGGGTGGAAAAGACTTTTACAATCACGGCCAGTTCTTGTAATGCCTGCTAATAAATTCCCTTACTGTCAGTGCTGCACAACCTCTTTCTCTTGAGCAAACAACCTCCATCCCTCCCTGCAGGTCTCATCTGCATCCGTTTAGTTGAGATGCCACGGCGTATTCAGGTTTCATCACTTGGTTTTGAGGTCTCAGCCACCAGTTTGCTCCTCAAATGTGTCCCACCAAATTTCTCTGCTTTTGCTACTGAATTAATTTAGGGTCAGCTTTGTCCTCTCTATACAGACCTACCCTTGCAAACAGGACACAGATTTCTAAAGTATTAAATACATCTGATCTCAAAAGTCTGGTACGTGTCCATAAATCTGTTTTTCTGTTTAAAAAAAATTGGAAAGTTTTTGGACTTTCTATAGAAAACATCTTTTCATCTGTCCAGCTAAAAAAGTATATATATTCTTTATGGTCCCTCATGCGGTTTTGTGGGTGATACAGTTATTTAATAGGTTCTTGTCTGTGTTCTGGTGGGGAAAACTTAGTAACTGTGTGGAAAATCAGATTGTGGGCCCAGGGGCTGATCTGGATTTGGGGTGCAGGAGGACTTGGGCACCCATGGGGCTTGAGTCTGGGATAAATCTGTAAGGGTAGAAATAAATCTCCTTTTGCAGTTCTGTGTGACCTGAATACATCAAAAATTTATTGTCATTTGGAGGGTTTTTTGCTTGGTGTGTTTGCTTTGTAAGTATCCAGTCTGGGGATGAAAACCTCTGGTGTGTGAGTGTCAGCACGGAGTAAACTCATGCGGATGAACTAGGGACAGTTGAACCACTTTAGATAAAATAAGAACCAGTTCTTTTACTTGCTTTCCTTTTTTTTGCATTCCTCAAACCAAACATAAACTCTGAGGTTTCTGAAAGTTTTGAAAACTTTTTGTGTTTGTTTTACAAATTTTCACATGCCTTAGCGCTTCCTGATTGCGGGTCTGGAAGGAGAAAAAGCAAAATAGCGCATTAAAAAATGCCTGGCATTTGTTGGTAACTCTCATGGGAACACTATCCTTCAAATATTCAGCCCTTTTATATTCCTGTTCTGCATCCATGGTCAGCTCAGCGTCACAGAGCTGGTGATGGTTATTAAGATGTTGGTGAAGGCTGAATATTACCTGCACTTGGATATTTATTGGCTCGTTATCATGCCTATATGAATTAATACGGAGTTAAGGAACCTCTTAAGCCTCATGAAAGGTAAAATTATGTTTGTGTAAAATTATATTTACTTTTATTATAGAAAAAGAAACAGTGGTTCCTGATTAACAGAATGCCCTAGAAGCAGATTTGCTGAAATTTTAACCCAAACTCATTGACCTGCTTGTCTGAGGCTTTTTGTAGTCACAGACCTTGGGTGAACCTGTTTAACTTGGGAGATGTAAAGAAACTTTTGAGAGTATTTTGTCCAGAGCGTGGGTATTCTTAGCTGTATACATGCGCTAATGATTGCTTCCCATATTGCTTCTAGGTTTTGGTTTCATTAAACTCTCAAAGTCAATAGGAAAAGGTGGGAAAGTCTCATTTGAACATCTCCGGCTTCTGGTCTGTGCCGAGCAAAAATGACATTCATTGCAAGGGTGAATATATTTTATGTATTTTATGCAGCCAAACAAACAAACTCTGTTACTAACAACCTGAGTCAATTCTGAGTAATTGATTTAGGGCTGAAAACCTTGTGTCCTATTACCAATCCCTTGAGCTATGCAGTCCCTAGAGAGGAAAATTATTGTGTTTTTCCATCCCCTGTCTGCTCACATGAGCAGAGAAAGCAGGGCAGAGGAATGATGTGACATTCACGTCTGTTTTCATGTATCAAAGCAAAGCTGTGAGGCCCAATTTTAGTCTCTTTTTAACTCTAACCGTGTCACAGGGCCTTCAATAAATAATAAATACAATTTGCGATTGTTTGGAATACAAAATGGTTTGAAGTCTGAGAGAGATCCGCTTGCTCTTGAAGTATTGAGATTTATCTCTGTATTTATGGGTATTTTGCTTCATGAGCCTCCCTGTAAGGCCTAAGCCTGGCCTAAACTCCTCTCAACGTCCAGACCAAAGGTTTGTGCTTTGCCTGGGTGGTTCAGCAGATGAACCTACCTTTTCTGAAGGACTCCAGGAGTCTGGCCATGGATGGCTATGGGAGGAACACACTAGATCTATTCCAAAGAGAAAGGTTCAAGGAAAACACATGAAAACACCTACTTGCCTTCTTGCAAATGTCTATCATGGTTTAAACCACTACTTCAGCTTCTTTGGTCTCATAGGTTATAATTTCCTGTTATCAGGGTAAGGATGTTTTAAACAGCTTTATGCAGATGATTAGGTATTTGCTGATCATTCAGGACAATTTACAAAGATAAATACATGTTAAATGGGTTTCTTGTTAAAACCAATGTAGAAGTAACCCCTCGAGGCCAGACAGTAATTACTCCTAATAACAAATTAAAGCATTACCTACTTTTCCGTTTCTCATTTTGAAGGGGAAATTACCTTACAGAAGGGAATGTATTCAAAACTGCAGATTCACATTTTTTGATAAAGCTATTAAATTTTTTTTTTTTTTTTTAAAAAGGAATGGAAAGGGTAAAAAGCTCAGTGAAAAAGGATGGTGTCAAAAAGATTTGGTTTTGCACTAATTCCACGTAGCTCTTGAGGGTGTAATCGTGGCCATACCTGTGTCCCCAAGGACAGCTGGTGGTGTGACCCATCTGGGGCTGCTTTTTTGAATATAAGTAATGATGAATTCTCTCTAAATACATAGGCAGAGACCTTCAGAGTTATTTAGGTACTATCCCGCTGATTCCGGTTAACAGTGGCATTGGCAGAAACTAAGTATCTAGACTCCAAAAAATCCTTGTTGTTGTTGTTTTTTGTCCAGTAGAAGGAGAAAAAAGAGATTTTTAAACCAATTGTTGACAGGTATGAGCTCAGGTCAAGGTTTATTACTCCCGGTGCCTTCCTCCTTCAAGCTCTTCTCAGTCACAGCTCAGTTTTCTTCCTGGTTCCTCTTAAAACCTTATCTTCTCTTGAGAAAGACTTATTTAAAATCTACCATACATTTAATCCTTCTTATTTTGCTTGGCCCTTAAAGTCTGAACCAAAACGTAGGCTTGGCTGGAAATGTCTCAGCCATTGACTCTTAATTTCCCCTAAAAAGTTTATCACATGGTGCTTATGTTGCATCTTCTTTTCCTGGTTGCTTTTCTTACAGTTACCTATTAAGTTTACCAAATATATTCAGGCTGTAAACATCACGACTATCCAAGCAATGTATAGTGTTAGTAAATTATTACAGAAAAGCTGTAGCTTTCAGGGAGCTTCTACAAGCTTCTTTTATCCATGTTTTAGTTGTTGACTTGAGGGCTTCTGGGCTACAAGAACAGCGGATCCTGTGGTCTTTTCCATCCATTGGTGAACTGTGTATGACAAGGGACTTCTGGAATCTTCACAGCTTTTTGATTGTTAGAATAAATGTCTGAGACTTAGTGGCTGGGGTGCTTTTTACAGCTTCCATACTTTCCTAATTTATACTGAAATACAGGGCAGCGCACACCTCATGGTAAATCAGGCCAATGTGTTTGACACGTTTCCTCCCGAGTAGAGATGACTTTGGCTCATCTAGTTCATTTATGTATAACAACTGCTTCAGGTTTTTTTGACGGTTCTATAGAATTTGTATGAGTAAGACATTTTTTTTCATGCATTTCTGCCTTTTCGCTTAAAAAGCATTTTCTATCTGGGTCTTGCCATCTGTTTGTATAGCTGTCTTGCTAGACACTCACTTGAAGAAAATCACTGTGGCTTCTGAACCCAATCATATTTTTCTATCTCTCTCGGAATCTGTCCCAAGTTTGGCCAGAAGTTGGGCAAAAATCTGTATGCCTGGAGATTTTTGATACCTAACCCACCACCATCTATCTATCTATCTACTCATGAAGGTGCACCGTGTGATGTGTAATAAGAGGCTTGGCTTGTGATACATTAATTTAGATTCACTTTATCAACTGTGGAAGCTCTCAAACTGTTAATTTTCCCCCCACACACACTTCTTGAAGTTTTTACAGAGCTGAGGTCTTTCCAAAAGCAGAACCACTTGTTCTCATGGGCTTCATGTGGATGCAACACGCATCTGATTGTGAAATAAGTGGTGATTTCTTGCAACTGTTCGGTGACAGAAGAGCACTAGTAATGTTTTCATTCGTATAGCAAAATATACTATTTCTCACGTGTAATCTCCCAAGAAGAAGAATACGTGGCAACTCTTTCATATCCAGTTCTAATATCATCTGTACTTTTAAACTGCAGAAATAGAGATACTAGTTAAAATTTTTGTGCCAGAGTTGGAAATCTGGATTTCCATCTAGTAAATTCTTGATTTGAACGCAAGATTAAGTAAATTTCCCATTTCTGAAATAATAGTGTTCTGAAGGATGCTTTACAAAGCACTTAAAAATATGTCGGTGTATCTGGTCAGTTCTTCGCAGGGTCACTGCAGCAGAACTTGCATTAATGAATCACAGCGTTGCGATCAAAAAGTCCAGACGAATATGTGTCACGCGTAACACAATTAGTTATTTTCTCAGTTTGTCTTCAAATGTACCATTTTGTTTGTGAATATTGCAGATATATGTCACTCATTATTGATAGATTTGTCTGACTTCCTGTCAAATCTATGTACATTGACAAAAATCTATTTTGTTGTTTTTGTCACAGAAATCTATACTGGCATTTTTCCCCATGGAGATTTGGCTAGTCATTGTCAGCATGAGGTGCCAGCTAGAGCTTTTACTGTTTTTATTGTGCCAGCTGCTTTCTTGGCTTCAAATCTTTTGGTTCAGATTGTAAATGGGGGCGAGACATCCGTATCTAGCCAGCGTGCTCGATGGAATATGACAGGGACTTGAGTTTTTTTAATGTCTTGCTGCCTTTCTTAGTATTAGTAGGAGCTGACAAGGATGGCTTTATCTTCTGACCAGCAGAGACAGTGAAAGAATGGGGAAAGAGAGAGCGTGTACATATGTGGGCCGTGGGAAATGTTAGAATATGAATTTAAAGCAGCTCATTCCTACTATTTTTTTTTTTTTTTTGTAAGGATCTCAGAGGAGATCTTGGAGTTCAGGGAAAAAAAAAAAATCCAGATCTTTTGGCTAATGTTAAATCAGAATTGTTGCATACTTTTCATAACAGTTTTTGGCCTAAATTATTGTAACTGAGCACATGCCCTCTGAGAAATCAGGTCTTTCTGAGGTGTGTGTAGTTTTGTAGAGGCGTCCAGAATTACCAGTTAGTTTGACAGTGTAGGATTTAGTTAATAAATAGTTCCTGGTTTAAGCCAATTATTTTTTTCTTCTTTTTTAAACATTGGCAACTTTAGTGATTTTAGCACAAGTCTTGTGATATTTGCTATTTTCCCTAAAGCCCCAACTGCTAGGGTAAGGTTTTTAATCTGAACACGTAGTCCTTTTAAAAGTATGTTTCCAGCCCATGTGTTTACTAAGAAACAGCTTAAAAACACGAATCAGTTACAGCAGAACAATTAAAACCAACAAAATTCTTGTCTCTTGAGCTGCCGTGATTTTAAAGCCAATCTTCTGAGTTTTCTGGATTTCTGGCTTGTGATTTTTAAATACTGAGAGCTGGCATCCCCTTTCATTAAGCTGTTTTCATTTTAGATGGCAGCCTTGTGACAGTCATCCAAACTGAAGAACGGGGCAGTATATTACATCGCAAATCCATAGGAAGGTGGGACCAGAGGAATGTTTTACGCTGTTGCATGTACAGGATGCTGAGGGACCAAGTGTCCTCACGTGTGCTAATGGAGGGTGCAAGAAACCCAATCCTGGACTCCACGTGGAATCATAGAATGGTTTGGGTTGAAGGGACCTTCCCAGTGCCCCCCCTGCCATGAGCAGGGACATCTTCACCAGCTCAGGTTGCTCAGAGCCCCGTCCAGCCTGGCCTGGGATGTCTCCAGGGATGGTTCATCCACCACCTCTCTGGCCAACCTGGGCCAGGCTCTCGCCACCCTCAGCTATCTGAGCACATGTAGGCTTAACAGAGCTGGTTTTAATTTGGCTTGCAGGCACGTCAGTGGCAGTGGAGCCATGTAAGCGTGGACTTTGGTTCAGGCCAGCTGCCTGAGAAGACATCCATGGTCCCAAACAGGCTTGTACAGCTCACGCTGAACGCCGCTGCTGCTGCGGTTGTTCTGCGGCTGGTACCCAAGGAAGCCTGATTGAAGCGAACTTGGATACATCGGTGCATGCTGTAATCATTCCCTAAATGACTGCAAATTTGGCCCTGTTGATTTTTTTAAATCCTTGCATTTTCTGAGTGCCAGTTCACTGTAAATCACTTTTTTTTTTTTTTTTTTAATTTGATTCCAGAAAACTGTCTCTGTACTAAAAACAAGTCTTTGAAAAATGCTCATGTATCCTGCTGTCCTCTTCTACTTGGGGTGATTGCATAATTAACCTGGCCAAGTATCAACCATACAAGAGTTGAATTCATCCCAAGTTCAATTGGGGAGGCTTTTACCATAAGAATGTGCCTGTCCTGAGACTAAAACACAGGTTAGATTTCCAAGTTTCTGAATATTGCTCAATGAAAGAAGAATATGTTGCCCATGAGGGGAAAAAAAATAAAGTTAAAAAAAATCAAATGGTGGTGTAATCTATAATCAAAAGCCCTAATGGGCACAAAGTATTTTAGAACAAAGGTTTGCTGAATCTGCAAGGATATTAAAAGTGTTGAAGTCTGAACAAAGAAATGTTCTTATTTACCAAGTTTAAGGTTACTAAAGCACAGATAAAAAGCTCATAGGGCAGACAAAGCTCTCTGAATCCTTTTTCTTTTCCTGCAGTCAGATATGAACATACGATACATGAATATTTATCAGAACTGCCGATAACTAGTAACTACGGTTGGATTTAAACTCAGCAAACCATGGCTTGCAGTTTGTGTTCGCAGGGGCCTCATGCAAGTATTTCTTTTCTTCTTTTGTTTTGTACTCACATATGCGGGCTTGTCTCCCTTAAGCTGTCTTTTGTTTCTGACTGAATGAACCTAAAAATACAGCAAAGATCTTCAATACAAAACATCCAGTGTGTATCAACTAAAGGCTGACAAGGTTTCCTATGCTCGGGGTTGACAAGACTGACTTCCAAGCTGTACGTAGTCGAATCCAGAAATCTCCAGATTTAGACCCGGCTTCCTTGCAACTCGGTTCAGGTTATGTTGAAACATTGGTGAACCTCCCAGAACCTCGTCTTGCCTCAGTTTTGTAACAGCGTCTGCAGGCCGGTGACGCAATGGCAGTTTCACGCTGGTGTAGCTGCAACTCCATCGCCTGCTACCCGCAGTTTGGAACAGCAGAAAACTGGAGGTTGTGCAGAGAAAAAGGGGAAAGCTGCGTTACTCTCATCCCTGTCGGCAGGTAGTGAAAGAGGTGGTATTAGTAATTACAGGAAAGTCATTAATGACCGTCCACTGGCCAAGTTTTCACCCCATTCCAACACTAATTGCAATGAGGGAGACCGGAGCACAAGGTGGGGAGCTCCTTTTACCTAGTTCTCCACTGGGTTATATTGCAGTAATATTATTTTAGTTTTTTCCCCCTGTGTTTCAGACAGATTTGCAGAATTGTGGCAGAGGGCAAGAGGGTGCAGGCGAGAGGTTAAAGCAAGAGGGCAGGAGTCGGTAGGTCTGCACGTCTTTACCCTTATGCGTGGCTCTTATTAAAGATTAGCGAGTGATCTTCAGCTACTAATGTCAGAAAGTCTTTCCTGGGCCAAACCAAAATTCCCTCTAGCCCAGTACCCTGTGTCTGACAGTGCCTAGTTCGGGAAGCCGGGTAAGAATAGGACTTTGGTCTGGCTTTGCTAAGTCGGGTTTTAGGGACTTTTTGAGTTTGCGGGGACGACTGTACGGGGACGACTGAGTTTTTTGCCTGATCATCCCTAAGCTTGTGTAATCCTTTCTTGGGTCCACCAATGCTTCATGCCCCTTTGTTTCTTAATCTTAGTTTACTCAAGTGTAACGCAGGTTAATCGTTCTTTTTGCAGTCTCTGAGCAGAAAAGGCAGAAATGCGAAACAAAAACTATTCCCTTGTTATGGGAACATGTCTTTTTCTAGCTCAGCTGGGTTAGCACTTGCTCTGGAGCCAGACCTATGATGACTCCTCTTTCACGTAACAATGCTAAATATTATTTTTCCTTTCATCTGGTGGTTTTTATCTTTTTATTTCCCAGTTACTGCTTTCTTCATAACGTAGGCCAGGGTCTCCACAAATGCCCTACCAAGGGAATAGAAAGGGTTTATTATTTGATCTGTTGTTTTTATTCCAGGGAAGAGTGGACAAAAACTGCAGCTTTGAACCCAAACCTTTATGAGCTGTCCAGTCAGGGAAGGAAAAGCAGTTTTACATCCCTGGTTTGGGAAGTGTTACCATAGTTTATATTATGAATGTAATAAAAAAAAATATGAGAAAAGGTCTGTTTTCTGCTTTGGTTTCAGATACACTGAGATCTCTCAAGGGTCCAAGGTACAAATACTCTGAGGGGTTTAAAGCAAGTAAAGTAATTTTGGCTTGGGTAGGATGTAGGTCATGTGTAACAACACGTGAGAAAGTACATGGGGGTGTCTATCTTGATCTAGAAGAGTGATAAAGCTGAGGCTCAGGCAGGACTAAGTGGAATAAAAAAAAGTATAAGACGAGGAGGAATTACTGAGTATTGAAGAGGATTTACTCAGGGAGGTATGCACAGGAAATTTTGCAGAGAAGGTAACAGGCAGACTTGAAGAGCTAAGGAAATGTGAGAGGAGGAGGAGATACGCTGCATAATGTAACTAAACTGGCTGGGTTGTAGAGGGGAGAGGTTTTTATTCACAGTCTTAAACTAAGATAAGGGTCATCTGATTCATCATGACCTGACTAGAACCAACTAGGAGAGCTGGACCAGCTCCATGTGAGTCATTTCCCTGCATCCCGAGCCATTATTATTCTTATTAAACCAGAAAAAAAACTACACTGCGTTCACATGATAAGATATTGGGGAAAAGAAACAAGAAAAGCGAGGATATTTAGAATTTGTTTAGCCTCGGTTGTCTCCCTGCCCGAGGCCGTGAAATGGGATCAGCCACCACTTGGTTGACCCCCCAGTTTTGCAGCTGATGGGGATGGGGCAGGAGCTGCACCTCTTGCTGCCGAGGTGGGGTCAGATCACATAAATGCTGCAGAACTTTGGAGGGACGCCCAGGACAACAACAAAGACCTGGACGCCAAACTGAGCTCGGAGTAGCACCCAAAAATGCAGATGTTTTATATGAACACGATTTTAGAGCTACAAACTTCACGGAGGCAGAGGATGGGGCTGGAAAACTTCTTGTGACTCAGCAGTTCACTTACACATGTGAAAGGAGAAACACACAAGTGTCGAACCCCGTTGCATAAAACCCAAACCAGTGTTTTTCAAATCTCAGAGGGGGAAAAAAAAATATGTGTGTGTGTATATATATATATATATATATATTTTCCAATTCTGGTTCAAGGCTTTGGTTAGATTTTGTTTAACGAAGCTGGGTCATAAATCTGTGTGTCGTCCTGATTTCTGTGGCATTCATTTTTTAACTTTTAAAATAAGATTTATTTTGAAATCTTGAAAGGTGGTGGGTCTCATTCACTGAAAAAACAGCAATCTCTGGGCACATATAGTAGTGAGAGTGGCTTAAAAGAAAAAGCCAGCCTCAGAGGCCAGTGTTTTGTGGTTCTTCATGAGCAAAGGATAGTGGAAAGGGAGCAAGGGAGGGCAGCAGGTAATTCAGGATGGAAGAATGATGTGTCTGGAGATAGGCAATTCCCAAATTAATTGATGAGGTCACACAAGATATTATTGGATATTGGGAACAATTTCATCCTGTAAAGGGCTGTCAGGCATTGGAACAGGCTGCCCAGGGCAGTGGTGGACTCACCATCCCTGGAAGGGTTGAATAGATGTATAGATGAGGCTCTTAGGGACATGGGTTAGTGCTAGATTTAGGTTGTGGTTGGACTTGATGATATTAAGGGTCTCTTCCACCCAAAATGATTATATGATGGGGATACAACCCTGCTCACTTCTGAAAAGAGAAACACTCCAGGGCAGAAGCTGAGCTTGATGTCCTGAAGCTTTACTCATGGGGCTGGATTTGCTTGAAGGGTGGTGGGTGATACCCAGGGGATCTGAGAATACATCTTTGCGTCTCTGAAGTTGTCACCATGTGTCCCTGTGCTGCTCTTGGCAGCCCCTATGTAACAAAGAGGTTGATGAGCTGATGTCTCAACCCAGGAGACTCATTGGTGAGGCCAGGGACCATCATGTGGATCCAGAATAGTGTGGCCAGCAGTACCAGGGCAGTAATCATTCCACTGTACTTGGTGCTGGTGAGGCCCTACCTTGAAGCCTGAGGTCAGTTTTGGGCCCCTCATGCCAAGAAAGCCCTTGAGATGCTGGAGCGAGTGGAGAGAAGGGAACGGAGCTGGTGAGGGGCTGGAGCACAAGTGTGATGGGAGCAGCTGAGGGACCTGGGGGGTTCAGCTGGAGAACAGGAGCTGAGGGGAGACCTGATCTCTGAACTGCCTGAAAGGAGCTTGGGGCATAGAATCACAGAATAGTCAGGGTTGAAGGGACCTTCACAGCTCATCCAGTGCCACCCTTGCCATGAGCAGGGACATCTTCATCCACATCAGGTTGCTCAGAGACCCATCCAGGGGGGAAATGGAGGGTGTTCATCTCTTCTCCCGGGTAACAAGTGACAGGATGAGAGGAAACGGCCTCAAGTTGCACCAGGGGAGGTTGAGGTTGCATCTTGGGAACAATTTCTTCCTGGAAAAGGCTGTCAGGCATTGGAACAGGGTGTCCGGGGCAGTGGTGGAGTCACCATCCCTGAAGGGGTTTAAAGGAGCTTCTTAGGGACATTGTTTAGTGGTAGAGTTAGGTTATGGTTGGACTTGATGATTTTAAGGGTCTTTTCCAACCGAAGTGGTTCTATGATCCATGTCTCTGTACAGTTCTTGCCTTTTCCCTTGGCTGCTATGGCAGACTTAAGGTCTGGATCATGGGGCAGGGGAGGTGGGAAAGTAATGAGTTAAGCTTTTCTTCTCCTTATCTGACTTTCCCTCAGATCCAGCAGCCAGTGGGTTTTATCAGTTCTGCTGTGACTCAGCCTCATCCTCCCCCGCCTTATATCCTACCTAATAGTTATGATTTCGTGATCCCCTGCATGGGAGGGAGGAGCAGATCCAGCCTTAAAGCACAGATGCAGACCCAGCAAGGGTGACTCAGAGCCCCGTCTCAGGTGGTTGGATCTGAAATGTGCCCAGTTAAGTCTGTGGGAGTCCCGTGAACCAGACTTTGGAGACCAAGATCCTTCGTACTGTTCCTCTGCATTGCCAGTAGATATTTAATGCCTTTCTTTCGCACAAAAATAACTTTGTGCCAGTTTCTCTGGTCAAATTTTCCTCTTTCTCTGACTCATGTTACACTGCTCTTGTCAGGTTTCTGTCACCCATGGAAAAATCTGAATTCTCTCTTGATAGGCAGAAATATTTTATGGGTTTTCAGCCATATTACCTATTTCCATGTGAAAACCAAGCTGAGTTGTTCAGTCTGTTTTACATCTGATCTCAAACTGTGGGGTCACTAGGGTACTTACACAAAAAACAGATCCATGTTTTACAAAATGTGTTTTATGATTTAAAGCACGTGAGAGGTAATTGAAAAAGATTGAGAAGAGTGTTGCGCCTGTGTCACAGGATGTGTCCAAATCTATTGACGCCGCCTCTTCTGATTTAGTTGTCACAATTGTGACATTCCTGGCTCATAAAACAGCAGTGTCCAGTTCAACTGGATGTTATGCGCCATGCCTGAGCAAGGGGGATGATTGCATAGCGGGTCACACGTCATCACCGTGACCGAACAGGCATCATCTCCTCAATGTGGTCACTGAACTGGGCTTAGCTATTCATTCTATAAAATCACAGTGATCCATCACATAAGGAACTTGTTATGTGGGGTGCTCCCCAGCACAACTCGGTTCCTGGGGTACCCAGATTCTCAGAGATTTCCGCATTTACTTTTTCGTTTGCATACACCAAAAAGGCACAAGTAGCATCAAGAAGAAGCCATAACCGTTTATTTTAAGCTTTTAGCCAGAGAATCATCAATATTCTGTATGCTGAGAGTGGGTGTGCAGCACTGTATATGTCTCTGCTGTTTCTGGGTGACTCCGGGAAAACTTATTGAACTATTTCAGAAAGCACAGATGCCCTTCAGCTCACCCCGGCTGAGGTTCTCTCCTGCCACTTGGGGATGGGATAGGCCAAAGCACAGGCCGAGGTTATCGCTGCAATTTCTATACAGACATATTTTTAGTCTTTCGCTTAGGGATCAGACAAAAGGGAATATTTGGAGGGAAATAACTGGGAAAAAACAATGAGTAGAAATCCATATTTTCAGTTTACACAACTCGCAGCGAGCTTTAGGTTAAAGTACCTAAGGTTAGTAAAACCCAAGATGCATCAATGCTGGCAATTGTTTGGAAGATTTAGCCTCACAACGTTTAATCCATGTCCCAAAACTGTAATTCTTCTTTGTTTAAAGAGTGTGAGCTTTATATAGCAAAAGGAATTTTGCAAAAGGAGATTCCTGCATAGGTGGCTCTGTTTGACATTGATACATTTGTTCTGAGTTGAAAAATCAAACATATATTTGATATAATAGCTCAAAACACTTAATTGGCTTTAGAAGTATGGAGAAATGGTTTAGCTTGCAAATGAATTGTGGGCATGTAATGGCATATCTGGTCAAACATGCTTTCTTGGTGCACTTTTCTTTTACAAGGCCTCTTTTTTTCCGTCTGGTAATTTACATTGGGTCAGATTCTACCCTTTTTTTCATATTGTGTAGTAGCTTGTTTTATGCATAACCTCGCTGAAATAATGAAGACATAATGGAGCTTAAATTTGAGAAAAGACCAAAAAAAAGGGCATTTCTAAGACTTTTTGAAGACTAGAACCGAAGTTTCAGGTCACTTCTCTTCACATGAAACTATCTATTCATATATTCAGAGTAGCTGACCAGCAGAATTTGGGGTTTAATTTATTTTCATATAGTATTTGCCTTTGGGGAAAGAGGGGTTTTTTGAGTGTTCAGCCCCAGAACCAAATGTTTTGTCTCAGTTTAAAAGTGACTTGTGAGGCACCGAGGATCCAGAACTTGATTTCGGTCTAAAATGTAGCAGACAGTGCAAATACCTACAATACATCTTGTCGAATCAGCTTCTGTGCGAATAAAACTCAGAGCCGATTTAAGGTCATGCATGCAACATATCTGAGATGAAGAGCCCACTCATATAATTAAAATAAGTACCCAGGGAACAAATTAATAATTTTCTTTTACGACCAATAAGGGAGAAATTTGTTTTGTTTGTCCTTTGAATGTTGAAGTGTTACCTGAAGACATTATAAATTCAAGACTAGCTAAAGTACTTGAATTGCTATGGTCTTTAACTTGCCCTCATTATAGCTTCCATGATCTACAGCTTCATTTTATGTAGACCATATGCAGTTAAAAATAACTGGGGTTGTTGTATTTTATATATGCCTTTGTAAGCATTTCCAACTGCAGAGGGTTTTTTTTTTTATATATATAAATACAGAAAACCCCAACAAGTTTTATGTTTTCATTTCACCTCTTCCCTTTTTATTTTTTTTTGTTTGTTTTATAGAAATGCTACAAAGGGGAACTTTTGATAAGTATTACCAGCAAAGTCCAGTATTGCAACACAGTGAACTGCGGCAGAGTTTCTATTTAAGGTTACCTGGCATAGTCAGCTCAGCCAGATGTGCTTCTGCTATTGGACAATCTGATTTGCTGACGATGTGCACTGCCTTAAAATAAAGAAAAAACACAAAAAAAAGAAGGAAGTGCCTAGGTGACTTATGTCCAAATCACACATATTCTTTTAGTTAAAATGAAATGCGAGCCTGAATTTAGTCTTTAATTACATTTCCTTCCCTACCTCCAACAAACAAATTTTTATAACCTTTCCAATGAGGAGAGTCATATTTTGTGAATTACTTGCTTGGAAGCTTACCAGGAGCAAAAGTTATTTAGGAAATTTCCTATTATTTGTATCGATCAAAGATCATTCTCAAGGTTTTTTGACTATTCCATAAGATAAATTATCCTTTTCAAAGAGGTTTTTCTATAAGTTTATTTGTATTTTACAGCTTTTATCTGAGTTACTATCTGGCAAATGTAAATTACGCTTGTGAAGAAGGAAGCGTAGCATAAAATAGGATCCATCACACCGTGTTTGGGGGATATATAATAGAGCTCTTACAACATGTTAGGGACTTAAATCAACTCAAAATCTTATTTTTATAAGAATCTGTGCAGTGCAAGCTGTAATATAAATCAACAACAGAAAGAGAAGAGTTTTGTGTGTATTTGAAAACATAAAATAGTATTGCTTAAGTGAAGCATTAAAAATAAGTATTACTTAAATTATCTTCCCTAATAAGATATGTCTGTCATTTTTTCATTCAGCATTGGCTCTGAGGAGACCGCATTGTTCTGTCAGGATTAAAATATGAAAAACCCATCTGCATTTGAGCATGTGCTTAAACAAGCAAGACTAAGTATTAAATCTGAGTCCTCTGTACTTTGAGGAGCATTTTTACAAGTGGAAAGTTGTTCAGCTTAGATAGTTCATCCATTTTCTAGAGCCTTTTAAACCTGCATAATATATTGAATGTCAAAACACTATAAAATCTCTTTAACTATAGATATCTATTTGTAGGTAGCAATATAAATTCTGCCATAAATTCGAATAAGCAAATGACTTTATCTAGACAAAGATTTGGTGTACAGCTATACTGTTACTGTGACAGTGTTGGCTTCTTAAATCCAGCACCGTGGGTACAAGATTTTCTTAATTTTAATTTTAATTTCTTTTTTTTACATGGTCAAGGCTTTGAAATTCCTGCCTTTGGAAATCAATATTGGGCAGCTGCTAACAAAAATATTATGGAATGCATTCTTTACACAACCAGCTGCAAATATATTATTGAATGTACAACCAGAAATTGTGCTTATCTCCAGAGCTGGGCTTCAGTGCAGGGATCCATGCTCTTGTCTGGTTGGTAAATAGTATCAACATATATTAAAGCAGTTTGTTTCCTCTATCAGCTAAGGAATCGTTATTTTCTAGCGCTGGCTGACATGCTTGTGGCCATTCCACGCTGCCTTTTTGTGGGCTGTTGAGCTTACTTGGCAAAAGCAGTGGCAGAAAACTGGTTTTGAAGTTGTTGATGTATATGAGCAAAATTTCAAGTTATCCATGAAATATTTATGCCACTACTGTTTGCACGTTCTCTGTGTGCTCACAGTAGCATTTTTGAGCAGTTGTGTTTAATTTATACCATGAGTAAAATCAGTAACATCTTAATTAGTACTTTTTTTTAAAGAATGTGCTAAATAATGACCAGTTTTGGATAGTTCATGCACAGGAAAGAATATAAAATCCACGACCAAATTCTTAACCGAGCCTTTACACATCCTACACCCTTGCAAGCCAGAGATTAGACATCCTTCAAGTTTCCCAATCTTGTCCACCCTCTTTTACCAGGAAAGCAAGCCCTTTTGGTTTTAAAAATCACTTAATGTGGCAAAAGTGTATAATAAAGCAAACCAGAGTGCAGGAGGCTGACAGGAAGCTCTTTATCCTTTTACAGAAAATGCCTGTTTGGCTGGGCAGCGGCGTTGCTGGAGAGCTTTACACATTCTTACGTGCAAAAGGCTCTTTGGCTGCGTTTTGGAGCAGACCAAAACCCCGTAGTTTCTAAGAGTTGCAGCCGCGTTCGCAGTGTCCATAACCATAGGTCAAAAATCCTGCTTAGACCATCAGATAGTGCTTCAAAGATCAGGATCTCTGATGCCGTCACCTTTGGGACGTTGCACTCGCTTCAACCTGCAAAGCAAATAAGGCTTGAGCATCTTACTTTCTAAGTAAATATTTTATAAATCGTTATGCCTGCCTTTCTTTTCCCTTTTTGCCCCATTTGCACCCCCAAACTCCGCACCCTTTTTTCTCCAGACAACAAACAGGAAAACCACAAGCCTTGATCAGCAAGCTGTGCTTTCCTCTTGAAAGCCAAGATGCTGAAGCTCAGCATACACATCACATGCTTGTGCCTTCACTACTCACAAACCACCCCAGAGCTCGCTTCTGAAAATTATTAAACTTAGTAGGTTAAAAATAAATGGACTGCTCCATCGGGGGTTATTGCTTCAGGATGCAATGCAGGTTGGCGTGATCAGGAGGAGGAAGAGCCCTGAGACAGTGATTTAGTGAAAAGAGAGGGAATATTTAGTGAATATATAGAGATTGCATGCTATTCCCTAAATAATTACAACAGTTACCTTGCACACAGTTTTGCAGATGCCTCTGAGGAGTTTCTTACGAAACAGATTTTGTTACGAATTGGCAGCGTGGGCTGTTCACCATCACCCAAATAGTTTGGCTTATATTTCCATCGGTCCCTGGTCTTTTTTTTGGCAGGAGCAATTTCTATTTCCTGCAGGTACTTCTAGGGCTGCCTTGTCACACCTGGTGATTGTTTTCAGTGTGTTTATTCTACGTGCTGCTGTTAATCCAATGTAGAGGGAAGATGCAGCGAGGATAAGGCCGCACACCAAGCCCCTGCCTTGGCCAGAAAGAAAGTATGACAGCCTGGCTTTTCTGTCTTCTGCTTCAACTTCTGTTTGTAAATTATTCTTGTTTTCCTTCATTTGGCCAGAATTCACTCCTGTACACTGTAAGAAGCAGCGATCGTAGGCTAACATATGTAGAAAAAGAATTAAAATGGAAATCCCACTCAAAGCCTCAGGGCTCGAGCACGGCACACCTGCGAGAAACCGGCACCGCGAGTGCAAAAGCAGCTTGAGAGTCTGCTCAGAGACAGTCGGGTGTATCCGTGCCATCGAGCTGCTTTGCCTCATCTCATGATCATTGAATCATTTTGATTGGAAAAGATCTTTAAGATCCAGTCAAACCATTAACTTTAGCACTGTCAAGTCCATTCTTAAACCCTGTCCCCGAGAACCTCATGTCTGTCTGTCCAGCCCTCCAGGGATGGTGACTCCGGCACTGCCCTGGGCAGCCTGTTCCAATGCCCCACAGCCCTTTGGGGAAGAAATTGTTCCCCACATCCAACCTCAACCTCCCCTGGTGCAACTTGAGGCCGTTTCCTCTGCTCCTGGCGCTTGTTCCTGGGGAGCAGAGCCTGACCCCCCCTGGCTCCAAGCTCCTTTCAGGCAGTTCAGAGATCAGAAGGTCTCCCCTCAGCTCCTGCTGAACCCCCCAGGTCCCTCAGACCCATCACACTTGTGCTCCAGACCCTCACCAGCTCCGTTCCATTCTCTCAACTCTCTCCACTCTTCCCTGGTCACTCCAGTGCTGCCCATGCCCAGGGCATGTGTGGCATCTTCACCCACTTTCCCTTCCTCCAAGTACATTCTGGTGAGGGAACCAGGGTGCTTCCCAAGGCACAGGTGTGCTCAGAACCAATGCCAAGACTCTTTCTTTGCCTTGACGTCCCCTGCTACATGATACTTCAGAGCGGAGCGGTCTGTTGTGCTGCTACTGGCTGCATGCAAGGGTGGGCAAAGCCATCTTTTCAATTCCATATTGTCTTTGTGGTGCATTGCCTTCCCTCCCCTGTGTTCAGGCACTGTGACTGTGCCTGGCTCCTGCTGCAAGGGCCGGGTAATGGAGGAGTTTCATCACCTCTCCCCAAACTACACAGTCCTGCAGGTCCTGTGCTCGATCTTTCTTCTGTCAACACGAAATACACACTGTTATGGTTATAACATGAAGACAAGGATCCTGGTCTATCTCAAAGAGCAAAAAGGTTTACAAAGGGTTAAAATAATCTAACCTCACTTTTTTCTCCTTTTTTTCTTTCTTTTTTTTTTTTTTTTTTTTTTCACAATGGCAAATGTTATTTATATTAAAGGGAAAACTCGCGTAGTGTTGCCAGATCGAGCTCACTTCTCTTTGCCAGCTAAAACACAAAGAGTTCCTACGTTTTTGGTACCTGCAAAACAATCTGAACACAGTGTTCTGTCATCCTTTGAAATGGCAAATGGAAGTCATTTAAACCAGATGAGTGACTGAACGGGGAATTACTGCACCTACAGCACAGGATATACAGTACTGTGCACCTATTTCAAGAGAGCTAGAGTGGGTGGCCGGAAGAACTTTTTTTCCTCGTTTAACCTGTAATTTGACAACATCTGCAAAGAATTATCCCTAGTACTGGCATTGTAATTGTTGTATCTAACATCAATCACCGGGTAGGCTAGGTTGCTTTAAATAGATGTTAGCTGCGTTACAGTTTCAAAACATGAAAGCAAAAAAAGAAAGGAAGGAATGAAATATGTAAATTGGTATAGAAATTAATTACTGGAAACTTTGACACTAATTTATTGTTTAAATAAGACATGTAGCTGGCCAGTGTGGGTGACTGTTTCGGTTTGACCCCGTGTGCTTTGGCATGTGTTAGAAAACAGAGGCCACTCTATTCCAATTTATAAAAATCGTAACCTCCCTTTTCAAGTCTCTATTAACATACAGGAGAAGAAAGGGATTAGAGTAACTAATGTTTTACACTGGAAGGACAAGAAGTAGGAAAGGTTCCATAAATGTGCGTCTTTAAAACAAAGTCCTTCCTCCCCAACTCTTTCAGGGGGATTTGTTTGACTTCATCAGAAATATGATAACGAGGAACAAACTATGCACGTTTTTGGAAAGCAAAAATCGTAATTCCGAGCGTGCTCCAGATTTCCAATAGAAGCTCAGCAACTACAGGAGTAAATTCATATTCACAAGTTATCAAATTTCCAGTGTGCGTCCAATTTTGTGCTGGGTTTTGATTCATGCTTGTGGCTAGATGTGAATCAGATCCAGTATTTGTTTCTCAGAAATGTCATGGAAAAGGAAATCACTGGGTGCTCTGGCGTTCACAGCCAAATACAACGCACGGTACCACGATCCAGTCTGAGCGCCAGATGAACGGTTATGATGGTCCTGGGAATCGCACTTAACCTGGGAAGATGTTTTGGAGACAGAGAGGAGAAAAGCTTCACACTGTAGTGTCTCCAGTAACCACCATGCTATATATGTATACATACATGTTCAGTTTGAAATATTACACCATGCTTTAGGCTAAGTTAGGCAGTACGTTTTTCTTTTCATTTTTCTTTTTTTTCCCCTTTCTTTCTTTTTTATTATGTCTTTTTCATTGGGCCCTTACAGAGAAGGCACTGATAGAGATTCTTGGATTCTCCTCATCAAATTCTGGCTACTCATTTTACTCACCTGAAGACTTGTCTGTAGGCAAACTTCCCATCTGTATCTCACACTTATGCATTTACAGCATAGGGAACCTTTTGCTCAAAATGTGCTCATCATAAGGAACCCACCATCCTCACCAAGACATCCCATAAAACTATTTACATATATATGCAAAGATCTCTTAATGATGATTCTTCATGCAACATCTCTTCACTTGTAGCTTAATATATTTTACTTCATGAAAGATAAGACAACATTGCTGTGTATAGTTGCCATTACCTGTAAACCAAACAGTTTTGAATATAGGCTAAGGGGGTATATTATTGCATAACAGAAAAAAAAATACTGTTTTAAAGTCAATCCTTACAGATTTCGTTCTTTTTATCTACGAACAGTATAAAGTCACCTCCAAATGATCCAGCTGAGGAGGTTACAGCTCTGGCACAGCAAATGGGATCACATAGTCATCACATTGCATAGGTGGTCTTTTGAATGCATTTAAATATAATCATGTTGTAAAATACTGCAGTTTCTGGTGAGAAGGAACTCATAAAATGTTACCCTGTGTGCCAGGTAAGCTTTGCATTACTGTTCATATGGGGCTTAGGATTGTGCTGTTCAGCTTTTGTGAAATCTTTAGCTTCCACCTAAAAATAAGCCTCATAATCCTGCATTCCTTTAAAGCGATTCCAACCCAAAAGGTGGTTCACTGTTTGGGCAGCTGACCCACGCCAAGGGGCTCAGAGATGACGGGTACGTGAAGGCCATATCATGTCGTGCAGCTGGCGTCCTCCTTGGCTGCTGCCTTTGCCCAGGAATAAGCCCTTGAAAGCACCACGACAGCGACAAAACCCTCTGTCTGTTTTGGGAGTCAGCTGGTGGCTTATTATGCAAAGGTTAAGAAATGGTTTAGCAAAGAGCTGACCAAGAGGCGGACCTGGTCCTGGTGTCCAGCCAGGAGAGGGGCAGGAGAAGTCCGCGGCCTTGTAGGGATGGGGCCTGCAAGTCCTCGTTCGCTTGAAAAAAATATACCTGAAAAGCTAAAATCAACTTATTTTTTGTCTTGGAGTAGCTGCCTGAGGAGAACACTACCCTTGCTGCTTGTAGACTGTTTTTCGTAGCTCCAGACTTTACTAATATAAGCTAGTTTTCTAGTTTAGGTTAAGCAAACATCTTTAATTGCCTAATTGATGTTTTCTCTTATTTGATATCTTTCTTGAGGTGCAAGACGGCCAATCTATATATGAATAATATGTACATGGGGGAAATGGTTTGTAATATGTTCTTCAGCACGCGGTTTTCTTATTTGTTGTGAGGTTTTGTTGTAGTTCATGAGCAAAGTTTGACCCGGCTGATGTGTACCATGAGCAGCGTCAGTATTTGTCATGTTTTTGCAGAGAACAGACCAGCCCAGCTGTGTTCTCTGGTTGTACGAGATGTGCTGAAAGGACTCTGGAGAAGGGAGGGCAGCCTTAGGGTGGTGTTGGCTGCTTGAAGCCTCCCAGAAGTAGGTTTGGAGTAAGAATTGGGTGGGAGCATGTTAGAAGGGTGAAGGCAATGCTGGGATGTAGTTTGGCACAGGTGACCTTCGGTATTATTGGCAAACACTGGTACCCAGAGACCTGCGGGCATCCAGGTGTTAGCAATGGCATGGAAGACATTTAGTGGGACTTATTTATGCCCAAATCCAAATTATCTGCTCTTCATCCTGAGCCTCTGACCATGCAGCACAACTGTCCTTGTCACCGTATGGTCACTGTGTCCTCAGGGGAATTTCCTTCCCTGAGAGTCCTGGTGCATTTCTCACGTGGCCTTAAACTTTCAAAGAACACAATTCCATGTATAACCTGACAGTAGTGCCAATAAGTAATTTATTTTCTATACGATCATCATAATTCATAAAAATTCTCCTCCTCCTGAGGGAGCGTTTTATCATCTGATAAGGGGCAATAGCAAGCCAAAAATATAAGGCCTTAACTAAATGATAAATGCAGAGTGACATAAACTATAGAACATAAAAGGGAGAGCATGTAAAATACATGCCAAGGATGACTGAAGATCAATTTAAACTAAATGTTTTCTGTTAACATGAGAATTTTTGTAAACTGGAGAAAATGAGAGGGAAGAAAAGAACAATTTATGGAGTAATGTGTGGGAGGTGTGCGGTGTTAGAACAGCTAAGGCTGGGGCATGTTTGTTCTGCTGTCTCAGGAGTAGTTTGTCCCATCCCTACTCTTTTTCTGGCAAGCTTGCTGATGCCTTTTGTTGGATACATTTGAAAGTTGAGGTTTGACGTATCTGTATTTCGTTTTTTTTGGGGGGGGGATGAACTTAGAAATGGAAAGCATTATTCAGTGATTTAAGCATCCACCTGACATAGCCTGGCGGATTAAATCTGTCCGCTCACATCCCTTTCCTGGTGGTCACGTCAATGCTCTGCTGGAGTTATTTTCCATCTCCCTTTTCCCCCGGGATGCTCACCTTGGGTTGGCCTGGTGGCTCCGTGGTTACTCAGGGCGTTGAGCAATGTCTGACTCCTTGAGGAGCCTCATCTCTTGGCAGCGTTGTCTCTGAGGATGGCGACGCTGCGCTTCGCAGGGGAGGTACAACCTGCCCATTTATCGCTCTGGATTTTCCAGCGAATTCATCATCATCATGCTTCAGGCTTGCAGTCCACTCCCACCCCCAAATAAAATCCGTTTTCTGATCCATGACCTCATTCCGCATATAATATTTCAGCCCAGCTGCATGATTGGGTCCCGTCTTTGCAAAACTGTAATTTCCCTGCCAGCTCAGCGCCTTGCTCAATATTTTTAGTATTTTTTTTTCGGGCTCATCACTACTTTGGCTACCTACATGGATATAGTGAGGCGTATCATGAAGGCACAGACTTAGAGCCAGGAGAAGCAATCACACAACCTCCGTGAGGCCAATTCGCCAAAAGCTTCGCAGCGGGGAGCACAGATCACTAATCATTGCAGCTCTATTTATGAGTTTGGAGAGCTTTCCAGCTTTTAAAAACTTGCTGAGTTTATTTCAGGTACATGTATTTCCAGGTCTATAAACATTTCGTTTTAACGTAGCCGCATCAGAGAAGAAAGTGAAAATATTGCCGTGTAAACAGAGAGGAGCACTTCAGCATCTCCCCTTTAAAACGAGCGCCTGGGCACATGAAGAGCAAGTGATCCTTGGATATATAGCCCACCTAGGTAAAGCACTTTCAAATGTACTTCATTTATTTATTCTAGGCCATTTTTTGGCCCCAAAATCATCAAAAATTACTGTCTCTGGTTTCACGCTGCCCTTTTGAAATTGTCCAGATTTTGCGCTAAGAGTCTAAAGCCACAGCGAAGCAGTGAGCCAAGGGGGAAAAGCTTTTGAAGAGTTCCCACAGCTGTGAAAACACGGGCCTGGGGCTGTGTGTAGAGTTACTTCAAACAGCTGCTTCAGGTGACTAAACACCTTGAGTCTCATTCATCAAGTGTTGTTTATACTGGCTGACAGACCAGACTTGGAGAATTAACTCTGAGAGGAAAAAAAAAGAGATGGACTACATACCAAGTATGGGAAAGGAACTGAGTGCCCTAAATAAGAAAGAAAAAGGGGAAAAAATATGTTGGGGTGGGGGGGAAGAGTCTCTTTAAAACAAAACAGATGAAGGCTAATTTTATTTCATGCTAACAGGCCTTTTGATGCCTCTTGCATGTTAAAAATCAGAGGTGAAATATATCGATGGTTTGCCACTTGATAATAGTGCAAATAAGTGATTTGAATGATTCCTGTACATTGCGAACGAGCCTGCCTAACCCGGTGTAAAATCACAACTGTTAATTAGTAACCTTGCATAACCTATTAAAACAAGACCTTTTTTCGTTGTAACCATCCTCAACAGAGAATATCAGGAAAAAAATGCCCACTGCTGCTGCCTCCCTGCTCCTGTTTAGCGTCAGATTGTGCAGATTCCACCCGTAGTTTTGGTACAGGACTTATCACTCAGCTTGAGATAATATTCTTTCATCTCATATCCATATGAGAAGGTGACATGATAAGATATTTGCAATCATGTAACTGCTTTGCATGGATCAAAAGAGGAATGAAAGAAAATGACACGAGTCAGTGTCAAGTGAAGTGCTACTAGTTAAGTAAGCTTTAAATATTGAAGGGGATTTTTAATATTTCCTTTTAATCTCGAAATCTGTCACTCGGTGATTTTTTATAACATCGGAGCTGTTACTAACAACATTTTCCATGGTTTCATTCAGTCCAAAAGCAAAAACCCACCCCATCTCAGTCATGGCAAATGTTGTAATTTCTACTGGCAATTTCTCATCCGCAACCCGGGCAGATTTCAAAGAAAAAGGACGTTTTTCAGGCGCTGGGATACTGTTGGGATCCCGGTGTTTGAAAACTGGCACTAGAACACAGGCCGACCGTGCGATTTTACTATTTTTCTTGTTGTTTTTTCTTAACAAGCAGTCAGACTGCGAGGGTGAATATTCCTTAAGGGACAAAAATAGCGTTCAAAGGAAGAATTTAGCAGTAGAATATTAATTTTAAAGAGGATTGTTTCAGGGACTTGTTTCCCTGACAAACTTGGTAAATAGTTTGGCAGATACTTAAGCTGTTGGATTTACATATGCATATATAGGCACTGAAGAAAAATACCAGGTGGTTTTACTTCTTAGCGCTTCTGAATAACAGAAAGTTGATGGCAGTGGATTTGCATCTTGGTTTATCTAAAAAACTGGATTGCGGAAAAATAGAAGAGCAGCACACTTAAAATTATATGTGAGGAATATTGATGAACTAGATTCTTCCTTAGCTTAGGGTGCGATCTGTTGTTGACAGAGAAGGATCTCCCCATTGATTTCTACCTAGACTGAAAGAGGTAAACCTAATTGGATTAAAAAACCCCTAAGTAATCCCGTGTATATCCAAAACAAGAAGATCAAATGGCTGGAATAATATCTTATTCTTTTCACTCTTGAAACAGTGATATCACTGGGAAGGATTAAAAATTAAGTTGTTTATATCCCTGTCTAACATGGCTTGGGACAGCTTCCCGCATCATTTAGAGGACAGAAATATTGGGCTTGTTGCCAGTACTGTCATTAGGCAAAAATTTAGGGATGCTTCACCTGAGAATTAAAAAATCCTACAAACTACAAGGCAGTTTTGGTGGTGGGAGTGCTGTGGGATGCTCTGATCCCTGCTCCACGTTTGGACCTTGCACGAGGGACTCTACTTACAACTACTCAAGTTGCAGAGATTGATGTATAGCTGTGGTCATACACAAAATATATCAGCCGAATATTGGTTCTTTTTGCAAGGCTCCAGGGAGAAGTTAAAATAGATTTGCAATGTTTGGTTTCAATAGATTATTTTTTTGAGTCCAAACAAAACATTTTTTTGCTCATAATTTTGGACTGCGCAGCGACTTTTAGCTTGGCATGGTTGACTCGCGGCAGCTCGGCTCATGTTAAAACGCGATATTCTTGCAGCTTTTAATCAAATCTGTCACTTTTGGGGGCATGGCGATGCCACGTGTGGCCCCGCCACCGTCACCTTAGCGCGTCTTCTCTGCTGCTTTAGCGCGTCCCTCTAAAATCCCCCAGCGCGCTGGAGGAGCTGCGGTCCCAAAACTTGGGAAGAAGCGCCATCATTGCCCAGGTGTCACTGTTTTACGAGGTGAGTGCCTCTCTCCCTCCTTCCCATCAGCGCCGCTGTCCCTGCCAGCTCTCGAGTGCCACCACCCCGGCTCTTCATCCGGACGGGGCTGCCAGGAGCCACTTAGGTTTCTGTCCCTTGCTGCGAGTTGAACGCTCTCCAGGTCCCTTGATTTCTTCCCCCTCCTCCTACTTCCAGGCTAATTTAATTCTTTTTTCCCCCCCGCTTCTCCCACTTCGATAGTGAAAAGTTTGTTTGTCACCTTAATTAAAACTGAAATTTCCCTGGAAAAAAAAAAGAAAGAAGCAAAAGTGCCTTCCAGGCTCGCAAATATTCAGTTTGCTCCATTTTGCTGCTAATTGCAGTTGTGCCTTTTCTATGAATCTGAGCCACGACATTTGCCTAAAAAAGAATAATCTGCCCACTGGAGTGAAATTAAAAGAAACCGATGGTAATAAGAATCACCATTAGTAGCAACTGTGTAAATATGGTATTTTATAGAGTGTGGCTCCGTGTTTTGCAAGGGAGCTGAGAAATAATCAGATATCTCCTCTTTGGACAGCTCAGGCGACAATTAAAAGGTAACGATAATCTGAAAGATAGTAAATAATCACCCTGGAGGTATAAACGAGCCCTTCTCTGTTATTAACATCACACGAGTCCTGGCATCAGTTTTATAGCAGTGCAGATCAACTTCAGTGAGATGTTTGCCATGTTTCATTAGGCTGAGCCTGGTCCACTGGTTACACAAAGAAAACACGGTAGTAAATTATCTCGAATATACCTGGGCTCACAAGAGGCCGCATTAAGCTTTCACAGCTTGGTATTTTTTTCACGTAATTTCTAATTTATTTTGTACTTTAAAAGTTTGTTTTGGCTGGGATTGAAATTTAATTTGTTCTTCAAAGAAACATAACAATGGAAATACAAAGAGGAAGCTTTTGTTCTCTCCCCAGGAGTTCTGAAAGGTAATAATTATGAAATGATAAGATTCTAAATGAAAATGTCACTCGCAAAGGTTGAGGTTGAAAATAGCATAGACCTATGTGGAGCGAGAAAAGTCACATTTGATTCATGAACGTAAATACAACCAGAATGATTTAATTTTAAATCATCTGATGATTTATTGTATAAATATTTTACAATTTTGAAAGGAAATTCTTCAAAGCACGGATGTCTGTGAGAACACAATGCAGCTTTGGAAAAACAGTACTCTTGTATTATTAATCATAATAGTAATAGTGGGAAGATTAATAAAATATCATAAACATAGACTAGAAGAGTAGTTATTTGTATAAATTCTAACAACTGCTATTCAACAATTCCCTGAATCAGATGTAGGAGTAAAGTTTTAAATTGTCTCTGTGCTCTGCATTGGTACAGTGATCAGCATATCAATGGCTTCGTTCTTTAGCTTTTTTCCCCCTGCTCAATGGGAGTATTACACCTCAGGATTTAAAACAAATATATTCCTTAAAATTTAGCTTTACGCACTGCATTTCCTGATTGACCAGGAGGAATTTAACCCCTTTGTCTGTTACCTACCCGTCTCTTCTCCTGGTTTTATACGTGAATGTAGACGTTTCTGTAAAGGGTGATTCGTTGATACTTGGAAAATCTGTGTTTGCGTACATGTTACCTGTCTCCTCCTGTATGTCTTAATTAAGGTATTAAGTATTTTCACGTGGAAATTTTCGAAAGGGGACATGTTGCTCGGGGGTGTGAAGTCAGGCATAGAGGAGGAAAGGACGTGGTGGTCTGCGTTTCCGTGCTGACAAAACCATCTTTGCACTGATTGCTATCTACATCTCATTTCAATTTTCCCTTTGAAAGAGATCAGACAATATTATCAGCTCCTTCTTGGTTGTTTTACTTCCTCTGAAGTCTGGTGACCCAGCTCTCCTCCCAGTGTTGCAGCCTGTTTTTTTGGCTGATGTGCATTTACTTTATCATTCGTTACCGTGCTATTGATAAGGGTGAAGAAACCATATTGCCTGAACTATTCCAAGCTAAGGTTCTGTGAGATTTGACTTGTATTAAAAGTTACACTTTCAGTAGGCAAAGTTAGATGTTCCGGGATGCTAATTTTGGGTGGACAAAGGTGGCTTCAATTTCTGTTCCCAGGCTGGTTGGATAAACCTTTCTGGAGCTTCCAGTGGGAACTTCATTAGTTCTAAACCTGTCTCCTGTGTATGTGGATGCATTTAAAATTAACTGTTTTCAAATAATTATGAGTGCAAGAACAAAACTCTGGTGCAACTGAAGATTAATAGCTGTTTGTGAGGGTCATAAACCATTTTTTCCACCATTTTTCCAGCTCTATGTGGACAAATAACCTTGGGTCTCTTGACCAAGAGACCATCTCCTAACTGGTCCTGAGAGGGGAGGTGGTGAACTGTCCTTCTGAGAGGAACTTTCTGAATATTCACAATTACTTTATCTACAGAAACTCTCATGTCTGTGTGCAAGTACAGGGAGGTTTCTCAGCAATCACTCTAATGGCAACAAGTGGTTTGTGCATCAGCTTCTATTCTCTTGTTTATTTCTTGTTCATCCTGGAGGACAGCAGAGTTTCACAAAAACAATTAAGCTACCAATGTTGTATCGCTATATTAGCTGGAAGAGGGAATTTTATCTAAACTGTCTATATCGCTGTGTTGTGGGATAGTGGATGTTGATTAGATTCTAATTTCAGCCCTGGCATATGGTATAATTCTTACTGAAATGAAGAAAAGCACTTATGGTTACCTGAACTAGATCAGACTCCAGTATTTTCAGGCAATTTTCCCAAAGCAAAAGGCAGCGCATATATTCATTTGGATAATTTGGTATTCATTTGGATTAATAAAAAATGCTCTAACAGCATTTATACTTTTTATGTTCCATTTTAAGAATATTATTTTTAAAAGGAATAGTTTTTAAAAGTAATATCGTTAAAAAAATGAGTTTGCTGGAAGGTGCTAGAAACTATTTTAAGAGCCATATACTCATTAAAAAGATAATTTTCTAGAAGTTGTATTGATAGCAACTTTTTAAAGGTTTTAGAATCTTCACTTACAAGATTACAAGCTACTGAAGTATTTTGTTCTGTCACCGTGTGCAGTGGTGGTCTAGAAAATTAGTAGATTTGCAATGAACTGACCACAAATGTGGCTGCTGGTGTAAAGTAGAAACTGAAGGGGAGGAAGTTAATATTCAGACTTTGTTTTGCCTTCTCTTTCAACTTAAAAACCCACCATTTTTAGTCACAGTTAGAATGGGCTATCTATATCTTTGCACGGATAAAATGGGCAATCTCTCTTGTTGAACACAGGTCATAATGCAGCCAATGTCTAAACCTCTTTTTCCCCTGCAAACGTGCACATGAGCAAGACTTTTTGTTGATTAAAATGGTGGATTTTACACCATAGGATGTTACTGTTAATCCCAGTTTGAATCTAAAAATATAAAAGAAAAGCTACGTAGCTTATATAATTACTCTTAGTTGTATTGCATGTATTTCAGATCATTATTTCTGTTGGTTAGCAGCAGGTTAATGGTCATTCAGTTCATTAAAGCAGACTGTTGTGGAACATTAACACGTCTTTTGGTGCAGGATTGTTTCCTTCTCAAATGAAAGCTAATGGTAGGGAACACAAATACACATTTCTCTTGCAATTCGAGCAGTGGAAACTATAAAATACTTTTTGATGGCCAGGTGGTCAGTCTCCCAAGACTGAAACCATGATGGTCATATGAAGCCAGAATAAAGACCTTATAGGGGACAGAAATTCTTATCTGAATTCTGTTTCATAGCAGAGGAGAAGAATCTAGAAACTTGCTGTAGATCAGGACTTCTTATTGGCATCACTGGTTTTTACAGCAGATTATAGAAGTGGAATGTTTTATGTGTAAGGAAAAGCAGGACCTTGCATTCACATGTGTTCATGTTAACTCCTAAGTATTTAGCACATTTAAATACTTCCATAAACCTATTTTCACATATGGAGAGTAAATAAATGTTAGGGGGAAAATAACCTTGACAAAAGAAGATGCTAAAACAAACTTATAGGTACTGCATTTTTATGTTGGTCTTAAAACAAGCCCAAGGCATTCTCCCACACTTTTTTCAACATTATCTCCACCTGTAATAATAAAACATGTCTACTGATTACTGTGCTTTCTATTATCTCGTGTCTGTATCTAATTTATTTGCTATACAGCCTTACTTTTCCTGTGTTAAAGGGTTCTTTCTTTTTTTGTAATGCAATCCAAGGTTGTGATTTAGTAGGTGGACATACCCCAACCACCCACCCCAAATTTTCTTGCTGCAAAATGTTTTAAGTCATAAAATATTTCAGAATGGGGTATGTACCAAATGAGAAGATGAAACTACATTTAGATGATGCATTTCTAAATTCAGGTAAAGTGTGAGACAAGATTGTCACAAAGAGTAAAATAAGATTTAATGCCCTTCAAAACAAAATATCCCACAATGATTTATGAATTATTAATGCATATAGAATGCAAAGTTACTCCTAATGTATATGTTCTCAGAGTTATTTGAGCTACTTATGCTCCAACAGTTAAACTTGTATACAGACTAAAAAAAAATTGCAATATTGTCATTAAACTATAAATTAAATTAGGAAAAATTGTCCACAACACATTTACGAGATGTGAAAAATGGATAAACCCATTTCTTGTCCCAGCATTATATGATTGTTTTGTGTATGTGCATTCATTAGATAGTCGAAAGTATGGACTTCCGTAACTGGCAGCAGATCATGGGCTTCAATACGTTTCTTTGGTACAAAGCTCACTGCAGGTCTTGTTTGAAGACCCTCGTGATGTTCCAGCAGATGCAGTGTTCTTCCCTTGTAGTTCATGTCAATGGGAGCTTTTCCATTGTTTCAATGGATATTGGAGCAGTCCCTTATTATTCTTCTAAGGCACGTTCTCCTTCGTTGTGATCCAAAACCCATGCGATTATCAGGACAGAGGAGACTGTGTATATGAGTGAGTGATTTATGCTTTGCTTGTTTCTGTTGCCTCCAGAACACGGGTTTGCTACAAGATGAACTCTGATTTCAGGAAATCACCCACATTGTCAGCAGATTTGCTTGTCCTTCCTTTAGCATTATGAACGGCCCATTTTTCATGTTTTTAGAAATATTTTAATGCTGAACTTTGATATATGATTACCACATGGTCATATCACAATAAACTTTTCCACACACAGACTTGAAGATTCTTTAAAAAAAATAGTATCAAAGGAGCAATACCCTTGGGTCCCTGCAGAGATGCAAAGGAAAAGCTCTCCCTAGAGCTGGCTCAGTTTTACTTTTCCCATAGATAATCACAGTACACAGCAGTCAGAGGTTCCATTCTCAAATATACCCTGAAGAATGAGGAATTTTGGGAAAAGCAACACACAGGATGGGTAGTCAGAGATTCAAAGAAAGAAGTGCCAATCCATATAAAAGCAGTAAAACAAAAATATCACGAGAAGCTCAAAGTTTTTGATGGTGCCTTTTCCTATAAGCAACATATACTGATATCAGGCGGAGTTTTGGGTATGGGAAGGCCGTTTAAGTCCTTAATTTGTTGCACAAAAACACACTGCAGAGAAGTTGCATTTACAGTCTGCTATGTTTTGTGGGATTTTTTTATTACCTGAATGGAAATTATGAACCTGTCCTTGAGAAGAGGGTAGGGGTTTATTATCTCCCTCATCAAGAGGAATGCGAATTTACCTTATTAAGATTCTCCTAGAGTGGAAGAGTTAGTCCTGAGCCAAGTCTGATAGCCAGGTGTGTAATTTGAGAAACATGACTTGATTTAGGATGGATTTTTTTTTCCTCTCAAATTCTCTGTCAATAGCAGAACAGTGATTATCTGTGCTGATTTTTATCTACCCTGAGAGCAGAGTTGTGTTACGAGCTGAGGTAAGGCTGGCATGGCCATTTGAACTTAACTTTCTTCTCTGTCCAATCAAACTATCAACCTAAGGATCTGAAAGCAAACTTTTTTCTTTTTTTTTCCCCCAAAAAAAGAAGCCATCATTTTTTATCAAGCCCAAAACTCCTCTCTTTGAATCTAGTCAAGCAGTGGAAGAGGGGCCTGGGTGGGATGTTACAGATTATCCTTGGAGATGTTCCAAAGGCGGCTGCAGAAGGCCCTGGGCAACCCTCTCTAAGTGAGGTTGGCCCTTTTTTAAGCAGAGCTTGGGCCAGATGGCTCCAGCTGTGCCTCCCAAGCTTCGCTATTCTGTGATGACATGGGAAAACGAGCAATGCCAAACCCAGGCATATCTAGCTGAAGGTTGTGTTGGTCTTCTGTAGCATTTACAGACTTTGAGCGTGTATTCAGGAGGGAAAGTAGGCCACATATTATTTTTCCTGTTAAACTAGGTATTTTCTTCCTGTTAGACACAAATATTACTCATCTCTTCCCTTTTAGACATGAGGCATGTTTAGCAATTATAAATTAACCCAATAGAAGCACTTTGTATTAAAGCACTTTGCTTTCTACTCTGGCTCTTTACGAACTCTATAAAATACTGAAGCGCAGCAGAGAACCACTGAGTCAAAATAAATTAATGTCATATGTTGAAATAATGAAAATATCACTGGAATCAAAGTGGATCTTAGTATCTCCCGTGGCCTGGCAGGTTGGATCTGAAGCAATCCTGCTTCATGGTGCTTGGTACCAAAGGTGGCCCTGGCTGGAGGTGTCTCCTGCAGCTGCAGGAGGTGTCTCCTGCAGGATCCTTCAGCTTTTGGAGCTCTGCTCTGTTTTTCTTCAAACCAGTTTCATACTCCACTAAATTTGCTGCTGTGGTTTCAGTAACCAAGCAGACAAAAAGAATCTCTTTCCTAATTTTGTAAAAGGTGGAGGCTTAATCCACTGGCTGTAAGTGGTTGGCCAGAGAGGTGGTGGATGAACCATCCCTGGAGACATCCCAGGCCAGGCTGGACGGGGCTCTGAGCAACCTGAGCTGGTGAAGATGTCCCTGCTCACGGCTTCCCTTCCAACCCAAACTGTTCTATGAAGTGATGTTACGATGTTAAGGTAGCTCATAATTTTTGATGGAGTAAAGGATAATGGGATCTTTTTCTTTATATTCCTCTAATTCATTCTGAAAGCACAAGCTTCTTTTTACATATCTAAGATTGTTCCTGGAAACTAATTTCAAGGTTTCCACTTGTATGAAAAACCTGTACCTAGAGGTTTTTTTTACCAGGTTTTGTTGTGTGTAACTTCCCATGTCTTGAGTTTTTCCATTCTTGTGTAATGGGGATGAGCTCAAATGAGTTCACTGCATTAATATTTTTAAACCTCATCTGCATATTTTGCCTTGTTCCTTTGGTTATATGAAGCAAAATGAGTGATCAAATGCTCTGACCTTTCTCTGTGTAACTTTGTTACGAGACAGAATATTGAAAAACGTCACTTGGATTTCCAGGACAAATGACATGACGGCTACAGCTCTACAACCTGGCTTGAGGTTGTAATACAGTAAGTGAGCAGGAAAAGAAAATAGTGCTAATAAACCCAACCAGCATTGACAAATTCTTTGAGCTTATTGGTATCACACTTGCAAATGGACAGCTCACCAAATAATGTGTTTTTTTTCTGTTTGGGATAGTTTTGCTGCAGCTTGTAAATGGAAGCCTATGCTTTTTTTATTTGTATTTTTTGAAATTTTATTTCTTTGGACTTACATTCTGTTTCTTGCTGGCAAAACTGAAGCAAAAAAGCACCTAGATATCCCTGAGCAGCTGGAAAGGACTGCATGGAGTTTGGTTGTGAAACAGAGGAAGATTTAAAATATTAGAGCGTGGTGTTTTCTTTGAATTAATTGAGCTCAGGAACTCCAATAGGTTATAATTTGTACCTGGCATAAACTGGAGCATTTCCACCCGTCTCCTCCCTGGCAGCCAGCCTGCTGTTTTCTGCAAGCAAGGGTGACTTAGGCAGAGGTTTTAGACCCTTTTCTTAATAATTCCCCCTTTGAATCTTTATTGCAGGCTTGGTAGCCTACCTTTATTTGCATTTAGCTGCATTTGCCATCTACTCGCTACTTAAAAGATCTAAATCTTCCTGCGCGACGCCAGAGTTGTTGATCCTGCTGCAGGGATTAGCCGTTTAAAAGTGGCTTTTTTGGCTGTGCAGGTTCATGTGTCGTATCCATTTCTCTACCGTGAGGAACACCACCCATTGACAGCAGGCCCCATCAACAAGTGCAGCCAGAAAATGGCCAGGAATGTCAAATATTTATCCCTTTTAAAAAATTTAATATGTTCTCCTGGGGCCTGATTACAGAATTTTTTAATGCTTACAAATTTCTTCAGTGCAACAGTACTAGTTTGTTTCCAAGGAAACAAATGTACTTATACTGCACTGCACACATTCTTAATCATTAAATTCTATAATCTCCCTGGCTGTTCTTTCTTTCTCTCTCTCTCTCTCTCCACCTCTCTCTTTGAATGGGTAACTTCTAAAAAATGTTTGTTTTTTTTAACTGGAGTCCCCAGACACAATTTAACTGCAGGTAAATTTTCAAACATGTTTTCCACAAAGGATTGTTTCAATTTACTGAAAAAAACCCCACCTAATTGTCAAGAGCTTTTGTGAAATCATCTTAATCAAGATAAATACGTATTCTTTATTCTTCTACTACTTAATGTGCAAATTTATCTTTCTGAAGCAGATCTTTTAGTGTGATATGAAATGTTTGGGTACGAGTGATATTTAAAAATCAGTCTTTAATGTATATTTTTTTTAATTGAGGCTCTACTGATTATGAATGTTTATCTGACACTGTTTCTGTGAGAGTACACGAGCCTATATGGTACATTACAGATATACATATTTGCATATAAGATACTGACTCTGAATTTTTCATTCAAAATATACTAAATATTAACTGAGAATTAACAGGAACTCGCTGGAGGGACGGCACATTTTTAAAGTGACATTTTAGCATGCAAACCATTCATATTCTTCAATGCGAAAGTAATTTTTATCTAAGTGATTTCAGAGGAAAATTGATTCATTTGACTATAGTGCTCCTAAGACCAGTGGGAAGCTCATCATCTTAATATTGAATCTGTAAATCCTTTCCACTAGGGATGATTAACAGCTTTGTCAAGTGTTTATTTTACTTTAAGAAGAATATGTAATTTCCTGGCGTAACTCAGACAGCTTTCAGTCTAGTCCTCCTTTTGCATGTCACATTCATGCTGTAGGTTCGCATGATCCAGCCTACCTCTATTAGACTCCTATTTGGAGCAGTAAAAGGATAGCCTAATAAGTTTTCATAGTTTAATGAGCACACATCAGTTTGCCCTGTGATTCATTTATACTTGATAAATAATAATAATAATAAAAAAAGCCCTCAGCGGTCCTGATAAGGAGTAATAACGGGGAATTACTTCCAGATGGCACTTTTGCTTTACGACACGTGTGGTCTGAGGGATCTGGGGATGTAAACCTGGTATTAGTGACGTGCTGCTCATGGTGGTGAGCCCTTCCCCGTGGTGGGACCAGGACAGGTCAGGGCTTCCATGGGACTGCTGGGCTTTGCGGTGACGTTCTTAGGCTCAGCTTTGTCCAGGGGCAGGTCTAAACAAAAGCTAATGTGAAAGGCAAGGTCCTGGATGCAGCCATGTCATTTGGCTTAATTAAGATGCTTCAGTCAGACTGTCTGAGCATCTACAGATTCATAATTGTATACTGTGTCAGGCAATGAAACATGAACATCTCCTAAAAAGAAAATAAATAAATTCACACTTGTTTAATTTCCCGTGTCTGACAATTTAAGACACCGAGACCCAACAAGTTCTGCGACATTTTCCCTCTTCAGCCGCTCATATGAAATATATATCTGTGTTTTGACCACAACTTCAATGCTGAGGAAGATACTGTATAACACGGGAGTGACAAAACGGTGTATTGAGATCCATGTGAAGGTTTACAAATCTGAATTATTCTCACTTGTACAAGAAAGGGGAAAATTCGATCTTCGTGCTGCTGTCTGCCCAGCTAAATCTCAGCTTTTTAGGGGGTGAGGTGGTAATTGTGCATAAACAGTTTAAATTTATAGTGGCCAGTAATGAGCTCTCTATGGTTTGAACCTTCTTGTGCAGATCAGCGAAGGAACGGAAAGAAAGTTTGCTAGGATCTATAGGTTTCTCTTCCAAGATGAGATTAATTACAGCCAAAACCATTGGTGAATGCTCTTGTTTTAACAATAAATGTTGTGAGCATGATTGCCTTCAAAACAGGAGTGACACAAATCTATTCCGCTTCTGAAACGGTATCATCAAGTTTTGTTTGGTCTGGGTGTTTTAGCAGAAAGTGCCGTGTGCTCTTTTCTCTCCAATTTCCTGCTCAAAGTCTAAAATAGAAATTGCAGATTAGAAAATCCTTTGAGAATGGGGTTCAGCAAGTGAAACTGTTTGAAGGTAAGTTTCATACTAGTTTGACTGAATTTAATGAGCCATTGTTAGGAACCAAGCAAGCAAGTATTCTAGTGAGGCAGGAGGTATACACAAGCTGTCTTTTTAAGAAACCATTGTAAATCTGATAACAAAGAGAGCCTGACTTTCTCCTTGAATTACCATGTTGACAAAAAGTATACTGCATGCACTGATAGCAAATGAGATACATTCTGCTGGTGAAGAAAATTAGACCTTAGATTTAACTCTGTCTAGGGCAAGGGAAAAGCCAGAGACAGGCTGAAAAACAAGCTGTTGCACCAGGGTAGGGTGAAACATGGGCTCCTTGTGATGGAACAGAACCTTTTGTGCAACTTTGCTGGGTGATTAACAAATGTATTTTAGCAGAAACTAAAGAGCATGGGGAGAAAAAAGGATTATTTATATTTTTTAAATGGGAAAAAAAAGGACAACCCCCCCCCCCCCAAACATGTAGCAAGCTGTGTCTTTAACCAGTAGGGATTAAACAATTCACTTGGTTACCCAGGAAGCATCAAGGTAAAGGTCTCCGGATCTGAGGGACCGGTGCTCGCTAACCTTGGGCTGGTTGCTTACAACGTGTGTCTTTTCTTTAGCCCGAGAAGGGGTTTTTTAATATTTAAAATTATTAGTTTATAGTATCCATGTAATTTCTTCAGCCATAGGGCTCTCATTTCTTTGATGTGCATCTCTGTTCCAGCTGGTACTCCTACCACTCCTGCTGTCTCTTAGCCCTGAGTGAGGTTTCTCTCTTTGTTAGAGCTGGTGCCACTGATTTGTCTTCAGCTCCGAGAAGGGCTTTTATCCATTTTAAAAGTGATGCTGCTGAGACAGCTTTCCCTTGCCCCAAGAAGAAATTTATTTTATTCATATTTGTTGGTTGTTTAGTCTTTTTTATTATTATTATTTTTTATTTAAGAAGTATCTTTACGGAGATGTGTATTTCTCTCGGATTGTCTACAGGGTCCCTTTATGCCGTGTTCCTTCCCAGCCAAAGCATTTTGGGGAAAACAGCAAATTTTCTCTCTTTCTGGGGCCGTGGTTCTCCTCACCCCACTGGGGGCCACACACAATATTGCCCTAAAGACGAGCTTGGCTGCCTGAGGGTGGAAAATAAGAACTGAGACTTTTCTCATTCCGGGTCTTTTTGTCAGGGAAGATTAGCCTGGACCTTTTACTTTAAACTATTCAAATTATGTTTCCTCCATTTATATACTGGAGCAAATAATTTCCTCGTGAATCTAGCTCATAATTTGTTATTTAAAGTAAATGCATCACGTTTATTTGTGGCTTCCTGGACTTGCCTTCCTAGACTGTTTTCCCCCCTTTAATGTTCACTATCTATTCTAAACTCGGTAGTTTTCATATATATAAAATGTATTTAAAATGAAAATGTTTTAAATTCTCTTTAAACAGATAGCTAGAGGCATCTTTTGAAGCCATCTGGTCTTGCTTGGTGACTTAGGTTGTTGGAGCACACCAGAAACATTTATTTTATGTAGCACCTTTCATGTAGACAAGTTCTAAAGTACTTTATATTAACCTTGATTAAAAAAAAGAACATATATCTAGTATCTGAAAACTAATAAAATGCAATAATGTTAGATTAAAACGATCTTACAAAAACACTGCAGATAGCTCTTAAAAATAGAAACATGGATGTGCTGGCCAGGAGACCTCAGAGACTGGACACCAGAGCGAAGAATCATCTTTTTCACAGGATCCTGTAATACCTGCAGCAAGTTTATTTACTGCTTATTTACTGTTAAAAGTAGAAATTCATTCAATCAAAGGCAAAATTAACTCATAACTCGGTATAACAGAAGGTCCTGCTGCCATCTATACGCAGGGAGTTTCAGCCTTTTAACAGTTTTCTGGAGTCAGTCAGAATTATGAATGATCTGGAATATCTTATATTGCCTGCAGACTAGACAAAATGCTGTTACGCAGGCCAGCAAATAAAGCTTTACACTAATCAAATGCTCTGCTGAATAAAATATGAGCAGGTTATTTTGCATAATAAATAGCAAGCCAAAATATAAATTGAACAGTAGTACTAATAAATAAATAAGATCATCTAAAGCTGGTTTTCAGAAACAAAATTTCCAACTTCATCAATTATGTACATACGTGCGCGTGCATGTAAGAGTGTGAGTGCCTTAGTGTGCGTAAGGGGAGAGCTAAAATGTTGGTGATATATGGATTTTTTTCTCTGCCTTTTTGGTGTCGCTCTCTCTTTGGATCAAGGAGAGTTACACTGGGAAAACAAGATCCTTTGGCAGCTTTTCTTTCTTCCCTGATAGCTTGCTGCAAATCAAACAAGGTTGGGTGGTGCTTTTTTGTGTTTCAATTAGAAGTCTCTGCTGTCTATATCACGAGGAAGATGGGAGGTTACTCCTTTCAGTAGAGGCTGCTTATATAGAAAGAACGAGTAAAGAAACCCTTCTTTTTGTGCCTTGTAAAACCAAAAACCTTGCATTCAGTTGCTGCCTTCCCGAAACAAAACAATCTTTGCATTGATATAAAACCAGTTAAGTGTTTAATTTCGCTCAGCCCCTGTCTCTGCCCATGGGTGAAAGCAGCAGGATGGTGCGTGCCCAGAGCATCACCCCCCGGGCATGTGTCTCTGCACTTTGGGGAAGTTTCCTTCCCATCAGAGAAGACCAGAAAAGGGGAAACGCTTCATTTTCCAAGGGAAAACAAGCCTATTGCCATAGTGAAGGCCTGTTATGCATATCACAAAAACAGCAATTGGGACAAGCCTACATCTCCCTTATTTTCTATCTAAATGCCAACTTTCTCAAGAGGTTTAAGCAGCCTAGCGTCCAACTGGACTTTAAATTCCGATTAAATCTCTGTGGGGCAGAAGGGCTTTGTGGCACCCCAGACATAAACCACAACAGCAACTGAAACAAACACAAATAAGGATTTTTTTGGTTTTGGTGGGGGGAAGTCATGTGTCACCTGTCACCACTGGCTACCACCAAAGCAGCAAAAAAATCTGAAGATGTAGGCAACTTTTCAGTTACCTCATTTCCTCTTTCTGTTTCCAATCACGGGAGAGCATCTGCTTATTTTTGGAACAGATTATCAGGAAACTGTTTTGGCTCTTCTCTTTGCTTTTGGTTTCTACTCAGAGGCTACAATGAAGCAGCGTGAGCAGAGCTGGGCAGAGTCTTCCAGTGGGGTGCAGGGGTTTGCAGGGTGGCCCAGAGCTCTGTCCTCATGCCAGACCGAAGGTCTCACCAGGAGAGTGTCCAAGTGTCCAGGGATAGAGGGAGGAGAGCAAGAGGGATGTGATCTTGTCTCAAGGTCCACCACGCCGTTCCTGAGTTTCTTCTCAAAAATGACACCTACTGACACCCACAAGACATGTGAATTCAAAATAGGAGGATTGTCTTGTATTCCTCTCTTTTTTCCTTCCCACAAATTGTAGAATCATAGAATAGTTTGGGTTAAAGAGACCTTCAAAGCCCACCTAGTCCAACCCCTGCCATGAGCGGACATCTTCAACCACATCAGGTTGCTCAGAGTTATCCAGCCTGAGCTTGAAAAGCCATCCTGTCCAGGCAACATCCGAAAATGTTTTCTGTTCTTTCTCGGTGATTTTAGGGTCAAGTCTTTTCTTAAACCTGCAGCTTTCAATCACAGCTTTAAATACTCCTCTTTCATGACCATACCCACCACCTTCCCTTCTTTTTTCTGATTCTCATTCTCTCCACAGCTCCCCTTGGGAAAAAAAGCCAGCCACCGAGATTTCTTACTTTTTCTCCCATTACCTCCTAATGTTGACAAGTTTAATCTTTAGAACTGTTCTCTTAATTTATCTCAATGAATGTCTATCTGCTATTTGGGGGAACAGCCTCACCCATCCTGTTGTCAGCCTCTTGGATATCTATAGATAGTTTAGCATCCAAATCCCCCAAGTGTCTTCCTTTGTGCTTAGAAACTATGATTCACCATGAAATAATTCATTTTCCATATATATATATGTATAGATTCAACTAAGCTACACTGGATGCAGAGTATTCCAGTGTCTTTTCCACTATTTAATACTTGGGTTTTTTGAGAAGTTGTATGGAGAACTCAACCTTTAGGCCAGTACATCTCAGGTGATATCAAGATGCTTGAAGCTTCCCTGAACATCTTCCTGAACCTACTCCTTTACCTGTAAATTAACATGAAAATTTGCTATAGTGACAAATACAGGAAAAGTAATGAAAATGAATAACCCATGCTCATAAGAAGCATTTTCTAAAGTCAAGGTTCCTTTTTCCACAAACTGTTAATCCTAAGTGAGCACATTTATAAGAATTACTACATATTTGTAGGTAACTTGTTAATAAAAAGGTCCATATTTATCATGTAATTTAGTCTTGGTTAATAGCTCAAGCATGTCTTTCTCTCTTTTTGACCTCTTGCTATGCTAAAAAAGAATAACAAATAAATCCTATTAAATGAGAGGACTCTTATTCACATTCCTGCAACCTACTAGAACGCATTTCTCTGAAAACTTCTTGGCTGCCTATTGGTGTTGGATAACACCACGTTTTATTAAAGATCTGTCAAGTGTTTCCTAAGATGTTACATAGCATATTCTTTGTTAGCCAGTAACTTTTACAAAATCTTCTTGGCTTTGCATAGGTGATAACAGGAGAGAAGAATAATGAGATAAAACCTCTTATTTCAGGTTTTTTAATTGAGGAACAAATTATTTCATAGTTTCTTGTTAGTTATTCCCATGGATTCTAATGACAAGGCGCCAACTTTCACACTTTAAACAGGTTAATTAATCAGGTAGTAATGAAATTGGGTGATACCGGCGTGTTGGTGTGCCACAGCTCCTAATAATGTGCTTAAATGTCTGTAAACCTGAAAGGGCATTTTCAGCTTCAGCTCTTCTCAGTGCTGCATAAATAAATATTTCCAAGCCAATAGGCAAACTATTTTTGAAATTACATTTTTGTTACCGTTATTACTTATGTCACATATAGTAGATGTTGATATTTCTGCTCAAGACTATAAAGGGACACCAAGAAAGCTGGAAGACCTCACAATTGAAATGTTTATTTTCCTTCTATCCACTGGCCATATGTGTTAAATATTTTAATGCTGTTTCTTTCCCCTTGGAAAAAAAGAAGTAGAATCACATTTTCATGATCTTGTAGGATAAAATCAATGCAGGAATCTAAGCAAGTAGAAAGAACCAAGGTTAACATAGTAGTATGTGTGCACAAGGAAGGAAACATGTCTGGAAAAGAAAAGAGGAAAAAGAAAAGAAAACCCGGAGTTTCAGGCTTTCCAAGAGCAATTATAAGTAGTTGTGTGAAATACCTAATTTAAGAAATACCTTAATAATCTTTTAAAGAATCTCACAGAGGTATCCTTAGCCAGAAGAGTGGCTTATAGCCAGTTGAGCTGAAGGGATATACAGAGATGGTTGAGTTTCATTTTTGTATTTGAAGGTTTAAAGCACAGGTGGTTAAATTATTTATGACAAATAAAAAATTCCACTAATTTTGTGTTCTTTCTTCCTTGCGATTTGCTCACACAGCTATTCTGATTTCTAGGGGTGTATTTGTTATTTTTAAATATTTACTGGGTAGTTTATACAAACAAGTGTTGGATTTATTCACGCACTGATCATTTCGACCAGTCATTGTTTATACTACACAATTTGTCATCTAAATCAGATGGGTATTGTATCCATTCCCGTCCTGGATATTTGTCTGGTTTTAAAATTGGGAATAACGAGGATGGCAAGTGGATGAAGAATAACAAAGTCCTTCCTCATATGAATTTTTGAACAAATAAACATTTGGGCCAAACTTAAAAGGTCTTGCAAATATTTGTATGAATAAACCAGTCAGGGCTCATCCCGACACTTGCAGAAAGCAAATAACGTGACCCCGCAGAAAACTGCACAGTGAATTTCCAAGACATATTTGTAGAATTAATCTCCAACAAGTATTTTGGATTGTTTGACCACATGTCCCAGTGTTTACTTGTGGCGAACAGGCTTGAAGGCACCTTTCTAGCAGATGAGTTTGAATACGAACTATATTCATAGTATCAATGCTATTATTTTTTTAAATAAATCTCTTTTCTTTTCTTTTTAAACAGCCATTTGTTTTTCAAATTAATTTCTGAGAAGTTTTTTTGTAAACTTTATAGAATATTTCAGCAAAATTCTATTCGCCGATTAAAAACTCTGCTATGGAAAATGACGGTGATTTTCTTCACTTCCTCTAGCGCACTCTCGTAATAACTTTTTGCTCCGTGTTTTGTTTGTTGTTTTGGGGGCGGATTGCTTGTTTTCTGGCTTTTAGCTGTTGGGGTTGTCAGTTGGGAACAATTTTCTTTCCTGGGATAGAACTTAATACAGCTGGAAGTACCAGGAAGTCAGCAAGTAATTGATAAATGCAGTGAGTAAATGGTGGCTTATCCAACAAAAAACGAAACTTAAGTTCTCAGGACTAGGTGGTCTAAAAAGATTAAACTCCGCTCTGCTGGGGTGAGCTGAATAGTGATTTGAGTGCATCCCAGCCCCGCATCTCCCTCCCTTTTTATTTTTACACATTACAATTACCAGCCATGATCTTCATTCATGACTTATTGTGAGCGACAGGCCATAATCCTCATTCATGACCAGCGAGAATAAGAAACAAAAAGAAAAACAACTAAAAACCCCAGCCCACCACACAAAACAAAAGCCCTTCATGCCACTTAGAGAGAACATGACATTATGCAGAGTTTCCCTCGTTCTAAGAGCAGTACAGAGATACAACAAATGCCACAGCAGAGCTACTTTCAAAGCATATGTACAAAAAAAGATGCAGCTTCCCTAAGTTGTTGTGGGGAAGAGAGAAAACCGGGTGGAATCGCAAGCGTGTGTATCATTACTGCAACTGCATTCCATTTATTTTCCTTTGCAAAATAAATTACATAAATGGGGTTTGTATTGTTAGCTATTCTTCATCCAGAGATTGGGATAATTAGGTTTCAAATACGGTGATGTTTTAAAACACATTTAATTTAGTAAAATTGGTAAGGAAGCTACAGCAATTAAAAATAAAGGACAAAAGTTTCTTTTGCTTTCCTGGGTAATTTGGGGCGAATTTAGACTATGGCATTAGAAGTACAAAAGGTAACTAAAAATGCCATTAAATGAAATGTTCCAAGTCCAAGCAATTTCCTTCTTAACAGAAAGTAAAATGCAAACAGAGATTACTAAAACCCTGCTGTGTTTAATTTAAGTGTATGTAAGCCTTTTACTCACAGTTATTTTGTCTGGAGATAATCATGTAGATCCTCAGTGGTCAGAGCTGTGAAGCGTGTGTTGTCAAAAGTTGCTCACTCTTTGATTCCCCCTCGCTTCTGTCAGCCATGGTTCACATCATGCAAGCTCAGCTCATTCATCTTCTGACAGGGTGGGATTCTCCCATCTCTGTCTCCAGCAATTTGTTCCTGTCGCCTCTGGATTGCTCCCAGAAATACAAAAAAAACCCAAAAAAGTGTGTGAGTTGTGTGTAAATTATTATTTATATGGCTAACGGTACCATACTGTAGGTACGGAGCGTGTTATCTCGTACGGCAGCAGCAACAGGCAAGGGTGGGTTTTCTTTAGACTAAAGGGAAAATTCAGCATCTACTGTAGATTTGTTATTTTACAGAAATGAAAGAGTTGAAGATGCATCAGATACAGTTAGAAAAGCTGTGCCCTGGAGAGGTTTGGTATGGGAACTTGAGAAGCAATTACACACAGCAAGGAATTAGGGGCTGGTGGGTACAACGTGTTCCTCTCTAGGGCAGTGAAGTCACGGGGGGAGTTTTGCCCAAAAAAAAGGTGCTGGATGGGAAATTTATTTTGTTATAGAGATATTTTGTATTGATGCTTCATATTGGTACCTTATATCGAGTGTAAAGGCGCTCCAAGAGAAATGAGAGGGTTTTTGTTACCCAGTGCTGGGAATGCCTTGATTCATAACAAAGAGTTCAGATGCAGACGTTGTTTAGGTGGTCGCTACTCCTTCCTTCGGGCGCAGAAATTGCCTTTAATGCGATGCATTGGAAGCAGAGCGGATGCAAAATGTTTTATATATGCCAGTTGTAGTGTGTTGCATAATTCCAGCAGCCACCAGCTGGGGATGAGCCAAAAGCCATGGTGCATCAAAGGCTGATGTGCTCCTTAAGATTGCAGTGTCCCGGAGGTCACGATTCAGACAGAGCAAAACAAAACTGGGAAATTAATCTGCAGCCGGACTTCCAGCACATCCTATCCTCCAACCTTGGGTACTATCTCAGACCCATCAACTGCTTTTGGTTTGCCCTGTTGGATTAAACTTACATTGCCTGTCATTTTCAGTAAATACTACTGCTGTAGCTGCATATGGATTTTATAGCTAGGCACAAAATGTAATGTATTTTTAGGATTTCAGCCCTTATGAAACTGGAATGAAAAGGCAAGTGCACCAAGCGATGGTCAAGCAAGTCGTGCTCAAACACACGTTTGTATCTTGTATTCCCTCACTCACACATGTTGTACCCTCTCGTACAGATCAACAAGCAAGCGAAAAAAGTTGCTTCGCTGCATTTGAGTGATATTTTCTAACAGCAGATGAAGTGTACTGAAAGTGTGCCTTCCTGTACCTGTTTATTTCCAGTCATGTCTGTACTGTGTTTGTTGTTTTGCAAATGGGAGAGGAGGAGCATTTTGGTGTCTCATGAAGTCAGCCTTTGCAGAGAGATGGAGATCCAATGCCTTGTCCTCCGCTGTAGTTAAACTAGTTCTAAGCAAGTTAAATTTATTATAAGGCATGGCGATATCAGCCTATAATGTGTAATTATATAAATGCAGTTGTTTTTGTAGCTATATAACATTTACACTGTCCATTATAGCTTCCCATACCACCCAGAGAGGTGGTGGATGCCCCATCCCTGGAGACATCCCAGGCCAGGCTGGACGGGGCTCTGAGCAACCTGAGCTGGTGAAGATGTCCCTGCTCATGGCAGGGGGGGCACTGGGGGAGCTGGGAAGGTCCCTTCAACCCAAACTATTCTATGGAGACCACGGAGGAGAAGGGTCTTTCTGGGGCCTGTTACTTTGGCAATGGCAACATTGACACCTGCTGTCTCATGGATGGTCTGTACTTCTGGGGGGCATGAATCTCCAAGTAAGATGTGAGACCAAACATCTCTTCTGGTGGCCCTGGCTTAGATCTGGAATTGCACAAAGATTTAGTTGCCAGCCTCGCTTTCCAGAGCTATGAGGTGCATGTGGGGAAGGTCAGATGGGGGGAGGCATCAGCTTCCACGGTCCCAGAGGCTTTACAAAGCAAATCCTTCCACTAAAGCTGGAGATCTTTCCTGAGCCAAGAAAATGGTGCTTTTTGAGTGGATTTTGTTTCATTGAGGGGTGTGTAATTGTTTTACTTTGTGTTGTGTGGAACCTTTTTTTTCCCTGTTGCACATGATAATGATGTTTTTTTGCTTAGTAGAAGCTACTTCTGTGAACTCAAGCTCAACTGACTCCCACAAACAAAATTACGTCTCCTGTCCTCCAGAAAATAGGTGTTTCCCTCCATCATCTGCGCAGGAAAAAACATGATATTATAGAAGACCTTTATATCTTCTTATATTTTTCTGTTGTCCTTGGCATAGTGAGTGACATAGCTCTGATATGTCTATTATAGTTATTTTAATATGAGAGCAACCAAAATGATGGCAATTACCATCTGTGGGGAGGAACCTCTGCTGGGAGGTACCAAGGACCCTCTTCTGACTCTGTAAAGTGCTCTGGAAAATGCAATATGAATTAGCTGGATACAAGCATACAATTAGAAAATAATGAAGAAATCTGTACTAGATTAATTAAATATAAAGCAATCCTAAATAAGCACAGTTATTTTTTCTGCAGGTATTGTGGTGTTGGAGGTTTTTACCTTTGAATGACTGTGTATCTGAGCTCCTCTAGGTGTTCCACGAACTTCTCAGTGCTTTGAACAGGAGATTTTTCTCAGTTACAAGCGTTTGTCCTGTTGTCATCCATCTGACAGCAAAACCGAACAGAAATTCTGTGTCTATAACGCACCATCTCCTTGGCACGGGGAGACACACTGAACATATGCAATAGCTGTTTGTTAACTAAGGGGGTATCAGAATTCAATGTGAAATCTGTCGGGGAACTCTTAATGTCTTAATATCAGCAACGTCCTGCAGAAAGATGATTTTATCAGCGGTACAAAATCCTCTTGATGTTGCTGTCGTGAGCAAGTGCTGTTTTGGGGTGTTTTTTTGTGCGGGGGAAAGGACAGGCAAGTAATATAGTTTAATTCTTTCATGAAGCGTTATCATGGTTCTGAGCGGGAAGGATTTCTGTGCCTGTGTTGGTGTATTGTCATGATAATTTTGCAGGGAAGGGTTACGGTGTGTGTCAATGAAAGGAAATGCATTTCTGGCCAATTAAGAAGAAATTATAAATGCTAGAAAAGCATATAGAATATCATGAGTCCTTTGCTAATCTTTTAAAATGAAATAGACTACTGTTTGAAGAGAAATGATTTGATATGGTGCAGCTTCTGTGTTGTTATTTTTGTACATGCATCATGGTCATCTCAGTCCTGTCTCTAGATTTTGATGATGTATTTTATTTTTGAAGAGATTTGACAGAAAAGCTGGTATCTGAATTCAATTATGTGCTGGAGAATGCGAGCCACTTCTGTGATCCAGGAAGGCTTTGGATTGTGATCAAGATATGTTCTAACCATAAACTACTAGGTTACCAAAAACTAAACTTGGAGGAGAGTTAAAGCTTAAGGTTAGGAAACGATCACAAGTACCAGTGACTACCTTTAATCATAGCCTAGTTTGCCAAGAATTTCCTTGGTATAATGTCTTTTCTTCTGTACCGAATTATAGAAGATTATAGGCTTTTTTACTTCAGGAAAGTCTTGTTGTTACTTCCAAATATAAAGTGTTTTTATCTACCTGATAAGTATTATCTGCAGGAAAATGCAAATGCTGTATTGCAACAATATTGTTTTTTGTTAGACACATTAGGCTTATTTCTGTTAGCCTAAAAAAAAATAACCCAACCCTGTTTATAGTTCTGGGAATGAGGTTTTGTGGAATTATATGAATTATGGTTATGTGCAGACACTTGGAATAAAACTGTTTCTGAGGAGATAAAGGGAAAGAGTTACAATATCTGACGTTTATAAAAAAGCTTCAGTTTGGAATTAAAACAATCCTTTTCCTCCCTCCCCCTTGGTCTCCTTTTGGCACTGGGAAAATCCTTTCGATGATGGGAGTCAGAGCGATGAGCAGATGTAGTGTGAAGAACTTGCTCCTCTTTAATTAAAGCGGGGATTAGAATCAGCTTCTGGATGCTTCAGAAACCACCTTTTCTTCTATCAGAAACAGATCTTTTGCTCTGTTCATACTCTCAGGCACCCAGAACTCAGGATAGCTGAACCCTCTCATATTGTTAGATAAGTTTATACTAAATTCTGCTTCTTTCCGGATACTACTTGTCAAAATATTCTTTGTCAGTCTTCAAATCTCTCTTTGCTTAAATTGCCATTTTCTGAATCAGAGAATTGCTTGGGATCACTGTTGAATAGCTGGTTAAATGGCTCATTATGAACAATTTTCTGGGTTTTGTTTGTGGGGTTTTTTTTGGTTGTTTGTTTTGGGTTTTTTTGTTGTTTTTTAAATATTTGGGAACCAATCCTGATTTCTGTGAATGCCCTAGTTTGTTCATTTTGACTAGTTCCTCCTTATCCTCAATTCTTGATGTACACTATTGGTCTCCTAAGACACATGATATTTCCCTCTCTCTTTATTAGATCGTGGAACCCTTTTTAAAGAGGGCAATAGTTAATATTGCTTAGTGAATAATCAAATGAGGAGGCAATGAATAATGCACACCCCGCACAAATTTTTCAGGCATTGATCATCTGTTAATTTTGTGCAATCTTTTGAATTCACGTATATTTTCATTCAAAAACTTGTGGTTACGTGTGTATCCAGGGCTTGAGTGCTGGCCAATGAATGGCAGCAAGGAAAAATCAGTGTATTTCTTATTAAAAATAAAATAAAATGAAAACAATTAAAAAAAACCCACCCACCTATAGCTGTTTCGTTGTTCCAACTCTTCTTGCTAGGCTTTGGTGACTCACTTTTCTTATTCCCATCGTCGCCTAAAAGCATGGACTAATGCACTATGTGTTACAATGTGTTACGGAGCCACCGGATATCTCCCTGTGCTAGACCCAAGTTCCAGGAACTTGTGGTTACTGGTAAACCTGGGAAATAGTGCTTGGACAGGAGCTGCCTGGGAGCATCTGGCTGTGTCTTTAGCTAACATTTGTATCCTTTAATAGGTACCAGTTTCTCATGGACTGTGGGTTTCTGTTTTGTGACACTTTTGCAGTTTTGGTGGCTGTTTTTTCCTTTGTTTTTGATTTCCTCTGATGTGCAGCAAGTTAGAGACCTGGAAAGGCTTAAAATCTCTATTTGGCAAATGATGCCATACAGCATTTTTCATAGTTAATCTTGCAGGATCAGCAGGGTTGCTTGCCTGGCTTTGCCAGGTCTCTCCCAACTCCTCTCCAAGGGGCATCTCTATAGTTGGGTTGAAATGTGTCCTCTCACGCATGGTTGGCAGAACCACTACTGAATTCAAGATGTGGTCACCAAGGTGACCATGATCTCTGCCCAGCATTTAAGATCCTGGTGCAGTAAGTGCACAGTCATGGTCTCCCAAAGGCTAAAATGATCGATCTGCTGAAAAGGGATCTGTCTACAGATAACTGATGGGAAATACAGAGTGAGCAAGTCCTACCCCACTTCTACTCATCCTGCGGCTGCTCGGGGTGCAGAGCCCTGAACCCTTGAACCAAGGTGCACATAATTTTTCAATAGTTAGACATGTGCCTTGGTACTCTCTGCCTTTTTGAACAGCAGCTCATGACTTCGTGTAGCTGAAGCCACGTATGCAGCAAACAACTTGAATTCCCTGTGGAGATTCAGGCACCTCCAGCCAGCAAGTGGTCAGGACGCATGGCCCATTTCAGATGCTGGGAAGAAGCAGCATCAGGCTCTCATTCTTGCTGCTGGGCAGGATTTATCTGCTGGGCCTCTGGATTTATTTTGCAGGATTCGAAGAATGTCAGACATCTGATGTGTTTTCTGTAGCACCTGAGCCTTGTGGAGGATGTTAGAGGTGAAGCTGTTGGGCAAACTGGAGAGGAGAAGGGGCACGTCCTAGCTCTTGGGCCAGACCAGAGGTTCCTGGCTCTGGTGAGCTTAGGCCAGCTCTGGGCTGTCCAGCCCAGCACCCAGACCTCACTGGGACCAGGGGACAAACCCCATGGGGGCTCAATCCCAGAGCTGCTCCAGGCTGACAAGTCAACCAAGTTCTTGAGGACCAAAGCTTGGGCTTAGGCATCAAGATCATGTTGGCAAAACTCAAGACTTTTGGGTATTTTAGTGTACCTGATTCTGTGTACATTATTTCAGATAAAAGATGCCTTTAAGGTATAAATTAGATCTGGATTTAGCTGTTAGAATGTATTTTTGCTATGCTAGGCTGGCTTCCAAAGGGAATATGTTGCATGAGTCTTCTTTCTTCCCATAGCCTATGAAACCCTCCAGACCTCAAATAAGTGGGGGTACCCTCAGGGAGATCTGTGTAACAGCAACAGATACACCTTTTTCTTCCCTTCTTTGAGATTCCAATATTTTTGTTATTTTTGCTGAATATGGTACCAAAAAAAATCTTTTTAATTTTGCTTAGACGAGTTTTAAAATTTTGGAGTAAAGTTGTATATATTAATAGCACTCCGTTCTTCAATATTTTATGAAAAATACATTGCAAAACTTTAGAATCTAAATAAAATATATTTTGGAACTTTAGCAGTGGTGACTAATCCACATAGCTTTGAACATTGATTATAGTGAATTATGAATAGACAATTTATAGTTTATTTATCAGACTCATCTTAATGAAAAAGAATAAAAATAGAATTAATAAGTAGATGAAGTTTGTTACTTTTAAGGGAAAATAATTCTAGCATTGTAAATGCTTTTCACTCATTTACTTCTACTGGCCTGGTAGTGTGTAGGTATGTGAATATATGCACATATGCCTGAAGTATACACACACACAGGCACATATAGTTGTTATTTTTTTCCTATTTTAGTTGTAATTCATAACTACTGAGCTACAGTTTATTATAAGGTTACTCAAGACAAACTGTTCCATTTCCTCTATTATCCAAACAGAATGGTTTATGGTCAGCCTGGTCAGGATCAAATTCAGATGGCCTCAGAGTTCAAAGGAATGGCGATGACTCGAGCAAACCATTTTTGTAATCTGTGAAGTCCATTTCTACAAAAATAAATTGGCCGGAGCTCGTGATGGGTATGGCAAGATTTGCAAGGTCAAGAGAAAGAGAGAGTTGTGTGTTTTGACTCTGTCTCAGGACAGACAGTGGATATTTGTCAATGGGTTCATGTTACGCTGTTTCAAAAGTTTGAAGTTTTGGGGTTTTATTTTTCCCTTCCTTACTGCATAATGTGTAAATATGTGTGTGTATGTAGCCATGCCACTGCAGTAAGGGTAAAAAAACCCTGATATAAATCCCAACAGGGCAATCTGGAGCTTTTCTGCTGGACTTGTGCAGGGAGACTCATGCACGGAGACAGGAAAAGAACTCACTATTCTGTGCTTCTCTGTACATAAAGATACATTAGCAAAAGATAGTTCAATGGCTACCAGCCTTTTATTCACATACCTATTCCACCTTCTTCAAGTTCATCCCCCCCAACCCATGACCACATACACACACATTTTTTCTACTGTAGAAAACCTCTTATTCCTACTTGAGCAAGCAAAGCTAGAAGTTCTTTCTCTGTGGTTTGTCTCCGACTTGGAATAGTGAGTCTTTCAGAGCCTGGTACCTTAGAAAGCCATGGAGTGAAAGCAGCATTCGCTTCATCCTGAAAAGATAAAATCAGGATGCTGTAGAGAGCTGACTTCTCTCAGAGCATCTTTTCAGAGAGATTTCCTACAACCCAGAAGAAAGTTCCTCATAGAACAGAATCCTTTCCGAAGCCTGAATGGCTCTTACAACCATCCTCATGAACATGGAGGAGATCTCTCTTTGCATTGCTTTAGACAAGAGGATTTAAATTTAAATTTTTAATATGTGTATTAACACAGACCCTAAAAACCTGAGTCCCACAGCAAGACTTGATTGTGTCAGTCACTGTGCAAATACAGAGCTGAAAATGTTGTGTGTAGGACAAAGGACTGAAGCTGGGCAGAAACAGAGAGTTGGGAATCAAACATGGGAGTCTACTGCTCATTGTGATAAAGCTGAGCTCAAGAGATATAATTTTTTGTTATTTTTATTTTTTTTTTCATTTTTTTAAATACTTTTTTTAACTAAGCATGTTTGGAGAAGATATCGTACAGTATTTTATAGTAGTATGGGGGTTAGAGTCAAGATGCAGTGTCAAGGGCTGGAAATCAGATCCCCTCCCATGGCAAAACATCACATTAATGGTCTTCTCCCCTTTCCACTCAGGGGACTTGACCGGTGCTGTTGGAGGGGCAGAGGGAACCGAGCTCTGCAGCTGTGTCCCACAAACACTGAAACCCTGGCCAGAGAGAGGTCACAAACTCAAAATGTGGGTTTCCAAGGGATAACCTGGTCAAAAAACCTTGAGATGTACAGATTGGGAGTGCCTGGATGTTCAGTGATGGAGTGTGGGGGATTAGCATTCTGAACGTAGCCTCCCAAAATTTGCTCCATTCTTCTGCGTGTCTGGCTTACGGGAGCATCCCTTTGAGCTTGTCATGTTGATTGATGATTGCCGTTGTAACCTATCAGATTGTACCAGATCTGTTGATAAGAAAATATTCTTCTGGAAGCAAATTAGATATCTTCTTAAGGTGGTACTCATTCTGAGATGTTTGAAAAGTTGCAGAATTAAGTCACCTGCAACATACGGTGATCTACCAGACACTGTTTTATGAACTTAGCACCATTGCATTGCATAATTTAAAATAACTCTCTACAAACCTGCAAAATTAAAGAATCCTCAAAGTGCTAATATTGTTAGAAATAATACAAATGGAATCCCATAACATGTTTATCTGACTAATTTCAGGCTTTCGTAGAAACTCTGCAAGTAGACGAAAGGGGAAAGTGTTAAACTCTTGAAAAACTGCCTTTGAACTGAGAAACATTAGGATGCAGTTGAACGATATTTTTGAGATTTCCAGGACCTGACTACTAGTATCCTACTGTAACTGGTGATTATAACTCCGTTTAGCTAAATACTTTCTTCTTTTTTATCTTTATTATCATTATTTTTAATTTAAAAATGCCTTCAGCCCAAGATATTTTATGTTCCACTAGCAAGTTTTATGCATGGGGCTTGTCAGGCTCAAAATTCTTGAGCCTGCTTGGACATTACCAAAATTCAGATCTTATAAGCAAGGTACCAGCATGTATGGTCTTAACTAGTGCCTACTGAATCTAAAGTGAGCTGAGCTAATAGAAGTTGACTTATCTCAATTTTTCTGTCCTAACACCTAATGACTACGCTAGGAATCTGCCCAAGATAAAAAAGTGTGAAATATGCCTTCTAATTTATAATGCAGATTTTTGCATAACAGGATCAAAACTGTTATCCTGTTGTGAATGTAACATCAGAGTAAAATAACAAGTATTTTGCCAGTTAACATGCAAGCTAATGTGACAAAAGCATTTTTACATTCGTTTACAGAGTGACTATCAGCCTAAAAAAACTCTTGGGAGATAAATGAAACAAACAAAATAAAACTTTAATCATTTCCATAACAAAAATTAAACAACAGTGGCATACATAGGGAGGTTTAGAAGTAGGAAGAAAAGGAAAAGGGATAAAGGAAGAAATACAGGGGGAAAAAAAACCACACTAAAATTCAACAAAGACTGTTGTGTCAGGAAAACAATAGTGAAAAATTACTCATTTCTCAGGAGAACAATTGTAATGAGAATGGGAAACTGGTACTGAACCAATTCTTTTCTCAATCTTCAGATCTTAATCATGTGATCCTCTTAGGATGCCAGAATCTAGTTTTCCTAGAGGCCTGTGTAAGCATGTTCAGTGGAAAATCTATCTACCAGCAGGTGTCTTTTAACTTTATTTTGTCTTCAGCATCAAATAAAGATTAGAAGAGCGGCATGAATTAGTTGATAAGTCTTAAGAAAGCAGGTGAAAAGCAGGAGGATTGTGTCACAGTCAGGTTTCCAGCTTATCCACAGGCCGCAGCGTTTAATTAGGGAGTAGGCCCAGTTCTTCTGCTGAGGAATACAGATCGTTCAAGGCTCATCTTAATAAAAATATGACCAAAGATTAACTTGTATATATAGACCTTTTGATTTGGGATGCAACATTAAGTCATAATGAGCCTAATGAATTGATTGCATGAAGGTCTGCAACGGGTAGCTAAAAATATAACTGATAAGTTACAAAGCAAATAGTTTTGCTGGGAGCATCAGGTCATTCTGATTATTTCAGGAGAAAAGGAGTGTAATTCTGGGGCATTTTTCCTTGATGAGGCAAATAGATGACAATTTTCTTTTCCATAAATCCAGCAGAAAGGAGAAGGAAAACCATGTTATTTTCCTTTTTCCTGCAGACATTACGAATATTCCTTTCTATCTCCCCATTACGTTGACAAGTTGGGTACATTCATTGAGAAAGTGAGTCAATAAGGTAGATTTAAACACAATATTTGTTTTGGCTAATAACACAAAAAGCAACTGTGTTCCATGTAAAACTTGTAATGATTGTTATACCAGAAAACAGGCCTTGGAATATAAACAATATATATTAAAAGGAGATGGCAGGACATAAATATATACCAGAAACCATTACTGCCAAGTCTAACAGCAGGATATAGCAGCTTAGTGTACAAATTGTTTCAAACTATAGAAACGTAATGGTAATCCTGTTTTATTTTAGGAAGCAGAATATTTTCATTGGGTAGTGGATATCTTTGGGTACTTGGATTTGAAAGGACTGAAGAGTTTCAAAATGAGAATAAAATCCATATGTTATCATGTCACTATAAAATAAATGATGTAAATACCCATGTTTGAATAGCTGTGGTAGTAAACCCATGATCATTATGGTTCATATGTAGTAGGTGAAGTTGATGGTTTTATTCTGTCCTAGCCTGGCAAAAAATCAATCAGCAAACATGGCACGCTGACCCATTTCCAGGAAAACTTGATCACAATTAGCATATGCAAAATAGCTGCAAACACAAATAATAGCAGAATGAAGCTTTTCCTTAAAAACACATGTTTAGTGAAGACATTTTGGTTCCAAGTGCCAATTTGCACAAATACCCTTTATCCTGTGGTGTCCAGTGCTGGGGACCTGGGTGGGTGGCTGGGGGTGCGTCTTCTCCTGAATGTGATCAATGAACTCAATTACGACCCCATTCCCGAGACTTTCAGCCTTAGTTTACAGTGATGCATAGTTGCTGCCATCCCTGGCGCTTTTCCCCAAAATCTCTTCAATATATAAGAGGATACCAGAGAGCTCTGACTTTGCTGCTTTTTTTCTTTCTCTTATCCCCCTCCTCTTTTTTTTTTAACAGCTCTTCTGGGTCCCCAGTTGATTTTCTTCGCAAGGTTAGTTGCTAATACATTCCTAGCACCCATGCATTATTAATGCTCACCGCTCTCCAAGGTGGCAGTGACAAATAGGGAGCAAAATTCACTGACTAGTGGGGAATGTACTTTTTAGTCATGCTTGAATTTTTCAATCCATTCTGCTCGTTGAGGATTTTTCAGTGGAGGTACTGTAGCAAAATATGATATATATATATATATATATATATATTTTTTTTTTTTTTTTCGAACCTAAGAAGCACTCTAGTAACCAGTGGAAAGCTTATGAGTCAGGGCTTTTCCCAGGAGGCTTTGAGGGGGAGTAGTGCAAAAAGTACCTTTGATGTTTCCAGTAGCATGGAAGTCATTGTTTTTCCTCCCATGTAGTAAGTGGCAGTTTTGACTGCAAATCGACTATGCATGCAGTCAAGTAAATTATAATATTTTAACTAGGCTGTGTATGCCAGCTGTAGCATTCCCAGAAATAATACCAAGTGTGTATCATGAGAAACATTGATTTTTAATGTGCAGATTTGTTTCTTCGGATATAAAACTCTATTCATTTTGCAATATAAAGAAGCAATCTGTGAAATACATTCTTAGACCATTATTGGTTACTATAAATCCCACTAGTAGTACTAGCACACTTGTTTAATTCAGAATTACTTCATTTAAAGTATGATTTTGTGCATGTGGTGGAGGTGCTGAAGATTTGGCAAATACCTCTTTAACATAGCAAATAGCTGACTGTAAATATTAGACTAATTCTTCCTAATGTTTAATAGAGGGATAACTCACTGGGCAGAATAATGAATTCTTTGCTAATGGTGCTACGTAGGGAATTAACACCTTCATGTAGCCATCCAGAAATGCTCTAAAAATATGTGTGTGTCTATTTCGGTGGTTCTTGATATTTTTCCTCCTCTGATCCATGTGCGTAGTTTCAATCAGGCAGTTCTGGAGCTAGATTTACTTCAGGGCTCTGAAGGATCCAAGTATGCAGAGTTAAGAAGAAGTCCTAGCCTAGAGCCAAGGAAGGCACAATGTAGTGCAGAGTTGGCACCCCAAATTCTCAGTCCCTCTCCAGCCAACTGTGACCCTTTTCAAGGCAGAAAAACTTATAGTAGCCCCAAGCCGTTCACCCTTTCCCTAAAACCACAAGCACATCAAGTGGGAAATCACTGAAGTATCTGCTCCCTTTGCAGGTCTTACCACCGCTGCTCCTTGGATGGTCATGAGAGAACAGGGTTGGGATGCAAAAGCAGTTCTGTAAAATCTGACATGTTCTGCAGCATGGTTGGATATTGGGAAAGATTTCTTCCCGGAAAGGGCCTTTGGGCATTGGAACAGGCTGCCCAGGGCAGTGGTGGAGCCACCATCCCTGGAGGGATTGAACAGACACAGAGATGAGGTTCTTAGGGACATGGGGCAGTGCCATGGGTGGGGGAATGGTTGGACTCGAGGATCTTAAAGGTCTTTTCCAACCCAAATGCTTCAATGATGGTGCTTCTGTGGACACATATGACATCCTTAAGATCAAAATAACTTATGTGATCAAAATATTTTCTGTGAAAATATCCTTTTCCCTCTGTGGTAAGCAGAATATAAGGATTAATCTATTAGTGTTACTGGTGCCTCTTCTTTCCTCTTCACCTGCAATCTGGCTTACAGACTGACTTTGCCGTCTTCTCTGCTAGCCTAAAAGTGTTAGTTGATTTATATGTGCAATTAGAATAAAGAGTAGCAAATTGGGAATGAAGAACATACCCAGGGCCATCATTGATGGGGTAGCACTTGAGGCTACCTTGGTACTGAGTTTGTTATCTGAGCCACTTCACCTACACTGAGCTCTGCAAGTCTGTGCAAGGAAAACGCTGTTACAGTGTAAGTGGGAGCTGAAATTATGTCACTTAGGAGGATACATGGGAAACTGGAGACCCGTAATTTTGAAATAAGAGCACGAAAGGGGTTGTAATTTTTTAACAGTGATCCACAAAGATGAAAATGAGTTTGGGATGTGAAAAAAAACAAAACAAAACATGGCATTCTGCTATTCTCACAAATCAACCTAAACACAAACACATCTTTATATTTGTCAGAAAGGCTTTTCCCAGAGGGAATTCTGTTTGCCAGTTCTCAGAATAAGTCTCCCCCATTTCTCGATATGTCCTTTACAAAGCTGTGTAGCATCTCCTTCTGAGATACTTTTGCATATTCAGTGCAAAGCCACATGCAACAGAAACTCAGTTTTGGGGCAACAACGGTGCATCTTTTCCAATAGTGATCCATAAGAAACAGTTAAGAACTGCAAAAGCAAAAGAATCATCAGTATTGCAGCGCGTTACACGTCACTGGAGTTGATAAGGAACAGAATATAAGATGAGGGTATGGGAGGAAAATGCAAAATAAGAGTAGAAAGTGAAGATGACGGAGAACAAGCGTGTGGAAATGAGGGGCAATAGCTCAGGGAACATTGTATTAGAACGGGATGGAAGTGTCAGAAAGGAACCAGAGAGCGGCAGATTGGCTTAAGAAAAAAAAGTGTGTTCAGGAGATGTTGATGGAATCCATCCAACATCTGAACGACTCAATGAATAGCAGACTGTTGAAACTAGATGAGACGCTAACTAATTTAGTTCAGGCTGTCAATAATCTAAATCAGAATGTTGCTGTATTCAATGCTAATAGGAAGACTCTGATTTCAGAAGCTTAAGGTTTTAAGAAGCTGAAATGAATCCATGCCATCATTTTCCAGTTGTTATTGTTCAGAAATTGTTGAAATAAATGTTATAGAGTCAATATTATTGCTGTGTATAATTTTTAATATTTAAGGATGTTGCTTGCATTTTTAAGCTATGACCTATACTATGTGTTTCGGAGAGTGCTGCGTACAGTGGGAAAGGGCGCAGTTTCTTTAATACTGCAACAGTCCAGCATTAAATGTACAGTTGCTATTAACTCCTCAATTCCATAGATTGCGGGTATGAGGCAAAAGAAAATCAAAGTCCTGTCTTTGGCAAAGCCCCCACTGTTCCCTACCAATCTGCAGTGTCAGAAAACTCAAATACTTAACGAATCCTCTCATGTCTGTTGGCTTCATTTAGCAAACGTCTGTTCAGTTATCATAGATTAAAGGCAAATATTTATTTTTTAAAAAAACATTTTACTCATTTTGGAGATATAGCAAATATGAGTTAAATGGAAATTCAAAGAGGGATTTTTATTTTTTTTTTTTAAATTGTAATTTATATTACAGGGACATGAAGTAATGTGACAGCAACAGAAAACAGTTTGTAGATGAGAGATTTTAGGAGGGGGAAAAAAAAAGCAAAACAAACCATTTCCCCTGGGAGAAATATCTACCAATAAAGAACAAAAACTACACAGAAAACTTATTTAGGCTATGAGTTGTATGAGTAGTAAGCATAGAAAAACCTGTGTCCAGCAGCGAGCAGAAATTGGAGCATCACCATGCCAGTTCAGCACAAATCACGGTGTAACTTTGAGGTATTGCTCTCATTGCCTTCATTTTGCATGAATTTTCTCAATAATTCTTCCATGGCACAAATCTGTCGAATTTCCTTTTAGTGTCCATCTAAGGTGGATTAAGAAGACGCCAGAAGATACTGCAGAGATATGGCCCGTACCTTAAAAATTCAGAAAGCAAAGTAGTGACAGTAGAAAGCAGCAAGAGAAAGCACAAACAACGTGCTAAGGCATTGATGCAGTTGAAAAATCAGTATTTTGTGCTCTTAGGGCATACCATATAGCTCGACCACCTTTTCTCCAAACCCATCAGGCTATGACACAAGGGGTTGATCCCTGAGCAGCTTTTTCCTGTTGGGAATTTCTGCTCCGATGAAGTGAGATGGGGTTTCACTCACCTCGTAGGGTGATGTTTCACCATCAGGTTGTCTCCCACTTGGATGCCGTGTTTCCCAGCATAAAGTGAGTCTCTCAATCTGCATCGAGGTTTTCTTATACATATAGCTGCATGGCTGTGTCTGGAGTTTATTTAAAGATCTGGAGAGCTAAAACATTTAGACAAGACACAATAGAAGTTGGAAAACAAGGGTTATGTGGAAACAAAAAGCAGGCGAGAAGAAAACCCTGTTTCTGTGTCTCTTTGCAGAGGCGTGAGCTGCTGCTTTTGTCTTTCCTCTTCCCTCCGATGTGTTCAGCCTCCGCTTTCAAAATAATGTTTTATCTCCCTAGTACTTTATTGTGTTCAGCTACGCTAATGTGCTTATTTTTCCATATACTTTCTATATATGTGTGGGATCTCCTAGTTGTTAAGTGTGTGCTGATGTTTTTTTGAGGTGTGTTACACAAGCACCAGGTGGGGATGAAGCCTCCTTTGGAGATGCAGCACTATATAACTATATATCTATATAATTATATAGATATAAAAGCTATATATAAATAGTAACAACCTGTTCTGGGTGAAGATGTTGCTGCTCATTGCAGGGGGATTAGACTAGATGAGCTTTGAAGGTTCCCTCCAACTCAACCTATTCTACGATTCTATAACTCGTTCTCCAGGACACATGCCATGGGCAGGGAAAATAGAAATATCCTTTAGAAAAATGCATAATGTACATCCGCTTCTTCATGTGTTTGCTGCGGGTACCACTGGGACTTGCTGTTCCCATCCATATGCCAGAACTAAGGGCTCTGCCTGGTGCTCGATGCCATCAGGGGTTCATCACAGTTTGTGTCACAGTTCACTTGTAAGATCCAGGGTGCAATGTTTTGGGTTTTTGTTGTTTTGGATGTTGGGTGGTTGTGGTTTTTTTTCTCTTTCATCCTGTAAAAGCCTGATGTGTGTTTTCTTTTAGGTAAATTAATAAATCAGTAATGAGCTTAAACCATTTATAGCCATGTCGGCAGATGTGTCTAGGTTTAGCCTGTGAGTCAAAATCTCAGGGAAAAAAAAAAATGCTAAGAAATGTGGGTTATGATGACAGGACGAGGAAAACCCCGAATCCAAACCACTCGTCGTCTGAGTCACCGGTGCAGGAACACAAGAACTTCTTTCCTATAAAACCTTATTTATCCAAGAGGTGATAGTTTAGAGACACCAAAGTCACCCAGAAGACAAAACAGAGTCAGTAAGGTAGCAACGGTCAGCAGTAAATATCTCACTTTCTAGATAGTTTGTTCTTTGTTTTTCCTTCTGTTGGCTGTAATAAAGTTTTGCTGCTCTGGCCTAATCTCTTTTATGAAGAGCAATTTATCTTACTCCCTCTGTCTTCATCACATTGGGGGGACAGGTGAAGTTGCTGAATTTCCAACGGCAGCAGCGATGCGCACCATGGATCATAGGGCACGACCTGCTCCTAGCTCTGAATTTCTCATTTTCACCAGCACACACATAGCTGTAGCCTTATTTTTCAAAGGCACTTTAGTGTACACACACAATTATTTAAACAATTTGTGCTTAATTCAATTTTACACTGACAAATCTCTTGAAATCCTTTGTATCCATATATCAAAACATCTACCAATGGAAAATCTATAATATCAGCCTAAAATGGTGTAGCTTCCAGTAGAAGATAATGTTATATCCTCCAGAATTACTACAGTGATTTGAAAGACTGTTGTAAAAGAATTCAGATACTATTCTGTTGATGATCAGATTAAAAAACCAAAATGGTATGGATTAATAATGGGATGGGTGAGATATGAACCAGATTTTGTCAGGATGAGTTCAGCAGTTAGAGGATTATTAAGTCACCTTTTTTTTTTTTTTTACACGTATTTATTGAAAATTACTGCATCTTGGTCTGTTGTAGATGACTCTTGGATTTTAGATTGGTCTGTATTTAGTCAGGCTCTGTTGAGGAGATGTTGTATTGTTGGTAGTTTAAGAAACATCCCTTTCCAAGGTGAATTACTTCCATTACGGGCAGCATCAGTTCTTTCCTGCCCCATCTTAACATTGTGTATTGAAGGTATGTCAAAGAGTTTTGAAAGAAACATCATTACAACATTTGAAGTACCCAACAAGCATCAACACAAACTGGTGTGGCTGCATTGTGTGTACGAGCTGAATCGTCGTAAATCCAGATTAAATTTCCATTTATGGCTCGCAAAACTTAGTGAAGACCAAAAACATGCTAATCCAGGCCAGAAATCTGGCATGCCAAGTTCCATTTGGGAGATATTTTTTTCAGCTGTGAAATACACTCCTATGAAATGAGGATTTATAGCAGAAATGCTGACAGACAATATTGGTGATACTGTTCTAATTTATTTGTGTTGAATGGTTTTTTCATCTCTTTCCCTTTTAATGATCTAAGTCTTTTTGCATCTGGCAGCGTGTTTCCTCACTGTTTACCTTTCCTGCCAAAGCAGTATCATCCATCTATGACTATGCTTTTCTTGGTTTCTTGCTCTCTCTCTTTAATATTTGGAGCCAATTTTCCATTTATTCCAGGACTCCTGTACCTCTGATGTTGCCATTAACTTCTAAAGTGGAACCCCGTCAAAAATGCTTTCAAGATGCAATTTTTTTTTTTTTTTATTATGAAATATGTGGTTATGTTCTGGTATATTTTTGTCATAAACACTGAAAATTATCCTACATCTACTCCTAGTTGGTATTTGCCATTAAAAAAAAGAAAATCTGATCTGGTAGATACCGAATGAATGTTTTGTGCTGCATCTGCCAGGTAATATTTTTGGGTATTTTTGTCACTTCTGGGGTGCTCAGGACCAAGTTGTGCTGATTTTTCACACCATAAGAGTGCTGGAAAACAATGATAATCCATAGGAGCATGTTGGGAATTTGGATGTCATATATGTATATATATAGCTAAACTGATGATTATGTAGTTCCGTGACATTTACACTTTTGGAACATAACCTCTGTCATGACACTTTGCGGTAGCAGTGATAACTCTTAAATCTGTGATCAGACCAATCTGCTTCCATCGCAGTTGAAGAGAGGGTGGATCTGCGGTTGTCCAGGTTTCTAAGAGCTGCAGGGAACAGGTTTTGGCCGAACAGATTATAATACAGCATTTCTCCTGACAATTCTTGAGATCCTTGCAGGGTTTCAGAAGCATCTCTTGGGAAGAGGTTTTGGGCAAAAGGAAACATCATCCAGACAAGGAGGGGACTGAGGGCAAGACAAATGTCTTCCTTTCTCTTCCTTCTATCTCCCAGGATCTGCCTCTCTTGGATTTGCTCCTCCTGCCCTCAGTTTGGGCCTCAGAACTCACTCTCCCTTTGGTGTATGTCATGATCTTCTCTGGCCTCTCAAAGCAACCTCTCATGCATACACCTCCCCAGGTGATTTTGCCAAATCTCTAGTTGGATGGAGCAAGAGGTGGGGAACATGGAGTGCTCAACCCAGGCTGGAGACCCATAACGCCACCCGCACTGTCAGGTAGCACGTAGGTCTTCTCCAGCACCAGAGACAGCTGGCCATGCCTGGCTTCTGCCATATTGAAAAATTGCTGATTTTATTCCATTTCAATAAACAGCAATGTCCTGAAATAAAAGCACAAATTGCAGGTCATTAAGAGGGTGAGTAACCACTCCCGATAAGTCTCTTTGGTTTTGAGACTCTAGGACCAAAACTGAGATCAGGCATTTTAAATTGGCCGGTTTTCTGCTTTGAGTTTTACATGAATCATGTTGTGGGTTTTTTTTTTTTTCCTGTTATTCTCAAGTATTGGCCACTTCTAGTTGGACACAACTCTCATAGACAAGCCCTTAATTTAACAGCTCATTCATGCTACTTCATTTAAATAAAGATTATAAAGGAAACTGTAATCCTACTGATTTGCAAATTGAACTGTTTTGTAGATGTTATTTAAACAGTGCCACTACGACGGTCTTTCATGAGAAACATGGTACAGTGAGAGAGATCAAAGATTCATAAGGAAGCTCTTTTTTTTTGAAAGCTGATGCTCCTGGCTTCTTTAACTAATTGAAAAAATTTCTTTACAAGAACAGACCTTCAAGCGCTCTGGCTGCTGCCACAAGCCTTATCATTACAGAGTTGTTACTTCCTCCTTTAAGGGACTGAACTGGAGATTAATGGAAGACTGTGCTGGCACTTTAGGGTGAACTTTGTCTATTTTCAGTATGCTATACAAATACTAAACCGCAGGTGATTATCGGTGGCCTCAGATTGAAAATAAATGAACGCCTCCCCGTTTTTTTCAGCTCAGAGGCAGCGCTTCGTAATTTCATGGGATGTCACAGTACTGAGCTGCGTTTTCTCCTAACTGAGGATGAGTTTAATGATGATGAAAGGGAAGAGTAGTAGTACTGGCTTGATTTTTGAGGTGAAAGCCTGTGCATGGGGGAGTTGCTCCCGGGGCTGACTGATCTGCCAAGGGACCAAGGTAAGAGATGTTCTAGTTCTGGCTTTGGCACAATTTGCCCTTTAGGAAGATGTTCAGCAAAGCTCTGATGTCTCGTAGAGCTGCAGCTGTGGTTAGCATCCCTCCAGGACACAACCTTCACCCTAAGACTCTGTAATAAGTTGAATTCCTTTAAGCGCGTGGCTTAATTTTTGTGCCGAATTAGAAGTTGCGCTTCAGCCTTGGTGCTCTGTGGGAGATGTGTGAGGCTGAGCCAAGTCTATCAGTCATTGAGAGTGTCTGGTGATTTTCTAGAATGAGAAAAGGGGCAGCAAATGGCTGCCTTTTTAAGTAGAAAAAGAATTTATATGTAGCCTGTGCATTTTAAGGGTACTACAGGATATTTCTGAAGTAATGGATTTATAGACTCGGGTTATAACCATAGAAGCCTTTTGTCTTCAGGTAGCAGAATACAGCCCACGAGTGTTAACAACTATCCACACTTCTATAGGTTAAACTTAACTATAGAAACCCATCGATATTTATGGATCATATGCTGCCATTTGAAATCAGAAAGAGCCCACGGCCTTGAGAGACTGATTTGGCGTTAAGTATGACCAGCTATCACTGTCACTTAGGATTGATCATATGATAGCTATACATTTGAGTGCTGTCAGTGTTCTGCAAAGAACCGAGCACTAGCTTAGGTGCTAAAACCTGGCTGTTAGGTTTGAGAGCTTGTAAATAGTCAAATCTTTGCACTTAGCGTAAACCAGGATTTACCCTCTAAGGTGTTACATTCTCAGAACTTACTGAGAAATAAAAAGAGAAGGATTCTGAGGCTAAAATGGAAGCATACTAATATTATTAATTGTAACCTTAAGTTGTCTAAATCTGAACTAGAATCGAACGTCAGAGTTGTTTTTGGAAAGAGCTGCACACACCACAGCTGTCCCAGGCTGCATTTTTCTGAATTAAGCTCTGCATCAGTGATGCCTTTCAAGCCTTTGGATGTAGAACTGTGCCGGGTGGCTCCGTACTGCTCTGTGTGAGCCAATTCCTGACCCCTTCCCGCTCTTTCGGGAGGGGATTTAAGGTAAATTGGTCTCCTTCATTCTCATCAGGTGAATGGTCTTTGGATTCCAGACAAGAGCGAGCTCCATCATTAGAAATGTTCTAATTCTGCTCCCGCCAGTAGCAAGGCCAGTGCAAGAATCCCCACTTTTAACCCTCCATACTTTGTTTGATTGCATGAGAGGACTTAAGTACTGTGTTTGCTTAAATTTGTGTGTTGTGCAATAGAAACTTAGGCAGTTTTCTCTGTAGTGGTATTTTTTTTTTTATCCCTGGGAACACAAGTGCAACACTAATAGCTGCGCTCAACAGAAAACTTGTGAGTGGGCCTCTCTGGCAAGAAGAGTCACATTGATTACATTACACTGTGTGCCAGTGGAGAAGGTATATGTAGAAATAAATTTATATTCTGTTGAGTGAGGCTTTCATCTATTTATATTGCCTCCTACATAAAGCTACCCAGGCCAAACCCCCTGCAGAGCCAGCCCTGGGCACCTCGCTATGCACATGGAGAGGCAGAGCAGCCAGGAAGGGCAGAACATCATTTTAATTCAAGATATCCTTATTCTAGGCTAGTTAACAAACTATCTCAGGAGCATGGTGTAGTAAATGAAAACAGACGTTTGAGTCAGGCAGAGTAGCTGGGATTTATTCCCCCACACACACTCTGCTGTGACTGTGATTTTCCAACCCAATTAAAGATTGGAAACTTAAGCAAGGAATCATAATTGCAGCAAAGGAGGAAAAATATAACAGGGAAATTCCCATCTTTCCTTCTTCGGGGGCCGCAGGGACATGGGGATGATGGAGCTGGGCCTACTGGGACCCCCATGGAGACCAAACCCCGAGGGCTCAGCCTGAATAAACCAAGCTCAGTGGCTCCTCTGAGCTGTTTAAGCTCCCGATACCCAAAGCTGTATGAAGGGACTAGCGTGAGGCTGAATTCTTTCAGCTCAGGATGTGGTTTAAGATGCTCATTAGAAAGGTGTGATCATGCACGCAGACAGCGGAGGCCTGGGCTGAGCAGATGTCCTTCCCCAGTTGCCAGAATACCAGTTTGTACAGCAGTGAATCCAAACCCACCTTCTTCCTGGATTTATTAACCAAGTAATTAACAATAGAACAATTATCTTGACTCAGCCATTCCTCCCAAGCTTGTTTCCCTCCACAGAACTTTTTTGCATGGTGCTGATAAGCATGCCAGGTTAAACAAGTAGAAATAACTCTGCTGCTGGAAATGCATTGAGGACCTGAGATATCAAGGGATCTCGTTCCTGGCACATCTTTGTCAGTCAATTACAGCAAGATTTTGGTGTGTCCAAGGCTAATCCATGTCCTTCTCTTCACCTCGGAGAGGTACCACTGCTCTTGGGACTGTTTAATCACAGCATTCCCTGTGTGCAGAGACAGAAAACCTCCATAAGATTCTTATTTGCTTCCTAAGTTTTTGCCAGCAAAGGTTTGTTTTTCAGATAAATGGTTGCTATACAGCTCATTTCTAACAAATTACAACTCCTGACTTCCTCGTTGGCCGAAAATGGGTGGAGGATACGAACTAAACTGATAATAAGATGCCAGTGGGTGGATGTGGAGGCAACATCTGCATGTCTGATCTCATGTGCTGATCTCGTGTACTGGCAGGGACGTGCATGACACTTTGTTATTCCAGAAGTATCTCAAGGACATAAAATTCCGACAGCTGGAACCTGGTCTGGAGCGTCTGTGTTGTAAAAGTGCTCTTTCCTGCAGCTTTGCTGGGGCTTTCTGGCATGGCCAGAACAGGGAAAAAAATACCCTTACTTGTTCTTTAATTAAATTATTATGCAGCATGGGTGTGCACGGTGCATGAGGAAGATGTATGCATATATGTATATACATACACTATATGTATGCATGTGTAGAGGTTCCATATTTTACTGCAGTTGGATGCTTGTTAGACCATTACCTGAGAGTAAGACAAACAAGAGTTTCCTTTCTATGGATGAAAGGACTATTCCACCTGGAACAAAAGCGCTGCCAAAAAGGAAAACACGCTGTTGGCCGAACGAGCGAGATGGCCCCCATCCATCAGTGTGGTTCAATTGCTTTGCACTGTTCCAGCACCTGGAAAAGCAGCTTGTCCGTCTTCCTCCAACCTCCTCCTGCCTAAAGGGAAGAAAATAAAACCTTCAAGTGCCTGGGCAGTAAACAGCACGGGTTTCTGAAACAGCAGTCTTGACAAAAGCTCCTTGTATTTATGTAAATGCAGAGTGGAAATGCAGTAGCTGCAATACGTTTGTGTTTTAGTAGTGCTTTTTGTGCCTCTTCGCTTAATATTTACTTCAACAATCACTTTGGTTGGAAGCCACGGCACACAAAAGCATCAGTACTGGGGAGTGTGTGAACAGGAGTGGTAATAGCAGAGTTACCACAGGGATCTGAGGTAGGTCTGATGGTATTTAAGGTTTTAATTATCTGGACGTTGCTGCAGTGATGTTTTCCAAAAAAAACCCTCAAATCCAAGTACATGAAGGAATTAGTGAAAGAAGGAAGACAATCCAAAGAAACATCTTTTCCTTCTGACACCCTTTAAAACCTTCCCTGCCTTCAGCTCTTTCTCTTCAGCTTCCCTAACCAGGCTTCTGCACTTTATAATTTGGAAAACAATGATGTAATTGGAAGCATTAACAGCAATAGTCATAGTGCTGCAGTTCATGCAAGCTGTTATGCTTTTTGTACAAGTAGAGGTTTTAACCAGGAATTTTCACTTTTTTCTTCCTTTTTTTTTGGTCCTTTTTCCGTTTTTCTTTCTTGTATTTTTTCTGAAATGGTGCTGCTCACCAGGGAAATAAAAAGATTGTTCCAAGCTGCCCAAAGGAGAGTTGAACATGGGAGGGATGGTTCTGGGCTTCCAACATGGGAATCATAAAGCTGTCTTGACCTGAGCCCCCTGGTATCCTCCAATGTGAGAGGGAAGAAGTTATTAATAGGCCAATACTAAGCTCTCTGCAAATACTTTGCTCCTCTGAGGTGCCAGTGACAGATACTATGTGGGATTTTGTGCATGAGACGGTGGTTTTGTGATGGGGGGAAAACACTGGAGAGTTATTTAAATATCGGTCACGCTGTGCAAAAAGAGAAGCCTGAGATGAATAGTTTTTCCAAAGCCTTGCTATCCCACTAGCCTTTATTTTTTTGTGAATCATAGGATGATAATAAATAGATGCTTCCAGCCCGGGTTGTGAGTGGCACCTCAATGAGTGGCTCCTTTGGAGCAGAAGCTCCAGTGGCCAATGCTGGTGCCAAGGGTTAACCCGGCAGAGAATCCGAGCTCATCATTTCTACAGTGGCAATTATGGTTGGAAATACACTCGCCCTTAATACCGAAGAGTCTGAAAGCCTTTGTTCTTAATTCACTGGGAATTTAACTCAAAGAGCCCAATGCTAACACAGAGATTTTGGGGTGGGACAAGCTATTTAAGATCTTTTTTAGTGCTTTTCCCATTGGCTGAATCACAGATCTTTTTTCTGCAACAACCTCGTTTACCTTTATTCCTTATTCTTTCCCTATTTCTTTCAAATGTCAAGAAAATTATAACCATTATAATCATAATAAACTGTGATGCTATGCACCAAATCAAAGAATAAAGTCTGGCTCTACACAAAGTAAAGGTCTAAGACCACATCGTGCTTTAGTTGCACAAGCTAGGTTCTCATAAAATGCTTTAATACCTTTTTTGGGTTTTTCTCTCATGTCGCTTTTTTCTTTCATTTTTTTTCCACTTTTTTGTCTTTTTCTTTCATATAAATAACATGGAAGTGACTGTTTTGTTTGAGTACTATTTGGCTTTTAGAAGAAAACAAAAAATGATACACTAGCCTGCTGTGACAGAAAAGAGCTGAATTGGTATTTAAACAAGGAGAATTTCTGCAGATCTTTTTTGACTATTAGATGAGATGCAGTTTAATTTTCATTGCTCTAAATTAGTCCTGTAGGAGGAGGCCCTCCTTTAAAGGCTGATAATGAAACTTGGGGACTGATTCTGGGCTGGTATTAACATACACTTAATTCTTTCACATCGAGGTATCTCGGTTGAGGAGCTGCCCCCCGGTTTTCAAAAGACTCTTGTTTGGTTCCCTAAGCTGTAATAGGAAAAGCAGAAAACCTTACAAGCCAGGAACGAGTCCAAAGAAATTATATAAATCGTTAAGAGTGGAATGAATTGTTTCCCGGTCTGTGCTGGTTGTACTGGCTGGTCTCTCCTGTCCAGGGTGGGGAGTGGGTGTCCAAATCCATTTGGTGGTGACATGTTGTTTTCTGTAAGGCACCAGGATGTGGAATTGGGCCACATTTGCAGCTGTACCATTGTGATGTGCATTTATAGGTTCCTGCCGCCTTATGAATTCGTGTATTTTATCACAGTGAACCAGCTTTTCCATTCCAGGTAGTAGATAATAAATAACTCCTACATCAAATAGTACAGGGAAATATTGAGTAGAAACAGTGCAAGAATATCAGTTAAATCACAGAATCAAAGTTTTTTAGATGTCAACAAACAACCAGAAAGTCTACATTATGTAGTGGTCAGAAAAAAATCGCTGTAAGGAATGTATCAGTTCCTCTTGAGCTGTCCATCCACATCAGATCAATAGCCCTTCCAAGCATGGGACATTCAGGCTTTCAGCTTGAGAAATTGAAGTTCTCAAAATAAGTCAGGGTTGTAACACAAGTCCATCATTGTGTGTCACAGAAATGAAATGAGTTGTCTCCTGTTCGATTGATGACTGACATAAAGCTGGGAGGAAGAAAGGGGAAAATAAACGAGACGTGGGTTTCTTTTTCTCCTTTTTTTTTGAAAAGTTGTTACGAACGCTTCTGTCAGAAAGTTTACGCTAAGGGATCTGCTTTCATTTTCATGTACATGCCTAGTTCCCATTACTGATAAGAGGAGTGAGATGGTGAAGGGTGGGAGGAGGGATGTGCTGGGCACTGCGGTACCCAGAGAGAGCTTGTGATATAAGGAACAAATGTAAATCAGGCATTTCTTACAAGAAAAAGATGGCCAGGGAATACATAACGAGTAGCTTGTGATACTTTTAATTTAGCACTTGTTAATGATAAATGAGTGAATAGGCAGATTTTTGGCCCGTTGAAATACACAGGCTTGAGTATAGCAGGAAGAAGCCAACATCTGAATCCAGTTGCGTGTTCAAGCTGCTCGTTCGGGATCTAAGCTGCGAGTCTGGGAAGTGAATGCACAATTACAGTCCCAATAGGAACCAGGTATAAAATTTGGCTGGAGATGTGAGTTCAGGCTTCAATCTGTCTTAAAATGGGGAGGTTGCGGTTGACAGATCCAGCGCTGGTCCTACAGATGTTCCTCTGACATCCAAAACGGCGCTGCTGAAATTAATACAGCTCCTCCTGTCAGCTCTGCTCTCTCAAATAATGCACATGAAGAATGATCTGCAATTTTTTTTAGTTTTATGGGTTAAAAAGGCCCCTACAGTACCTGCAAACAGGCTAACAAAATCAATGCCTGATGCAGTTACTCGCTGAGCAGCTTGTTGATGTTGAAGGAAATAACTTTGTTATCCGAAGTACAAGTGCTCCTCTATTATCCAGGCTCTCAAAGTGATTGAGCCTGAAATGTATGCTACTAGTGTATATAGATACCCCCGCTACCTTGGAGACCAGGCGGTTTCAATACATTCAATATAGACACTACAGTTTCTCTTGCCTACAGTGATAAAAATGGAGCCAGGAGCAATGGTCGTGCTTGGTACATGCTGGGAAAGACTGAAACCATGTTTCTGAACTTCTCAAAAGGTGGTGATTCCTTGTTTTTGTTGGTTTTTATGGAAAAAAAAATGCATTTGGGTTCTTGTAGGGTAGTAAGTAACCTGGAAATTCTAATGTTCAAAATAATTTTTAAAATCAATATAACGTTAAAAAAATTATTTTAAAAAAATGTTAAGTTTAATGACATCAGTTTTGTCAGAGATTTGATGGATCACATGCACCAGGGGTGTCAAACTCATTTCACCGGGGGCCATGTCAGCCTGGTGGTTGCCTTCAAAGAGGCGAATGTAATTTTGGGACTGTATAAAAGTGACTACTCCTACATTTATATAGTCCTAAAATTACATTTGCCCATTTGAAGGCAGCACCAGGCTGATGTGGCCCTGGTGAAAAAGAGTTTGACACCCATGCCGTACACCAAAATATGATGACATAGAAGTGAAATGATAACTTTAAATGTCTCTTTAAGAAGTATATTTATGATACTCCTATCAGAGAAGATGAAGTAAACGTGGTTTGCTGCATTCGCTTAATTAAGTAAAATTAAAATGGATTGAAATGCAGTCAGACGAAAAGCCACTAGATTTTTTTATTCTGTCTTGTAAAAAGTAGGATTAGAATTTTGAACCGAGTACATATGAATTTTTCTGAAAACATTTACATGAAATAAAACCCCGTTTCACATTGAATAATGTATTTACCAAATCCTTCAGTCATTAATATCTTTTTCACATTGTTTTGTAGGAATGTATTTGAATGATATTTTAGGTTTAAAATATTTCAAATGAAAAAATCAAAAGGTTTGATTATAGAAGTAGTCATACACCATGCTTTTATTTTATTTTCAAATTTTCTTCCTCTTGCTACCCCCTCCTCTTCCAGAATAAAAATTATGAACCGTAGGTTGGCAAATAATTTTACTGGCACCAAATCTGTGGTTTTATTAGTGTCATTTGAAAGAAAACTACCTATAGTGGGCAAGACAAACTTCTCAGGAAGAGCGGGCATGGCAAAATGACCTTTCCAGAGCCTTTCAATCCCATTTTTTCCATGGTTCTACTTTTAAAATACGTTGTATGTTCCTGCAGAATTTGTTTTATCATGTGCATGTGTTTTTATAGTATCTTAAAAAAACAGGACTTTTTAACTGAGGAAAAGTGCATTGTAGATACACTATCAGCTGTCATAGGAAAGACATTGTTCGTTTGCTCGGTTTTCCCCCTGTGAAGTCACACAAGAAGTAATGCCTTCTGGGGCATTTCGGAGAAGAAGATAAGCAATTTGAAGGGCTTTCAATCTTGTCACTCCCTCGTGTGACAGAGCGATGGCTGCTCACCATCAGGGAAAGCTCGATGCTCTGGGGAAAATTAACTTCTCCTGCCAAGGTCTGGCCTAAATTATACCTGGGAGACCCTCATAGCTTTGGCACGTGGATATAAATAAAAATAAGTTTCTGTGTTGGGAACTTCACACCTTTTTCAGTCCTTATGCCAGCTTTGACGTGAGATACTCAAGGTCTTATTATCCCTCAGTCAGTACCTTGTCCAGTTATTTCTACCGATGAACTGCAGGTACAAACACCACAAGTTGTGTTCCCAGCACGCAACAGAGAATTGAACCATTATGTCTGAAGAGAAATATGTATTCATGGTTTTTTCATGCTTGCCGTGATCTGCCGCTCATTTTTTTGGAGCTGTTTGGTTACAGATTTTCTGTAGTCGACTTCAGACACCGCAGTAGAACAGCTGGGAAATCAGTGAAGCAGCAGAGCGGAGTGGTTACAATAGGAAAAAAAAAGGAACTTATTGAAAAGAGAACTGTCCAAGGCAGCCCCCAAGGTGCCCTTTCACACGGAGACACTGTCCCAGGGAACCCCCTGGGAAACCGCAAGACATATTTTTCCCCGATAACAATGTAAAACAAGCACAAAAGTCCACATGGCATCTCCTTGCGTTGCTTTCGGAAAGCGATACAGTGAGACCGTATGAACTCTGCTCATTTCTAGATGTGAAAAGAAAATAATAATAGCCTAGTACAAATAATGGCTCGTGTCTCATAGAGGACTTGTTTTTTAACTACTGATGAGATCCTGTGTACAGTCATGCTGCCCTGAGGAGTTGATAATACCAGAGCCTGTGCCTACAACATTTCCTAAGTACTGCTGTGAGTAGCCTGGTGGGACTCCAGTAATTGAGGTAACTGTGTTACTGCTGGACTAGATCATGCAACTCTTACATCAGGCATTAAGCACTTACAAGAGTAGCCTTATTCACTTTACTGATGGCTTTTAGGCTGGAGAAATGTATTGTAATCACTGCGTTACTTACCCTTGAAAACTCATGACGCTCAGTCATTCAGGGCAGAATGCATAGATGCAAGGGGTTTAGCATAGATAGCAAACAACAAATGTGCTGTATATAAAGCTAATCTCTCCTCTCCTGGTAATTTTGCTCCTGGTTCCAGACAAACAACCCCAGTTTTGCAAGTGACTGGCAAAAGACAACGTTACGGTGTGTGCGTGTGTAGGTTTAGCTCCAATAAACTGTTACGGGTTCAGTCTCAATCCACCTATAATGCCTCCAGAACACCTCCTGCTTTGAAAAAAACCCACAAGTTTTGCCCATGCCTGGAGCCCTAAGGCTGATGAGGACTGCTCCATCCTGAGTAGGGGTCTGTTTCCCATATTTAAAGTCATCTGCTCAGCAGAGGAGTGCTGAGTGTGGAAATCCATTAGGATTGCCTACGTGCTGATGAAATCCTACCCCCGTGTAATATACTGTCTTGTACACTCTTTTTGAGGCCGGGGGAAGCATCACAGCAGTGGTGCCACCATTCTTGTAGCCTTGTACACTCTTGTAGTAAAAAAAAAAATCTCAAGTTGAGGGTTTTTTTAAGCACTGAGAGGATATTGTGGGCAGAATTCACTGTTAATGCAGCTGTGTTTCCGTTTAATCAAACTCCACAGTGCTGTTCCAGATGTGGATTCCAATGTCTGGAGAAAGGTATGGCACGGTACAAAGAAAAGGGCAATATCTGTGTGCTTGGAGAGGTTCCCAGCAGAAATGCATTTTGCTCTTCAAGAAGAGCCCTGAGTTCAAGTCTTCTTCTTTAGTGCCTTCAATGTTTGTTCAGTCTAGAATAACCTTTGGAAAGAGGGGGAAAACTCTGTATGAGTTTTTTACAAGGGTGTATGTCCCATTCTTAATCTGGAAACAATAATTTACATTTGCAAAATATATTTCTTTTTATTTGCCCTATAGAGCAACCACATACCACAGTTCTGTACAGTTCTTGGTGTATCTGGATCCCTGGATCTGTGGTGTGACGCTGAAGAGACATCTTTGGGGTTCTTATGATCACATTGATCTCATGATGTAATCCGGTTTTAAATGATCCATTGCAACTGTTAGACAACGGCACCCTTATTGGTAATTGTAATTCTCTGTTCCTCCTGGAGTATTTTACTGAGTAAAAATAATTATGTGCAAGATGGTCACATATTTTTCAAGAGACAAAATATTATCTAGATGACTGGTAGGGCCAAGGGAGAGAGACTGAATCTTTCAGAGTCATTCTCTCTGTCACTTATTTTCTGGAATTTAGTAGTTTCCTTAGGTAACCTCAGATCTGTTCTGGACCAACTGCTGTGGTTTCACATCCAAGGTTCTGCTTGTTGTCTCTGGAGTTACCACTATTGAGGACACACGAGTCAATATTGGATGTTCTTTCACCTTTGCTGGTTGTACCATATCCATCCCCAGAGGTTTGCAAGACCTAAATGGGTCAAGTCCTGAGCAACTAAGTCAGACCCCAGACCTGACGCTGTAGGGACAGGCGATCTAACCAGGGATCTCCTGGGGTTCCTTCCCACCTTGATTGCTCTGTAAACTTATGATTTGTACACCTGCCCAAGTGAGAATCATTGTTCATCTGAGCAGCTACATTTTAATGCTTTCCTTACTGGGCAGAACACCAGCCAGCATCCACAGGAACATACGGACTTGTAGACCTTTAAATCTTGCAGTACTCTGCAAATTATTCATACAAGCACCAAGTGTGGACTATCCCGGTGATACATCTCTGGCTGGTGTGTTTAAGGGTGCTTTGTATATCTGTCAGTGGAAAATATTTAATTCTTTAGCAGCAACCTCTTTTTCTGGAAGACCAAACGTCCCCCGGCGGATCAATTTGTCTACAGGAATGTAATCTATATTTACTTTGCAGTAGGTACTGTAGCTCTCAACTCTGCTTTTAGCTGATTCAGCTTGCTTTGACCTCAGAAATATTCCCTGCTAACTGTCCTCCTGTTCACTCCAGTTTGTACTGCCTAAATGCTTACTGCTGAGTGTCCCTCTGGCCATTCTGAAAGGTGTTTCATCACACTACAATAAACGTGAAATACTGATGCACTCAAAAGAGCAAAAAAAGGAGGGGAGAAAAAAGCAGTAGCTGTATATCGACATGGGACCGGACAGGGGCATTTATTACACTTTACTTTCATACCATTGTCTACCTTTGGCAAAGGAAGATTCTAAGGGTCCCTGGTGGGCCAAGCCGATCGATACTACACGGGAGTTAAATTAGACCTCAAGTCAAGCACATATCTACCTTGGCTAAGATACCTCCAACCTAAAGTCCCTGGAAAATTTACATTTTTCCACTAAGTTAACCAATAACAGAGTGAAATGAGTGAGAAAAAAGCAGCTGTCTAGCCTACATCTTGCTTCATTATCAAATGGATGTTGTCCAAACAGCAGCTATGGTGCCTTATGAGGAAGACAAACAGGCTGATGTGTAGGCAGACCAGGAGTTATCAGGCCCATTAAGTAAAAACAATTAAAAAAATGTTAATAGACACGCAATAGCATTTTTGAAGGATATTTCCTATGCCTCTTGTTATTATGACAGTGCTTCTTTTCTCCTCTCCCCCTGTTTCTTCTTCTTGTGGTATCTAAACCGGCTTTATTGTTTGCAAATGTTAGTTTTTATTAACATTAATGCAAATTATATTTATTTGTCAGTGTAGAACGTACCCGTTCAATTTGGATCCCTAATTTAGAGGCCTGAAGTAAACACATCCCAGGTTATCTTAGTGTCTTTATACTCAAACCACCACAAGCTCTCAAGACATCAAACGCATGGGAAACTGTGGGTGTAACCCTATGGGATAAGAACACGCATTTTCAAAATGAGAGCCTCTTTGGGGGCAAGACAGAGGAAGGGATTCAGAGCCTTGATGGCTGGAGTAGAGAGGTCATGAGAAACTCCTGGGTGGACCAATCCTCCCTGAAACACTCATCAAAAATCATTGTTCTACGCAACAACCTCCAGAAGGTGACGTGCATTTGTTAGATTACAAGTTAGGAATGCTGGCCTGTGTGTAAAAAATTAAAATATATATATATATATATATATATAAAACTATGTTCTAATAAACTAGTAATTTAACTGGCCATAATACCCTTAAATTGAAGAAAGGAAAAAAAAACAATCAACCAAACAAAAAACCCACAAATAAACACCAAACCATCAGCAAACACACCCCTCCCTGCCAAAAAAAGGGTGTCTTCCATGCAAAGAAGGTCTATTCTTTTTCCTAGTGCTATTCTACTATTTCATCTGGTAAACCAGGTATTCCATTCAGCAGGATTGAAGGCACGGCGCGGGTGCTTAATCTGTGCAAACTTTCTTGCTTTATTATTTTAATCATTTGAAACATATTCCTTGGATGTCGGCTCTTTACTTCAAAATCAGGCATTGCGAACAAGCATGAGTATATATTTAAAAAAACTGAGGTTTTGTTTGTTTGGGGTTTTGTTTATGTTTTGTATGGGTGGTGTTTGTTTGCTTGGTCTTGGTTGGGTGTTTTGGTTTATGTTCTTCTTTGTTTTCTCCAAAAGAGCTCTTTCCTACCTATTTACTGGTGGAGAAAATGAGTTTGAAATATGAAGCAGGTAAAGCTTAACCTGCCAGACGTCTTCTTCATGTAAGCAATTTAAATTCAATTTGTGGCAGAAAATGCCGGCAACTTGTGGATCAATAGGCTCTATTCAGCAGAGCTGACATCCAACACATGATCCATCAGCAACCTGGCCACGCTCTTATTACTCATACCTGAGGGACTTTCCCTGGCTTTTATCATTAGGTGAAATCTCCTAGGATTACAGGTACTTAGAGCTAATTAGGTGTGCTCTGTTACCCTCCTTCTCAATGCCCTCTTGTTTCCACAACAGCCAGTTTACTTTGGTGTTTCAGGGAGATAATTGTGGTGGCACACGCCGTGGAGATGAAATGATAACCCTGTCCAAACACCCGAACAACAGCGACTGAGGGTTCACCTTGTTCTCTTTGGTCAGATGTTTGCTTTCAAAGACATAATTATGGGATTAGAAAGAAGAGGCTGTAAACAAATAGGAGGTTGTGAAGTGAGGAATGTCAATCCCCAAATCTCTTCCGAGGATGCCAGCACCTCGCTGGCAGGTGGAAGGTGGTGTGAGATGTGTGCACATCAATCCTTCTCCGAATGGGAACAGCACACAAGTTATTAGTGCAAAAAACGTTTACCGTGCACGTGCATTTAACTGGGGTTCACAATGAAATTTAATCGTTGTTCAGATTTGTAATAATTATTATTATATATAGGGTTAAGTGCTGGAAAAATGGTGTTTATATTTGCCATTTAACAATTCCCCCTTCTATCTGTGAGCTCTGATTCTCCCATTATTGTGTTTCCTACAAATATCCCAGATACTTATAAATATTCTATTGCAATGAATTTTATATGACCCTTCAGTTCTAACAGCGGAAGCTGCATTTTGAACTTAACCTAAAATCCAGTACAGTAAAGCCAATTTTTAAATGTAACCTTTCTACTGTGTGGTAAAGACAGTCATAAAGTCACTTATTATTGCTCAAGTCCCTCTTGACATATAATTAACCCATCTCAAACCGCCATCCAAAAATCCAGAGGCAGCACATTTTCCCTTCCTGCGTGTGCAGTGCATAGAGACAAAGTGTTATCCAGCTCTCCCCGGCTGGGTGCAACCATGGAAATATGTATTGCAGGAAAGGGAGCACAAATGGAAATCTGGGAGACACTCATCTCTCACTGTTCATCAGCTTGAGGGGGAAAAATAAGATTAATGACTGGGACAGAATGTCAGATCTTGGTGGATGGTCTCCTTTGCATCATTAAGAGAATGCAGAAACATCATGGAGAGGTTGGTTGGATGGACCTTTGGAGATTCCCTAGTTCAGTCTCTCATTTAAAGCAAGAGAGATTTACCTATCTGAGTCTGGAAAACCTTTACTTGTTAGACTCGTGGCACTTTAGGAAATAAACCAGTAAGTCATGAGACTATGGTGTTTTCTAATAAATAATGTCATCATCCTGAGGAAACATAAAGCAGTAACTCTGAGGACAAAGGAGACGTCAAAATGGGCTAAAATGAAATTATAAGCAAGATATGGTATTTAACCTGGGTTTTGACCTAGTGTGCACTCAGAAGGAAACAGAAAAGCTCTCCAAAAGCCAGACCTTGTGCTGCTGTAGGCAGGTCCCTTACAGTCCTGGGTGCAGCCCTTTAAATTGATGTTATCTCTTCCAGCATCCACCACAAACTGTGAAGTGCTATGTTTGTGTCCTGCTTCTTGCAGCTAGTCCAAACCACAACTGTGAATTTCACAAAGCATACAGCTCTAGGACAGGGTGAAGAAGAGGGTAAGCGTTAGGAACAGTCCATAGTATTTCAAAAAATCCCAAAGAACTCTCCACCATTATAACCATATTTCCAGTCTCTGAAAAGATGTTTATATGGTGTTGCCATCATATAGTTGCTACCTGTCTGTCTGTATATCTTTAGAAACCAGCAATCGTTGTAGGAACTAGATGAAAATAATATATGAAAATATGTTTGAATAGACTGTAAGTTGGATATATTGAGAATTATGTAGTCCTCCTATGTGTTTCTTTTCACAGTAATCCTCCAATACATGGCACTATCCAAACTCATTATTGAATATAAAATTATTAAGGTTGTTGCTTGTTTCTACAACGTTAGAATCTGCTGTGCAATATGCTTGTGATGAAGCATCACTTCTCTTGTTTTATTGACCAGAAATCCTGTCCACCCTGACTTTCTTATTTTGTTTCTAGTTCCTCAAATCTTTTACTATATCACTATTATCTCCTGGTTTTTTTCCCATCTGCCCATCCCTCTCCAGAGGGGAGCAAACCATGTTCCCTACTTTTGAAATCTTCTGTGGGTGTCATTGCAAATTCTGAGCACTTTCAGAGGCCTATGACTTGACCATATTTGGGTGAATTTTCAGAGCAACATTAAAACAGTGTGAGTTTTTGACATTGTAAAAAGTTTATCCCTGCATCTCAAGTTAAAACAGGGGAGCATCAGGGATTTTAAAAAATAATTCTAAACATTTTTTTTAACATAAGTAAAGATTTTAGGAAAAAGAATTATTATTAAACCAATTAAAATCAATAATAAAATAAAGAAATGGGCTTTGGGTGTGTGATCTTTCATCACTTTTCAGTTTCTCTCTGTGTTGTATACCTGACATGGTAACAGCCCTATTGCTGCTTTAGTGTTCTAACATGCAAAAATAAATGTACTTGTTTTCCCTACCATCAATCTGAAAAGTAGTTAAATGGTGTATGCCGAACTCCTCCAAAAATTAACCCTGACGTAAGCACTCTGGATTCAGCCAGAGTAATTACAACTCAGCGAAATCACAAGTGACAGAAAACAGGGTGTGATACTGGAAGGCGTTAGGAATCCCTATATACACATGGAGGGAGAGATAGAAATAAAATGAGAGACACAGGGAACATATGTTGCAGACAATCCTGCCTCCCGTAAAACTGCTGTTGAGTCAAGTAACCTGTTTAAAAACAATGTATTCCTCTAACTACAGCCACCTGGCTGGTAATTATAGTCCTCATTAGAAACTGCTACAGGTCTTGAGTGATTAGTTATTGTTTATAAACTGTTCAACTGTAGACCACCTGTTTTCATCTACTGCTGCACCTTCTTCTTGCCTTGCCGCATCATCTCTATTAATAGAAAAGCACCTGTTTCCTGACAGTGCAAAACCAGAGATAAACATGTATATATAAGCAGCTGGGGGAAAGGTCTTTGTGAAGGACAACCAAATATATTTGTTGCTATTAAGCCGTCTGTAGTCACAGTTACAGCATTTGATGAAGTTGCCCTGCCTTGGAGTCTCTTATGGACATGTGGACTCCCAGCAACTGATGTGGTGCTCTTGGAGAACATTTATAATTAGCCCTCAAGAGATTGGCAAATCCGGAGAAATAAAGCAGGAGATTTGAATTCTGGCATTAATTGCTAAAGAGTTAAATGCTCCTACGTGCAAAGCACCCAACACGAAAGGGAAGGTGAGTGGCACAATGTGCAGACGCGGGAGGTGAGGCGTGGACTCAAATGTGAGGATCACTGCGGCCCTGCTGGCAAAGGCAAAGAGGAGGCACTGGCTTTCTCAAGGCAATTCAGTCATGTACACAACAAACTCATGCTGCAGTCAAAACATTTAGAGCCAAGTTCTGCTCTGAGTCATGCTGGCTTCAGCTGATTTATTCTCAAGCCTAAATAGTGTCACTGAGAGCAGGATTTGGCCCCTTGACCATAGTTATCCCATCATAAGATTTCATATATGTCTATGAGTGGCATATGAGGGTTTTTTTTTAGGAGGACTTGAGTTGTTTAGCTGATCTTGAACTAAAATTGAGCTCATGGAATACTGTGTCCAGTTGTGGCCCCTCAGTTCCAGCAGGACAGGGAACTGCTGCAGAGAGTCCAGCGCAGCCACCAAGATGCTGAAGGGAGTGGAGCATCTCCCGTGTGAGGAAAGGCTGAGGGAGCTGGGGCTCTGGAGCTGGACAAGAGGACACTGAGGGGTGACTCATTAATGTTTACAGATATATAAAGGGGGAGTGTCAGGAGGATGGAGCCAGGCTCTTCTCTGTGACAACCAGTGATAGGACAAGGGGCAACGGTGCAAACTGCAACACAGCAGGTTCCACTTAAATTTGAGAAGAAACTTGTTCCCGGTGAGGGTGGCAGAGCCTGGCCCAGGCTGCCCAGGGAGGTTGTGGAGTCTCCTTCTCTGTAGACATTCCAACCCGCCTGGACACCTTCCTGTGTAACCTCAGCTGGGCGTTCCTGCTTTGGGGGGGATTGCACTGGATGAGCTTTCCAGGGCCCTTCCAACCCCTGACATTCTATGAATCTCACTCTCCAAGACTGTCAGTCTGGGAGTGTGGAAGCGTAAGTGGAGTGGCAGAGCTGGATCGAGCAGCAGATCTGTGCAGAGGAGCCAGCCAAGCGCTCTGGGGCGGGAGGCAGCAGGCCTGGGCTCACCAAAACCTTCGGCTTCACTTCATCAAGGGGAAATAGGATTCTTTTGCAGGGCAATGAAGTCAGTTTTAGGGGCTGCACTGAGCGTTTACAGCACATTAAATTGCAGGTGATGCCAGGGACAGTGTGGGCTCTCAGAAGCCCTTTTTCTGCTCTGTTTGAAGCACTTGTGTCTATACTTTACCCTTTATCCATAAAAATCCTCAGATGGATGGAGCACCTCTCTTATGAGGACAGGTTGAGAGGGTTGGGGTCTTCAGCCTGGAGAAGAGAAGGCTCTGGGGAGACCTTATTGCAGCCTTTGCGTACTTAAAAGAGGACTGTAAGGAAGATGGGGACAGACTTTTGAGCAGAGCCTGGTGCAGTAGGACAAGGCATGTTAGTTTTAAACTAAAGGAAGGGAGATTCAGACTGGACATGAGGAAGAAATTGTTGCTCCTGAGGGTGGTGAGAGCCTGGTCCAGGTTGGCCAGAGAGGTGGTGGCTGAACCATCCGTGGAGACATCCCAGGCCAGGCTGGACGGGGCTCTGAGCACCCTGAGCTGGTGAAGATGTCCCTGCTCATGGCAGGGGGGGCACTGGGGGAGCTGGGAAGGTCCCTCCAACCCACCCAAACCATTCTGTGATTCTGTGATGCAGTGTACTGTTTGGTGTGGTGATTTGCCGATCAGTATTGGGCCCCGCATCAGCTGACATTGCATTTAAGAATACCTGAGCACCCTGTTTACTGGCTTTCTTCTCCCTATGAACCAGACCAAAAGCTGCCTGCTCATGTCACCTATAAGCATTCCCCAGAAACATAATGACTGTTTTTTTGATGAGAGTTTTGGGGATTTGCTGATCATCCTTAAGGACACATTATTGCTCATAAGCAGTTGATTTTGCTTACTCATTTATTGGGTAACTGATAGTTTCCAATATGAGATGGCACATCATGAAAAATTAGGTCTCGCTAGAAAGCCAGGAAAGCTTTCTGTATGAAGACACAGTGGCATGATGAACAACCTAGTCATCACCCTGTGTTCCCACACAGCAAATGTTAGGCACCTGTGCATAGCAGTGAATCATCTTATCGGTTGTTTATTCATGACTGAATATGTTCCCAGACCTATTTTTCAGTATTTGACCATCTCCTTTGCTCACTGCTCTTCCTTGGGAACAAAATAAAACTTTTGCTTTATGTAAAAAAGGCACAACAAAAGCCACCAGGATATGCAGCTAAACTGAGAACATATTTCTGTATTCAATAATTAAATTATAGCAATGCTCCCCATCATTATTGCAAAGAACCTGTAAAACCTCCAGCAGAGCCTCAGGATGTGCAGCTTCCAGCCTGTCCACCCAAAGTCCCCCAAGTGCACTGAGCCATTGAAGGATTTATGTATATATATTTGACAGAATGAATGGCAAAAAATATTGGTGTCTTAGAAATTCAACAATGGGACTGAGATTTTTCTGGATACAAGATCATTGTGTCCTATCCTTTTGCTGGTATTTTTCAGCTGTGGTTGTGAAACTTGTAGGCAATGAAGAGTCGTTGGTGGGGCTATGCAGCCTTTTGCAGGTAGAGGTTGATGAGACACTTTCTGACGTGGTGTATATATATTAGGCTATGAACTCCTGAGGTTCGTATTTTTGAAGTGAATGGCTATATTAGTCTGTGTTGAAAAATAGAAAGACGGATCATGTGCCTTTTTTCAGCGCAGTACTTATGGCCCTATGTAAAAATAATCACATTCCACCCCTCGCCTAAAAAACCCCGCCCAGATAACCCTCCAAACATAGTTCCCAATCATAAATGCATTTTAGATTCCTAGGGATTTTTTCTATTTCCTCTTCCAAATATGGGAAACAACTGTTGCAATGAAAATATCCTTCTGTTGGAACAATAGTTTTATTTTTAAAAAAGAAAAAAGTTAGATCTCTTTATTTTCCTACTACAGCTTTTCCTTTAGCATTTTGGTAGATATTTATGCAGTTTGATATCTAGCAGCAAGAGTGAGTAGCAACCAAATCCCAACAAAAGGCTGAAGGGTTACAGAGCAGCACAAAGGGGTCTCTTTTTAAAGTGACTAACCCAGTTGATTTCAATATGAGTTTGGAAAATAATCAAAAGTTCTCAGTTGTGAAGAACTGGTAGTCGGGTCTGCAGGAAGCACAGATCTTCCTTGCCCAGTGGGTTACCGCGTGTTTGGAGAAATCAGAACTTTTCTGAGCTGGTGCAACCTCTCTCTTTGAAATCTTTTCCTTGCTGTTTCTTTTTTAAAGGTGTTAAAGAAATAGGGCTGTAATTAACAACTGACAAAAATATCTGGGCTTGAACTGAAGTGGGAAATCACAGAGGTTACTTATTTCCTCATGCTTTTACCATTTGTTCTCTTTTCTCGAGGAAGTTGAAAGACCTGAGGTTCAAACTTAATAAGGCCCCATGCCGTTTCTAAGAGTATTTACAACATGCAAAAAATAAGCCAGCACATTTCTTATATTTAAATTTGTTTTCAGTCATCTAAGCTATTACACAGTATGCCATCCCTAAACCTTTTGTAACAAGCAGTAAATGTTTCTCAGACAAGGGAAAGAATGATGTGTTCAACTACTCTAGCTGCTTGAGCCTGGGAAAGCGACAAAACATTGGTGTTTGTGCAATCCCCACGTCCCAGTTTGTTTCAACATCACGAAAATGGAGATGCCTCCAGCTCGTGGCTTGTGCTTCAGATGTCAGTGTGGGGAGGTGGCCCATGGGGCCACCCACGGGTGGTGGCAACAACTTTCCTTTGGCAGCTGGAGCTTCATGGTGCTGTGGAAGAGATGACAACATGAGGTTGATTGACCACAGTTACTTTAAAAAAAGAGTGTCCAGAGGAAGGCCACGAAGTTGGTGAAGCGTTTGGACGGGAAGCCATATGAGGAGTGGCTGAAGTCACTCGGTTTGTTCAGCCTGGAGAAGAAGAGACAGAGGAGAGACCTCATGGTGGCTCCAGCTTCCTCATAAGGGAAGCAGGAGGGGCCGGTGCTGAGCTCTTCTCTCTGTGACAGTGTCAGAACCCCAGGGAATGGCAGGAAGATGTGCTGGGGAGGGTCAGGTTGGACATGAGGAAAAGGTTCTTCACCCAGAGGTGCTGGACACTCAACAGGCTCCCCAGGGAGGTGTCACAGCCCCAGGCCTGACAGTGTTCAAGAAGAGACTGGACAATGTCCTCAGACACACGGTGTGACCTGTGGGATTGTCCTGTGCAGGGACAGGAGTTGGACTCGCTCATCCTTGTGGGTCCCTCCAACTCAGGACGTTCTATGAAAATGCTCCAGGATCTGCCCTTAAGCTCCTTCCGTTCAGTGGGAAACCTTCCATTTCTAGCAGTGGGGAATGAGCTGAATTCCTGAGTACTCATTGTATAACACCTGCTATAGAAACCTTCAGGAGTTTGGTTTTAGTGTGATTAAATTCTGATCTGTGTCTAGTAGCTCGGTGTGTCGTGTAACGAACCAAACCAGCTCTGATCCTGGAAACTCTCTGCATGCAGTGGCACAGAGCTCTATGGAGCCACGGATGCAAAGCAAGTTCATCAGGGCAGGACTTTGTGTGTGTGATAACCAAGAACGCCGAAGTGAGCTCTTGTAACATGTCCTCACATATCCTAAATAATCAGCATTACAGGAGCCTTCCCAGTGAATCTGTCTCCTGGATCCCTTCTAATTCTAGAGAGACTTTATCTTTTTAAGCAATTACACATGGAAGGAATGCCTGACTGTCTCAGTGATGCTCATCAGTGTTCTTTGGATGGGATATTGGGGAAAACTAGTTCTGTTTTGTTTGACTTTCTTTTGCAAGCTAACACGAACACCTACAAACAGCAAATACACCCATGTCCATCAGGGAGCCACTGGAACGCAGATGAGACATTTTGTCCAGTGCTCTACTGAGTCACTGTAAAAATAACCCCACCAAGAACAGCTGACCAGCACTGTTATGTCAATCTTTTCTTCTTTTTTTTTTTTCTTTTAATATAAGAAAAAAACCTAAAAAAACCTTAAAAAATTAAAAAAGGGAAATGTGCTGACTGAGAAGGGTTCTTAGATGGACAATCCAAGTCATTATTAAAAACACAAATAAATAAATAGAAACCTGGTTACGTGGACACATCCTTGTCATGGGAACCTTGGAAACAACATAAAACACGAATCATGTTTAAACTGAGTGGGCACGGGCTGGTGCAAAGGGTCCTGGTTGCCAGCCGGAGCTGTAGGAGAGTCACTCGCCGTCCATACCCAGCGTTCAACCAGGAACGCACCACGGGGCTCATCACGGCCATGGTCGCATTGCCATAGACACGGCATCTGGTCAATGCGCAATAGGGTGTGACGAAGCAAAATAAGCTTGTCGTCAGCTCCAGTGCTGCCAACAGTGATTATTTTTTCTTATAATATCATGTTTTCTAATTGACCGAGTGAACCTCCAGCCACTGGGCAGTTATGCAGCTGCAACTGGAGCGTAAGTTACAGAAAACAACCCCAAAATAGCTTCTAACAGGCATTTTTCATGTCTGCCTGCATTTACCACTTCTTTTCTCTGGACTTCTCTCTACCTTTCCCAGTATATTGGCCAAGATGGGTTCTGAACACGTTTGTCTGCTTCTTAGCTTTCATGGCTTGTCCCGATGAGCATGGGTTGTTCTGAAAAACGCTTGCAAGAGTTTCTTTAGTAACTGTTTGCATTTTATTTAGACAACAAAGTTAGTTAGTTTTCCATTTTTGTTATTCTAGGGAAAAAAAAAAGCTTTTCACGTTCTCGTTAACATCTTCCCTCAGTCAACCACATTTATTCTTTTCTTTGTATATTCATTTGACTGTCTCAGTATCTAAGAGAGAGCCATTCAGCTTGAGACTGCTATCCTGAAAGCCACCTGGCAAGATTTTCAGATTAAAGACCTGTGCCTTTATTGTATCTTCTGTCTCTCATATGACTACTTGTGGCTACAAATTCTCCAACCGTGGCGTAATTCCGGACTGGAAGCTGATTTTTAAAGTGGCTCAATATGCTTTGATTTTTTTCATCTCAGTTATTTCCAGCAGTATTGAATATTGGCCAGAATGACATGCACAAGGAGCTGTGGAGCTGCAGGTATTAGAAAAAACAGTCCCTGCACGGCTTCAGAGTACAACTACCAGATTGTTTATTCTTTCTTATACCCGGCTTTACAAACTTGCTTGCAGGTTTTCTGTCATTTGCTCAGTTGGTAAATGTTACAAGGGGTTATAGAGTGATAGAAAGTTGTCCCAATTTCTAAGCATAGGTCAAAGATAAGAGGTCCCAGATCTCAGCACTTAAAACTGAATTACTGTCCTTGCTCACTCTGTGGTTTTAGATGACGTGTGACACCGTCTGAACCGCAGAAATTCTGAAGCGGAAGGTTCAATATCTCGTGTATTGTTAGTCTTAATTTCTCTGAGAGCTGTACTCTGTTTAATCTACTCATTGAAGTCACAAACACTTTTTGGATGTAGGGCACATTTGCCGTTTTCCTGATTTGAAGTCTAATCTTCCGTATCTGGAAGACACATTTTTTGGTTTAGATTTTAAAAAGTGGACAAATTATTTCTTTAAAAGATAAAAATTAAAGTTTTTTTTTAAAAAAAGAAAATTATGAGACAATAATTTCAAAAAAGGCCACAGCAAATAGGCTGTAAAGATGTCCTGTAAGTCTTGAAAACATCCAGAAAAACAGATGTACTGTCCTTGGACATCTCTCATTGAATGCCATGAGAGGTACAGTACTTGATTTAGTAGTGGACTTGGCAGTGTTGGGTTAACAGTTGGACTCGATGATCTTAAAGGTCCTTTGCAACCTAAACAATTCTATGATTTGATTCAAAGGCAACTTGGACTATAACAAGAGTTAATAAATAATTCTCCATGATTCTCTGGGGGTGAAACCAATACTTTTTCTATGAACAAGCAGTGAATATTGTCTTAGAGAACGTCCTTTGGCATCCATTTAGTTATGTTTTTTCTTTATCTTTTTCAGATATCTAGATTTTAACTACATGTAAGAGGGACAGTCTGATTTTCAGCTTCTCTGACTTTGGGTCTGAACCACGTCATGGTGGTCTTCCCACCACTGGAGGACATTCTGTTAAATAATGCTTTGTAATGACATTTTAGAGAGCAAAAATAACCCCCACAATCATCTAGAAGCTGAAAAAACCCTCAGGTTGTGAGGATGAGGCATCTTATTAAAGAAAGTAGTTTAAGTTCTGAATTCCTATAAGCTTCTCTGCATGTGAGTAATTTACTTTGAAGTCCCTTTAAGCATATCCGAATAGGCATTAAAACTAGAAATGTCTGAATTTCAGCATTTTTAGGTAATGTCAGTAATCATTTAGAACACATAAACATGGTAAAATAAACATAAATCAGTTTTGGACATGCACTTTACCGCATCAGCTGCTTCATATTCTCCTGATGGTTAAAGCTGCAATGTCTAATTTTGCATTTGTTCCAGCAGTTCCTAATGGGTGATAATTTTTAAAGCCTTGGTTGGTCACTGTGGTGTGAAACACACCTAAGTTCCCTACGAGTGTGCTCTTTATGCCCATCAAAAAGTAGTTTTGTGAGGCACCTTCCTCTGAACAGCACGGAGCAGACATTGAGATAGTGTATTTTAAATTCTGCAACATTTTTAAATGGAGAAAAACTGGTTTAGCTGATTTTTTTTTAATATTGCTTCCTACCGTCTCTCTGGAGATGGACATGACTTCCTCTTATGTGTTGTCATTTGGAGTATTGCCAGTTATTGCCAACAATATATATTCCTCTGCATCCCTTTCTGGAAGGGCTTGGAGCCCAAAAGTTGTGGAGTCCGTGCCCTCTCTGTGTGGGGAAAATACCATTTCTTGCACATTATAGATGCATTTTTACAGGCCGCGGTCTTTATGGAGGCTTTTCCCAGTTATGCCCCAAATTATCTGGTCCATTAAAAAAAATTCACATTAGACATTCCTTACTTATCTCCATGAGATTATATGACGCATGGTACAATTTTCCTGAAGGTGATCACATTTCTGATTGGTTTATTAATTTGTGTTTATTGTAGGTACTCTCGTATAATGTTTTATCTTAATTAGTATTTTTATGCCCCCTATATTAAGTACGTATGTGGCTAGTTTTTTATGCTGCATGTCTTTCTAGTGCAACTGAGGTTTAGTGTTTTACTTCACGAAGGAAAATTTATAATCAAATTAAAAGTAATAACATAGGCATTTTGCTTCAAAACCAAACTATATTGCATTAGCGTGAGATGATACTTTAGGTTCAAATCCATAAGTTCTTAGGCTGGTAAGCCTCCTGTTGACCCCTCTAAGATATCAACTAGCCTTAAATTCTTAGGATAAAATCTGAATTTTTATTTTTCCTTGCAGAAATCGAGCTGCTTCTCAGGCATCCACTGCACATGGAATTCCATTCACCTCTCTTTAACAAGAGATCTTTTGTTAGTATAGGACTGGTAAATATGCAAAAATAATACCTATTTTGAGAGTAATTCTTTTGCGTTTTAAAAGTAGGACATGATTGTTACCCATTGTCATACTCCAGAAGTATTTAATTTGTCAAAAGAGGCCCTTGAAATCATGTCCAATGGGAGCAGTAAAACACTAAAGCATTGCTTTTTTGTTGACACACAGAATCAGGCTTTGTGATTGTTGGTTCTCCATGGTGGACACCCATATGATTAAATAGCTACTAGCTAATTTTATTTCTTTTTATTTGCAAATGTATTCAGGGAATACTTTTCAGCTTCAACACTTCTCAAGTATATGTATTTCTGCTGTAAACAGAGTTAAGATTTGGTTTAATCTGTCTGTTCTAGACAGAGTTAAGATTTGGTTTAATCTGACGTTTTCACTCTTAAAAAACTTAGAAAATCATGTTGTTTTTCTCTATATGTTGTTCACCTTCTCCTCTGCAAATGAAGTTGCTGGTTGACCCTGCCTGCATGGAGCAATGTCTTCATCTTGGATAATTCCAACTCGTTAAATGGAGTTACCCTCAGTCAGCTAAAAGAGAAGGAGTATTTCAGTGTTTTACCCTTGCTTTAAAACATTTAGTTTTTGTGCTTGAACTGGGCATGCTGTATTTGCATTCAGCAAAGGCTGATGCAGAAGCTTTTTAGTTTGTAAGCTTGAAGTTCAGCTCGACAAGAGGAGTGAGTGTAAATTACCCACCACTGAGTTGCTGAGTCACTTGGATACTTCAGACTGCTCTAAATGTGAGATCCAGTGGGGCTGCTGAATTATCTGAGGCTGTTTTTCAGAAGATCCTTGTGTCATGATCACATTTTAAATATGATTTTTTTTTTCCTTGATAAGTATTTAATTTGAGATTTCAATAGTGAAGAGAATTGAGTAGAGGCATTTTAAGTGCTTCTTCGTCTATCATTAGAGACACCGAGTGACACAGGAAAAGATAATGAACATAGAAAGAGCCCCCAAAGCACTTTTAGATCGTTTCTTGAGAGTCAGCAGGCCAATATTGACTTTGATTAAACACTCACTTCGGTCCCATTAGTTTGGCAAACTGTGAAACAAAAGTGAGCAACCTCTCCAAGTTGGTTTTTGCATAAGCTCTTTTACAACTTCAGTTCTGAATTTCTCTAGAACATCTCAAGTTTGTTTGTCTTATTTTATTTCTCCTCAAGAAAGATGTCCTTTTAAGTCTTTTAAAGAATTGATAATCTGAAACTAGCATAAACTTTTACGTATCAAGCAGCGAAACTTAATCTTCTTTTGTGTCTCTAAACTGCAGAGGAAAGCAAAGATACATATTGTTTTTTCATCAGTTTGTGTGTCTGTGGTGTAATTGCCAGATTCTAAATCAAAGGATTACATTTTGACATGATTTTCTGGGTTTGCCAAATATTATAGTTATACACACCTCTGAAATTGTCTGCCAGTTGTCAGCAAAAGGCTCTTTCCCTTGTGCCCCTTTGGTGTGAGGTTGAGTCCTGGCCATTGATGCGTTGCTGTCATTAGAGACCATGGGAAATTGACATGCACCTTTTTTTTATTATAAGACCCATAAATACATATTTCTTTTTCTTTTCTCCCAACAATGTTCCTTTAAACTGCTCTTCAGCTGTGTGTAGAGTCAGAGAGATACCGTGATAAGCCTTGAGTTTCTGGTGGTTTGTTGGTGTTGATAAAGAGGAGCTCACTGCAGCTGGGACCATCATTGAGGAGCACGGGAGAAACCCAGTGAATGCCGAGCCTGTTCAGAGTCTAAAAGCAGATGCTTCAAGTTGGGGAGAGGTCATGACAGGGATCTTGAAAATGTTTCCTCTGCCCATGAGGGAACTCTTTCCCAGACTCCGCTTTGACTACACAGTCTTCACTAATTTGCTATATATGTACTTTGTAAATCACTTCGGGCCACGAAGTGGTCTAGAGGGTACCCAGATAGTTTTCTGCAGTATCTTCCCATCCTATATAGTTCCTTCCAGGTTGAGAAAATCATCATAATTACCTTTTGTTATCTGCATTCCTAGCACATGAAAAAAAAAAAAAAAAGGCATAAAAGATAAATGAAAAAAAAAGGTAAAAAAGGGTTAATTCATTATTTCTTAACATCTTTCAAGCCAACTAGCGAGAGGTCCCAAGATGAGACATCTGATAGACTGGCTACAACTGGCAGCATTTTAGGTGGCAGTTTGGTACCACTCTTCTAGTTCACCTGGAAAGTCTCTTGAACTGATGTTGCACGAGCCCAGGATCACATCCATCATCGTTTCTGCTCAAATTAATTCCATCCAGGAAATACCGTATGTATTATTTTCCATATGCTTGGCACTGTATGCCACCAGAAATATGTATCAATGCATTGCTAAATATTTAGTAATCAACATATTATTACAAACGAAAGTGGAAAGTAGGTTATTTCTTATCCTGGTATATAATCAGAAATGCTCAGATCATTGTAAGGGTGGATTAATTAGCTCAGCCGAGGCGCTGAGTTCAAGGTATTGTTAGCTATTTTTTATCTCGGTATCTTGTTTTCAAGCCTTAAAAGTCATCCACATTAAGGTTTGTATCTCTGTGTATCTGCTCACGTAGAGCACATATAGACATAAACACACGTGCACACAGACATATGGTCACATGCGTGCACTCACACAGGGTAGGCACGCAGAGCGTATAGATTTCTACATGAATTTGACATTGATTTCTGGGGTAAACAAATGGTTTTAAGTCTTTACTTGCCCAAAGCTAGATCATAATATTCTGCATTTCAAAGTGTCCAAGTACCTTTAAAGTGATGGCTGCGGAGTCCCTCAAGGCATAAAGCAGATAAAGCCTTCTTTTAAAAGTATTTTGCTCACCTTTGTAAAAGAAAGGAACTTGGGGTTTATTGAGTGCAGGAAAGCCTCATTCCCATAGTAACCAATGCCCGGCTGATATTGATCAGCGGAGTCAAAGGCAAAACCTACTGACAGGAATAAAGAGCGACTGTTTCTTATCCTCATATATATTCTTCTTGGAGTTCCTGTAGGTAACCGATACCACAGGCGTGGAACGCTCTCTGGGAGCCGCCGTTGTGTCATTAACACACAACAGGGCTCCTTATCCAGAAGAAATGCTCCAAATGCGCCTGAATTTTTAGCTAGATCCCGCAGTCTTTTCTCTGGCAAAACTCCCCGTGATTTTAGAAAGACTTTCTTTGAGCGAGGTGCGTGCAGAATTGGTCCCGTTGTCTTGGAGGATCATGGCCAGCTTTGAAATCTTTTCTCTGTTATATCTTCCACCTTAATTAATGAGACCTTACAGGTTTTTAAAGCTCCTCTTCTTTGTTCGCCATACTTGTGGCACGTGCGAGATCTGATAAATTAACATTTGCAATGATGCTAGATATCTCTTTAATGATTTCATTAGGTGTTAAACATGGGGCTTAGCATCCTTTTTATGTTAAGGCGTTCCTTTTTGAACTGCAGAGCTTCACAGAGAAGATCTTTGAAACCAAGAGCTCATGAATTATTAGCATTCAGTACAATGCATATACATACCTTAAATCCTCATCATGATTAGATCATTCCCAGAATTGACAAGTCTATAAAAATGAAGAAAGGAGACCTGTGAGAGCTGTGCAAGGAAAGATATTTTGTAGAACACGATATCACATAATAAAGAATAAATTCTCTCAAGTCTGATAGTTATACAAGGTTTTACATACTCCTAGGCAGGTAATAATCTTTCTTAGTTTTTCTGGACTTGCAAGGAGCTTTAATATTATTTTTTTCCCGACAAAACTGTTAGATAACAACCGAGCCAAAATTAAATAACCCCCAAAGTCTTCCTCTCTAATCCCTTCTGTGCATGCTTAATGTTTCATTCTCCCACTTCAATTACGCCATCTGCATTATGTCCTTTCGCTCCCTCCCCACTCGCAAAGTTGTTAAAATGAAAAAGCCTTTTTTCCGAGTGTCACAGCTCCATTATGCAGGCCTATACCTGTGCTGGCAGCATGCTCTTCTTCTCACCTCATATTGCCTTTTGCCTGGGAAAGAGATCCCCGCGGTGCGTATCAAACTGGAAACTGAGATGAAATTAAGCTGGTATGCAGGAGCCAGAGTAGCTTAAGATAAACGAGCAGAGAAGATTCTGGTTAGACTTTTTAAAAACTTCATTCTTTGGGCCAAAAAACATCAAGCTTGCGTGGCCAGCCCTAGTGGCGTAGACTGAAATCCTAGCCCTGTGAAAATCAATCGCAGGATTTGACTCGAAATCTTTAATAACTGAGGCGGCCGGGTTTGCACAGGTGCGGGGAACACACAGCTGTCACCGGCTCCAAACGCGCATTCAGATGTCAAATTACAAGCACCAATTTGAAACCGTTGGGTTTAGGCCTCTTCATTTCCTGCTGTAATCCATCTCCGCACAAGGTGTCAGCAGGACGTTTTTCCAAGATCTCAGCCGAGAAGCAGATACGCGAGACATTTTTGAGGGAATATATCGGGTTTCCACTGGAATCAATTCTTCAAACTGATAATGAGTAACACTCACCAGGCTTCTATAAATTCTTGAAAAGTTCTTGGTTTTCAGACGACCTGCTTGGAAAGATTCACTGTGACAAATTCATGATTATTTGAAGAAGGACACAGTATATTAATGTAGAAATGATTTAAGAACAAGTTTTGGAAAGGTGTTTTCAGTTTGCACCTTTTAAAACCACCAATGTAGGCAGTAGTTCGGTCCTCTGTTTCATATCTTTTCATTAAAACCTGTTTTCAGTTTGTTTCTAGCTTACAACTGTAACACATAATATGTCAGCCTGACACCCCATATGATTTGAAAATTTTAGGAAAAACCCATGCATAATATATATTTATAAACAGACATATACCTCAGGTGCAAACCTATTTTTCTCAAACAGAGCTGTACTTGGGAGATGATTTTATGTTTAATTTAAAATGGCTGCAATACTCAACATAGAAAACTGAGTCTCCTTTACGGCATTTGCAGTCACCATCTTTCCAACAAGAGATAGAATCAGGATTCCTGGGTGTTTTTGAAACGTTTTCTGGGTGTTTCCCTTCCATGATATTATCACGATAGACCCTTTACCCCCTGAGCAGTGATCTGCTCACAATGGGACCATCTTGAACGTTTGCACGACAGTCGGAAAGGTGCTGGAGAAGGATGCGCTGACACAAAGGGCTGTTCAGGGGAACTTCAGTGCCGTTATCTTTAAGTGATGTATAGTCATTAGAAACGTCTCCTGGCACTATGAGGATGAGTTTCTTGGAGGAGAAGAAGTCTCCTGTGTAATCCAGTGCTGCCATTCAAAGCTCACTTTCAGTTCTGGAGCCCTGAGAAGTTTTAAGTTAGCATGGTTTCATTTGAAGCAGCCTGCAGTAGTAGCTGTCAGCTCCCCCCCTTTTTGAAAACGGTTTGGAAACCCATCAAAATGGTTCTTGCAATTCTAAAAAAGCGTTAACTGAGTGAGAGGAGCTTAATAGTTTTATCACAGACATCTTCAAAATAAAATTGGAGTAAAATCTGAGTATTACTTTTCTGTTATGAACCATTTAATCATTTTCCATCATCTTCTCTCAAAACCCATTTTGATACAGAAGCAAAAAGAGGATTTGTAGCTGAATATGCAGAGGAAGGTCCAGAAGAACACCAAGGGCACAGTTGTTAGAGCATTGGCACTTGGTGTATAATAACAATCTGGTGGCCTGTGATTTCCAAGCAGACACTAAAGGAATTCCAGCACTCCCAGAAAGGCAGCAGAAATACTACACATATATCTATCAGATCAGTGGCTGGCAGAGACCCTCACTGCAGCCAGGGGTGGCTTCTCAGAGCCAGAATCTGCAGTGGGAGAAAGAAGGGTGACTCTGGAGCTTCCGAAGTGGTAACATCAAATTTGATGGTATCGCGCTGGGAGTCGTGGAGTGAGGCATCTCATGAGAGACAGCACAGGGACCTGTTGCTATAGGACACAAGGGGTGATGGTTTTAAACTAAAGGAGGGAGATTCAGGCTGGACATGAGGAAGAAACTGTTGGCCCTGAGGGTGGTGAGATCCTGGCCCAGGTTGGCCAGAGAGGTGGTGGCTGAACCATCCCTGGAGACATCCCAGGCCAGGCTGGACGGGGCTCTGAGCAACCTGAGCTGGTGAAGATGTCCCTGCTCATGGCAGGGGGGGCACCGGGGGACCTTTCAAAGTCCCTTCAACACAAACTATTCTGTGATTCTGACAGCATATTTCAGCCTGCAGGAGGGAAGCATCCTTACCCACCAGCAAAAAGTTAAGGCCACAGTGAGAAACAATGGCTGGACCATTTATGGTTTGAAATTTTGAAATACATTTCTCCCAACATCCTTGATGGTTAGGCCATGTATGGCCTCCTCTTTCTTTGCATTCTTCAGAGGTTTTAGTGTCATACAGCAACTTATCAGCTACTGGGTTTGACTGGGTTTTTTAGGAAACCTCATAGAAAATCGATTATACAACATCACAGCAAAGAAAGGCAAATTATTTTCTCTTGCACACTCTGCTTGAAAGCTCATTTTCAAGTCCATCCTTTCATGTGCTTTGCAAGAGATTAAAATGAAATTAGTTCAGGAAGGATACTGCTCAAGATCATTTTAAGATTTTCCAAAGCTCACCAGCTTGTTGACCTGTAAACCACCTTTAGCTGGACAGATGGTAAGTAACAAATTGATCTCAGCCAATAAAAATCTGTCAGAACAATCTGCTGTTGGCAGGTGTCAGATAATTATCTCAATGAACAGATAAGCAAAGTAATAAGCAAATTAGAAGCTTCCATTGTAAATAACAGGAGGAATTTTATTTATTTATTGCTGCCAGACACTTTATCATTTGCTGAAGAGAAAGAAAAATAAAAACCAAAAACTACCCGATATCATAGGAATCTCACTGAAAAGTTGTACAGGTTGTGGGTGGTGTTACCAACACTAAGTTTTTTGCTTTTCAGCACTGTGATTCCTCTATACCATTTCAAGTTTCTGAAAAAAACTTGGCTGCGATGTGGCAGAACTCCATGTCTGAGCAGTCGTATGATATATTGTCATAGTTGCAGTTCTTTTTTATATGAACACGCTGTCAGAAGCGTGTTTGCAAACATGGACATCGCTGCCCTGGGCACAGTAATAAAAAGATGGTCCCTGTCCCAAAGCTCTCACTCTGAAATACAAGACAAGAACATATAAATTGGGTGTTGATGGGCCACAGAGAAAAGTGCTGTACTTAGAAATGCATTCTTGGAGAACAAGGCATCAGGATCATGGATAGACACAAGGAAGACCACCGTCAAGGACAGGGTACATAGGGCCTTGAGAAGCTTTGGTAGGAGTTGGTGGTTCCAGTTTGGTTGGGACTGGCTTTTACGCAAGATGCTGTATCTGGGTGGAAGCAGCATGGGGTGGGTGCTGTGGTTCAGGAGAACACGGAGAAGAAATTAGGGAATGATTGTGTTGGCATTCAGGAATATTTAGCATCTTGGTAAAATATTTGGTTGGTTTATTACTGGCATCAGTGTGGATTTGTATGTAGTACAAGAAGTTTATGACAGTGAGGGTGGTGAGGCTGTCCCAGGTTGGCCAGAGAAGTGGTGGATGAGACATCCCAGGCCAGGCTGGACGGGGCTTTGAGCAAACTGAGCTGGTGAAGATGTCCCTGCTCATGGCAGGGGTGGCGCTAGGGAAGCTTTGAGGTCCCTTCCAACCCAAACCATTCTGTGATACAAGGAATTGGATAGAAGAGTGTAGCTTCTTTTTTGCCATTGTAAATGTCCCTGTGCTACCCCTTGAGGCTGGGTGAGACAGTCGTGGGCACAGAATCTCTCCAAGGAGAGCTGCAAATATTCACTCCAGCTGACAAGAAGTATGTTGCAAATTAAGAACTCTCCAGCTTACACATGCTGAAATTATTTCCTGTTTTGTTAAACTTGCTTCAGAGGTGTTTTCAAAGCTCAGTGCGTTTCTATAGGTCTCACACTGTCAAATCTAGTGAGTGGATGGGCAGCAGGAGCAGTGGCCACAAGTTTCTGGGCTTCGGTGTTTCCCTTCGTGTGTACAGTGCTTGGCTGTGTAACTCTTGCTGGACTGAATGCGTGTCTTGGTGCTTATAGAAAAATAAGGACTTGGTTGCAAAAATCCATCCATTAAAAAAAATAAAAAAGGAAAATAATTACAGCAAACTCCTGGATGGTCTCTCTGAGACCTGGAGGCCAGTTCAGGAGGGATTTGGCTCCTCTGCAGCTCCTGCAGTGTGGATCGTGTGCAGGTCTAGCACAGGCTGGAGGCGAATGATGGCCTGGGATGCCACCTGCACACCTGAACGCCACGTTGTAAGAGCTCTTAATTGATCTGCGATATCCAAATGTAAATTTCTGTTGCCCTGTAGAAATCAAGAGGAGGCTAGAATTTTAAGTATTTGTCTTAATTACGCTCATTAATGAGGTTAAAATCCTGTACACCCTCCTGTAAGAGAAGTTTGATGGTAACATAACTTGTATCACTGAGTTCTGCCAGGAGAAAAGGCCAGATTAATTCTTCTTTTATTTTCACTGGAGTTATATTATGCTTAAACACAGAGCATTAAATCTTTGCTTTTACAACAGTGACCCCCAAGGACTTCTGGGTTTTGGGGTCATTCAGAAAAGGGAGCTGAGGTTGTCTGCCCCGCAATAACACGCTACCCATCGAGAGCAGCAGCCGGTAGGGAACAGATTCCAGAGGCATCCATAGCCGTTGTTACCGTAATTTATCCTGGCAGGTAACTTTCTAAAACAACAGAAGACACCAGACTTTCATGTAGAACTTGTTGCTGAGTGAGAGATGAAAGTCCCAGAAATCAAAGCAGCAAAGAGTATTTCAGATCAAACCCCAGCTTAAACAGGGATGTGAGTTTTACCTTTCAGTTATGTGTTTTATCTGACTTTGCAAGCCTGTGCTCACCCAGCACCGCGCCGCAGCTCAGGGTTTGGCTGCTCCTTGGCGTTCCCTGAGGGTTTCTTTTGCTTTCTCAGGGTTGCATCAGGACAAGAAATGCACTTTATTTTGGGCAACCAGGATCTAAGTCAGGATGAGCTCCTCTGCAGCCTCCCCAGCCTCAGCAGGGACAAGCTATGGATATTACGCTGTCCATACCCAGAGGACATATGAACAAGAAGCACGTAGGAGCAGATTACGGCTTTTCCCAGGTCTTTGCAAGAGAACAGGGAAAGAGGAGGCTTCCCCATCAGCCTTTACACCCCCAGTGAGAGGATTTGCTGTCTTCTGTTAAGACAAGCCCAGGAAGACGTGGCCACCTATATGATACCCATACACAAGGGAAAGTCTGTTTGCTGTGTGCGATGCAGAGATTCACAGAGATCCCTACCTCAATATTTTTGAATATCCTACTAGAGGCTGAGGATTTCAAGGGGGTTGGGTGTCTTGATGTCTTCTTTACAGTGAGATCCCAGGGCCAGACTTGTCAAAGCTATCATTAATGAGAGCAATCATGTCTTGGCATTTTTCATGCTGACAAGGTATTTTTCAAGGCACTGTTTTCTGGCTAAATGGTGGAAAGAACATTTTATGACTCCTGCTTTAAAGAGGAGCTCACAACAGTTGCTTCACAATAACAAATGGAGAGCCACAACTGGGGATAGGCACATTTTTCATTCAATATTGAGCTTGTTTTGTCTTTCTCAAAAGATGAGAAGAAGAGTAATTCAGAAATAAGTACTTTATGCAGCCTAGTTTTGAGTTGTGGATCTGGCCCATGCCATGTAATAGAAATGCTTTATTGGAAGAGCTGGGCTACTCTATCCCCATAATTTTTTAGTCTCAAAGAACATGCATTTTCACAGCTTCTAATTGACAACTTTTTATAAACAAAGATTAAATTGTAACTTATTTTATTGACTATTCCTTCAGTGTTTGGAACAATCTGTCTTTGACCTTCATTTTTTTTTTCCTTAGCTGAGTCCTTAGATAAGGTTACCTCAGTAAAAATGATAATAAAAACTGACACACAAAATCAAAATATTCCAGTATGTGTTTCTATTTAGCCAGGGCAATGCCATCTCACAGGCAATTCCAAAATAACGTTTAAACAAAAAGTTCAAAGCTCCTTTCAACTCGCTGCAGATTTTACTACATATTCTTAATAAACGCTCTTCATCTGCTACTGTTGAAATGTGAGCTTTCAAGCAATGTAAACCTGGCAAAAGCCTTTATGTGTTTTTTTACTTCCCTCCTTCCTTACCAGCACTGCTATTATCACATGGTGTGTTCCACATGATAAGCCATTCATTAAAGCATCACCTACTGTTTTTTTCCTCCTCAGTACCAGCTAGAACATGATCTGTCTCTGCAGGAAGACATTGGACCTCTGACCTCTTTTGTAGCTATTCCAGGCAAATATAATAAACAGGGTTCACTCAGTTTGTGTAAATCTCTGATTATGTTTACTCTGAAATCCAAGTGTTCATCTCAGGCAGAAAAATTAAGGCTGATTTTTCAAATATTATGTACAAACTCTAGCTACTAAGCATTCCATAATGAGCACTTTGGCAATTTAAAGCAAATTAGGGTTCCCACTAGGCAGGGAAGATATACAGTATAGTCAAGTAAAGATTGTGTGTTGTTTGATGAAAAATAGGCACGCAGAAAAACACGATACAGACTTCTGGCTCCCGATGAATTAGGAGATCGCATGTTAGTGTACTTCATTACTGAAACTTTGCGTCGTTTCTCACTTCTGAAAGCTTCGTTTCAGTTTGCTAATGATTTCTGCTGCAGTTTGAGTAAACATCACCCCGGAGAACCACCTGTTGCGGCAACGCGTGCCCTTCTGCCATGATAATAGATGGAATATTTAGGATATCGCAATACAAAAAGGCAGTTGAGATGTTAGTGCATCCTCCTTGCGCAGTGAAATTCAGCTGTGTTGTAGTGATCTAGCAACCCATATTTGAAAAGTCCTGGTGGAAAACATTGAAAATGCTGAATTTCACTCAGGAGGAACTCCCATGTGATGGATCTGCTCTCAAACCACAGCATCTCTCAGTACAAAGCAGTGGTTTACGTCCTTCCAGGTGACAATATTTCATAGAGACGTCATCCAGAGGGATGAGGGAAGATCCTTGTGTCATTAATCTCAGGAGCAACTGGGTGTTCAGCTCAGCCCAGTCAAACATGTGGGGTCTGAATTCATCTTTTGAAAAGAAAAAGGCACTAATATTTGTGTCTGGGAATCCAGAAATATGATGGAAATGTGTGGTGTCACTGACAAATTTGGCCCCGACCTGTTTTGTGCAATCAAAACCCACACAGGTGGAGCTTTTCTCCATTCAGATTTACCATTTCTGGGCTTACTAACTTAAACTTACCTCATTTTGGATTTATTTCTTTGCAGGTTGGGTAGTAGGCTTAGATCTACTGACTGCAAGGGAATTATGTTGCCTTGCAGAAATAAAAGGTCTGGAGCCCAAATGATTTAGGTGTGTGGAAGAAAACAATAGATCTCACCAAGCATTCTTTAAGAGCACTGAACTTAGAGATCATCTGACTTCTCATTATTTTTACCTAAGAAAATGCACCTTCTCTTCAAATTCAGCGAAGCCGAGTGTGTAAAAATTATGAAATTACCTTTCACTTAAGGAAAAGAAATTTGGGACATTTTGAAAATGCTATTGAAATGGTAATCTTTGCATGCAGATTTTAAGTTTGACATTGCTATTTTATTTGAATAGGACTCTCAGAACAATTAGGTTCTGCTATTATCTTACACAATGACAAAATAAGATTTTTAAACATCTTACCTCTTCTTTCAACCTGGCTAATAACCGATACTCACTGGTGAGTAAAGCTGCAATTTAGCAGGTTGTTCTCTAAGTTCTGAAATTCCCATGTATTTTGATTTGGTTTCTTCAGTTTTCTTCCTTCAAGGGTGACTAAACAAGCAGAATACTCAAATTCATGCAAGTCATTGTTTTCCCTTTCCCAGTGGGATTACTATACGGTATTACTGATTTAAAGTTTTAAGTGGCTTTATAGAATTTACTTTAGAAAAGCTGAACTGAAAAGTGTGAGCTTAGAACCTGAGCAAAAGAACCCAATGAAGTTAGCAGATTCATTTTCCTTGAATTTCGAGAAGAAATATTGGTAAGAATGTTGTCAGGGTTGAAGTTCTTTGTGCTGCAGAGGAAAAGGGGGATTTCAAAGGTTTTGTGTTGCATATAGGGGAACTATCTGAATTCCTAAAGTACTGTGCTAAGAGAAATGAGATATCATTATCTCAGGAAGTCATTTCAATAGGTTTGGGGTTTTTTTGGTTGGTTTCTTGTATAGCTCAGCTAAAGTTTTTTGAAATGTCCACAGAGCATTGTTTAGGACAGAAGATGAGGCAGTTATTCATTGCAGAGGTAGGACCAGAATTGTTTTCTGTCCCCTTTAAGGAGTTTATTCAATGGTGGGGTAAGCCCCATAATTGTGCTATTTTGTGTGAATATGGGTGGGAGAAGCTGAATCATTATTAATTGCAAATTGATCGGTTGCTTTTTTTTTATGAATTATTCATGAACAGATCCAAACTTCTGTGAATATATTCAGTATTCACCTAACAGTTGGGATGAACAACTTTCAGAAACTAGTGATTGACAGTGAACCTTCTGGTACACTATTTAAACAATATTGATTCGTAGGCATGCTAATGTATTTGTCTTTATTGTAAAACTCAACCAGACCCTATTCGTTGGCAAATGTACATAAATAGCTGCTTGTGCGACCTCCCCACCCTGGATAAAACTCATTGTACTTCGTCCTACTGTAACATCTGCCCTTAAAATTTATACTAAAATTCATAAAGACAGGATCATAATGCTTGACCAGGTTGGCACCTCACATTTATAACTACATGGATGGCAAAGTTGCCCTCTTTTTGTCTTACTCTGTAGCAGGAGCATTAAACACCAAATTACTTAATTTCTGCTTTTTAGACTTTTAAAGCCTTTATGTGCTTTACAAACGCTTCTCCCTTCATCAGGGAATATCAATTCTGTCAGCACAAAAACCTCACAGACTTAGTCCAGGAATGAAACGGTGACTCGAATTGTCCTCTACCACGGTGGCTAGCTGTATGGCAATATTATCTCTAAATTTAATTTTGTGGAATATCGTGCAGGTCTTCAATGTTGGGTTGTTTTGGGTGTTTTTTTCAGCCCAACACCTTTCAGATCCTAATACTGATTCAGAAACAGAAAGTGACAAAGTGAATCAGACTCCCCACACTCAAGCAATACCTCCCATCCCTTGGTGTCATCTCAAGCCACGCTGAAAATTATATCAGAGCTATGGACAGAAAACATGAATGTCAACCCAAAGGGAAGGGTTATAGCAGGCAGACTGCCACTTTTCCCTAAAAAAATAGGAAAATATAAACCCCAGCAACCGGACTCCATCTTTATGTAGAGCTAATAACTATCTGAGGGCCCAGTAGCTATTTATTTTATGGAGAGATCATACATGTGTAGGAAATCTGCTCCCGCAATGACTTGCTGCATATATGACTTCAAACCTGCCATTTTTTTCCCAGATAATTACAAAAATAATGAATAGTGTTTAATAACGGTGATTGAATAGGATGTTGTACCTACATCTTACAAATGAGGAAGCTATTAGAGGGAAAACAACCTGATGTTTTCAGGTGATTTGATAATTGATATATGACTTCAGCTTATAAATATCACAGGGCTCTTCAGCCTTCTCGCTGTGTGAGACCATTAATTTGCTGTCCATCATGATTTTGACATCTAATGGAGGGGGATGCGTGGGAAGTTTTGACAGAGCAGCCTATAAAAAGCCTCTAATGCAGAAGATGGACTTGCCACCAGTGTGGCCACTGTCCTACAGGAGCCCTCTGCCCAAAAGCTGGATGTGCAGCAAGAGTGCAGTGGAAGGGAAATTTGTTAAGAAATGACCAGTAATAAAAGCATTACTGTTACACTTCCAGAGAACTGAGGAGGATAACAGGATGAAAGCATTGCTTGGATAAGATGCAGAGCCAGGCCAGTCCTTAGAAGGATGGGGAGAACACAGAAGGGCAGTATATTCAGAAATTTCTTTTCTCTAAATTAACTAAATACTCGTTTGCATTTTTTGAAAGGAAAATGAATATGCATAAAAAAGTTAATTTCTCTGGGCCTGTATTTCCTCACTTTACTCTTAAAATTTAGTTGAAATGTTTTACCTTTTCTCCTCTGAAAGAAAATCAAGGCTTTCCCAGTGAGGTGGATGATGGAGAAGAACCCACCTAAGCAATTGGGAACCAGAGGGGGATACTGCAATTTTTCCTGCAGTTGCTGGATTGTGCAGCTCCAAGGAAGCTGGGATGGACAGCTGATGCAAATTTAAGCTTTTTAAAATATAATTATTATTATTTTTCATTTTTGTCTGCAAATATGACCTCATAGTAATGGAGAAGGTCTCCTACTCTCTATCAGTAACTCGTTTTGATGCACCGGATGTCTCAGGGTGGGTTTGCCATGTGAAAGCACTGTACTCCACAAAAATCTGTAAAAAGTAAGCAGTACACTTTAACGTGGAGAGATAGAAAAGGTGAAATCATGTAAAACCTGGTAACTGCCTTGGGATTCCCAACTTTGCAGTTTTGGAGAGGCAACAAGCTCCAGCCAGGGGCTGTTGGAGATGGAGCAGTAGGGTCATGAAAACTTGATCACAAATGGCCATGCCATCAGCAGTGGCCGAGAATAGCAGCAGGAATAGCTCAGGCTGATGTTAGGTGAATTCTCTGATGCTGAAGACATAAATGAGAATCAAAAGTAATATGGGAAGAGATATTGGACAGGTTGAGGGAGGCAGACCTCAAGGCCAGTGTTAGAAAAACACACTCTGTGAAAAATGGCAAAAGCCAGACAGTGCATAGAGAAGAGGTAAAACAGTAATAGTTTTTATCATATTACAAGAGATGGTGAATATGGACATTATATATTCTGTGTGGCACTGCAGTTTCTGTTTCCACCCCCTGCCTTTGGCCACGCTTGACTCAAAGTCTGAGACGCTGATCTCTACAGGCCAAGTCTTAAAAACACGCGTTTTTCTGTACTGGATCCCATTTCAGCATAGATAAGGACAAGTTGTCATGGGAAGTTCTGTCTGACTGAAACACCAGATTTGGTGTATCTTCCAGTTTCAATTTACTATTGGGTTTTGGGTTTTTTTCTCCTTTCCAGAGAAAGACCGTAGCACTCCCTTTCCCCAGATCTGCACCTAGAGCATTTGGTACAAAGGAGAAATTTAAAAACATATACATGGGCATTTTTAATAGCGCTTAAATGATTTAGGATCATAAGGCCCAACGCAAACAGAAAATAACATATCAGTAAAGCTAAACAGGTACATGCTATTAAAATTCAACCTAATTTGGAAAAAGAAAAAAATCAGATTCTACTGATACTCTGTTGCCAAGCCTGGTCATGGGTAAGTACCAGGGTGAATTTTTCTTATCTGGACCATCCAAGCTGAATCTATGGCTAAAAGGCCAATCTTCCAAGAGTTTGCCTCTCTGGAAGCAGCATTGTCCTCTTCTTCTCCATGTACCTCCACATGCATGTATCTGTGATGCTCTTCTGTCAACATGCAAACATGGGGAATTGTTTAGAATCACATATGGAAAAATTATCAGAAGGAGGAATGCAGCAAAGGACAAACCATAGGGCTGCAACACAGGTTAACTGGCAATAAAAGAGCTGTACAGTTGCATGAATGAAAGTAGGAGCAGCTCTCTGCTCTCTTTGTACTAAAAGTGGAAATGTAGGATAAATTTCTAGGGGAGAAAGCAGGAACCTCATCAACCCTTGTGCTTCTATGCAGTGCTGGCTGTTTACCTGCTGTCTAGTGATTCTTTTGAAATTATTTTATTAGACTTAAAATAACCAATGTTTTCTCATTTTGTCAAATCCCATTTTCAGTGTTCCGCTAATGTCATACGCTAAAGCTATAGCACCTTTGATCTCATCCTAAGCCTTGAAATAACTAGGAGACATCAGTCAGCATGGCTTTGGTTTAAAAGAGATGGCATACAGTACCTGTGCTCTGTGCCATAATGCTAACAAACTATGAATGAAAAATCATTTACGCCTTCCCCATTATTATTTGCCAAAAGATTGCATGCATAGTAAAGCTTCAGGAAAATGTCTTTAATTGTATTTTGCACTGAGCACTTTTTATTTTGAACCTCCGGCTTTTTACAGTTCTCATTCACCATATATTCTAATAATAATAATCATAATCATCATAATAATAAATACAAATGGAAAATATCTTTGAATAGTAAATTTTAGCCTACTGGGACTGTCAATTGTGGATGGGCTCTTGATTGATCAGAATATTACACAATGGCATGGTGTAATTCTTTAGTGTGATGTTGTAAAATGGAGTATTGCTTCTGTTATTTTATCCAGTTTGCTTTTATATGACAGGGTTTATTGTGCGTTATGTTGTAGCTCATTCCTCTGTTCACAATGCCTACTGATGTGTAATTATGACTTGTCTGAACTGTAAGAAGGAGCAGTAAGTGAAAGAAAATCTGCAAGCACACTTGATTTATGAGCCCTGATACTATATTACAGTCCTAATCTGCCTGCTTAACTTAGCTTCAGGCAAACTTACTGTATAACATGCTTACGATTAACACTGCAGCAAGTTGTAGAAGATTTACTCTGTTGGAGCTATGAGACTTTTTTTTTTAATGATTTAGTCATTATTTCAGTTACAGGTATGGCAATAAATTATTTCACATATAAAGACTCTGTGTCAGGGAACAGCCATTGCAAAAAGGCTTTTTATACAGTAACAAAGAACAGTGCTTGGAGTGTTTTCCTCATACAAAACATCTTAATGTTATTGGTCATTTTTTTATGATGAAACTTCTTACACATTCTTCTCACATTCATACAATTTATTTTATTATACTGCAGCTTTTGTAGCTCAGTACAATCTGCTTATTATAAGAATGTCTATTTGGATCCAGCGAATCTCATATTTTCAATAGTGGCCCAAAATAGAAATTACTATGGATGTGCAAATGAAAAGAAGGCCATAAAGCAATGACCTAATGTCAGGAAGAAAAGATGTAAGAGGATTTGCATTTTTTTTTAATCACCATTCACGAAGACAGATGCATTCGTTCAGTCTTCTCGAAACTATAGCACATTCAGAGCAGTTACTTTTGGTAAACGAGAGCGGCACATTATTACCCTCAAATAATAAAGATCAGTGTTGATCATTCAGGGCCTAGTTTTGGTCTCATTGAAATCACTGCATGCCTTGCCATTTGACTTTCCTGGAATCCTTATTATACAGTATTCACTATGGCAAATAAGCAAGGGATCTAAAGCTTGATCCAGGGAAAAACTCCCATCAGTTAAATGGGCAGTAATTATTCATTTTTTGCTGAACAGGACTGCTTGGCTGAGTATAGATGGGTGTTCATATCAAGATTATATAATTGATCCATACAATGATATTTTTCCTGGGTTTATTAGCAGTAAGTTTTTCTTTTAAAAAATAGATAATCATCTGTATCATGTTGTTGTGAGAACCGTATCAGTGAACAGATACAAAACATATATCTACAATAGATGAAATATTAAAATAACTCAACAGAAAGAATTTCTAAGCAGACTTCCCTTTGTTTTTAATTTTTTGTTTTCATTTTTTCTTCATTAACACTGATATTGTGAATTCTAAATGCTATTTTTCTCCTTTAAAAATGGCTGCTTACACCTATCTAAAAGTCAATTATGACTACCAGTGAAACAAGGACTTTTCAAGAGAGACCGCAAGTAAAGTTATTTGTTGGTTTGTGCATTGCAGTAGCAAAGCAAAAACGTTTCTAAAGTGTGTAATGGAACCGAAATAATAAATAAACAGTGGACAGTAGCATCCTTTAATTATGAACAACAGTATTTCCAAGCTTATACTGCTTCAGTGAAGTTACCATAAACAATGAGCTTTTTATAGTGTAACAATAAAGCCTCTTAATTTTTGTTTTCTAGCTTCTAAAAAGAAAAGCTACTGAAACACATTGTGTTGTCACCTCTTCCGAGGAGCTGGTTTTCCTATCACTGGGCTCTCAGGTGTGCTCCTGAGCATAAACACAAAGCTGGATGTGGAGATCCGTGGTGTCCACCCACCACCTTCCATCATTTACCACAGTACCATTTGGTAACATCTGCCATTTGTAAGGGCAAAATGCACAATCTGGGTTTTCGAGTAGTGGTCATCATATTACAGGCTTCATCCGCAAGTATTTGTTGATGCTATTGACTGAACAAAAGGTTTATGAGGCAGAAGATATATTTTTCTAAATGCTGCTGTGCTACCTATAACCTAATTAACTTTACTTTAGCCAGCTGAGTATACCTGGAAACCAAATATATCATGTCGCAATTAGCTTTCCTCCTTCTGGCTTAGTACACTTAAGTTGTTTATTGAAAAGGTTAAATATTGATTGAAAATGGATAATAGAACCATATTACAGTTGTATGCTAAATGGCAGAACTTGCCTGTAAAACATTTCCAGTTACCCCACAATAATGCAGTTAGAGAACGGCAATCTGCTGCTAAGCACCCAGGCAAAAAAAAAAAGAACAAAAAATAAAGATCAGAAACAAAAATAAATCACCCTCTATGCAGCCCTTCGTATAAGTACCCTGGATTCACACAAACACGTTGGGATGTTCGTTAATTATCGCGATGTTGAAATAATAGAATGAAAATAATAATTGCTCGTGAAGGGATGTGCTGGCTGCTCCTCTTTGGTGGGAGGCTCCTCTCTGTCTCCCTCCCTTTCTCTTGCCATGGGAAGCCACACAAAGTATCAAGTGATCACATAGCATGAACTACAGCCCGAGGCAAAGCTTGTTATTTTACTTGAAACGGTGATGCATTTAGGACCCAGAAACTGTCAATAATTTTTTCTGACTTCCAGGGGATAAAAATCCCAATTACGGGAACTTTGCTGTGAAGCCGGATAGTCTAGCGCCACGTATTAATATTACGATACATCCTTAACACCTATCACCTCATTTTTATCTGTAGTTTAGAACAAAGCTGTGTGGATCTGTGAGATTAAGTTGATTTAGTCTAATTGTTGCTTGTTTTGAAAAGTGGAAAGTATATCTTCAAAAAAGGCTGGTTGAAGTAGAGTCTGTGGACAGTAACACAATCTGACTTGGCATCCTTCAGCCAGTTGGCTTCAATAAGACTGCTAATGTAGATTCAAGGGCCCTTGGCCATTTTTCTCCCTGTATTTTTTCTACAAAACACGGGTTTAGTTTCCCAAGCCATCACATTTCCAAAGGAATGGGTTGAGAAAAGGGTTTTTAGTCTCAGCCCCTTCATTTCAGCCGCTTCTGGGATGTGGGAGATGAATCCAACCCTGTAGAGATCTGTGCAGAAAAAAACCCCATCAGTTCTTACGCTCTTCTCCTGGGGGGGAAATCACACTGGAGACAAAAAATATACAGAGGAAACATGAAAAAATTAACCTTGGGGAGTAGATTTAATACCACAATAATAAAAACACACTGGAAAGAGTGCCACTCGCTCTGCATTTCTTCACTTTTTCCTTTTTCAACTAGTGAATACATCTCTGACTCTCAGCTCTATCTATGTGAAGTTTGGGTTGTTTTATTTTATTTTGTTTTGTTTTGTTTTTCTGTTTGTTGTTTTTTGTTTTTATTTTTTTTCTCCTCTTTAATAACAACATTGAGCTCATGTAAAGTTATTGGTCATTAGTAGCCCAGTGCCAGTGTATCTTTTAGGAATGGATAGATGCATATACGAGATTGCACAAGCTAACAAATGTGTTTATTATTGACAGAATAAGAACGACCATGCTGGAAGATTAAAAGTTGAACGCCTGAGATTTCCCCCTCCGGTTAACAGTTCATAGCTTTGTTGTTTCAGGTCAGAGACAAACTAAGTATAAAGATGTAAAGCAGAGTCTGAGTGGCCACAGAGGTGAGTCTGGAGCAACAGCAACACAGGATTAGTTCTGCTCATTGTGTTGCTAGTTTTATAAGGAAACCCTGGGATGAAATTGCTATAGAAGTGTTTTTCACAATATAACATTTTCTGAAAATCTCATATTTGTTACTCAGTGGTTTCCAGGTATGAATACTAAATACCAAATTACACAGTGTTTCTTTCCTTTTAGTGACTGTATTGTTGTCGCTGTGTAGGTCTAAGAGTGTACGACAGACACAGTTAACAGGGGTAAACAGCACTATATTTGCCTAGAAACCTTGCTGCTTTATTTTAGCATGAGGCAGGTTGGTTGGGTTGTTTATTTTTTTGTGGTTTCCTAGTTTGTCTTTGGATCCAGTTGACCTGGTGCCTTAGGATTACATACAAATAACTCCATACGATTTGCGCAACATCATCTGTTTACTCGGCTCAGTGGCAGTGGGTATTGTGTATTTGCAAAAGGTTATCAAATTGGAGACTCTAATTACCTTTGGAGGCAAGATTAAAGTGGCTTGTCTTATTTAATGCTTCTTTTTCCTGCGCTTCCAAATCAAAGTTTAATAGAAATAGTAATCAGACTTCTGTGCTAGTGCTACAAGAAATAATAAAAATCTTTGTAATGTGAGAGATACACAAGAAATGCACTGGTTGTACAGTCAGGTGCTGAAATCCTAATATAAATAAGAAGAGACAAGAGAACATGTAAGATGCATGAGCTCTGATACAGGGGTTGAGCTTTTTGTTTGTTCAGGAAATTATTTTAGCAATTTCTTGTACCTGTTTTGAAAGCTTGGCATTTGGGGAGGTACTTAGTTCCATGCATTTTAATTTTTCACAAGAAGTATAACAGCTTCAGAAATATTAGAATTGCTCTGTATATTCTATTTCTCATGACTGCAAAAGATGTGTCTTCACTGTGGTTAATTATTAATCTTTCCTTGTGTATAATGGCATTATCTTTTAAAAAAAAGAAAAGAAAAGGGAATGGCATGTTTTTCTATGTTATCTCCTTGGTTGGTTGGTTTTGGTAATGAGGATCCAAAATGAACCTTTGCAATTTATATGTTATCGTGCCTAAACCTCTCCACTGTGCAAAAATATTTCAAAAGCTTTCCTTGATCAAACAATAATGCCGCTTAAATATGTTGGGCAACACGTACCCTACCTCCTTGCATCATGTCAAATGAACTGCATCATTCCAATATGGTCCCACATGTGCATGGGAGCCTGTAGCGCTTCTAACAGGTGCTGCCGCAACGCGCTCGACAGAGATATCGACAGTAAGGTCAACTGTGAAACTCAATACGCAGAATATCAGCAGAAGGTTACCTTAGCACGTCCAGGGTGCTAGAGCACCAAAAACAAAGGTCCTGTATTAATTTTTCCTGGGAGAAATCGGGGAATAAGGTTGAGGAGGAAGACGTGCAAAGGAGAGCTCGGAAAGCTAAAAAGCGATAAAAGAGATGGGACACCTTCAGAATGGCATCTCTGTAAATTTAACAAGATGTACATAGATTTAAGCTGCTGCTCTGTATCTTCGTGTGTGAAAATTTGTTTTTTCCATTATAACAGAGTTAGAAACGTAAAGTACAGAGATCACAGCCTGAGAGTACAGACCGTGGAGCTTAAGCTCTTTTGTGAGGGCAGAGGTATTTCATATGATTGTTATTGCATTTTACATTTACTACAGTGTTTTCAGGGGGAAAACAAATAAACACAAACCAAAACCCAACAAACATTCGTTACATTTAGTCTGGGTCTCTGGCAATCTGTCCTCTGCAATGTTCTTGGCCTTTGTCTGACATTTATGGTTTATGTTTACCATTATAAGCAGAGACCCAGTTTGCTCCCTCTCCTCTCCCCACCCACCCCCACCCTAAAATGGCATCTGAAGCTGTTAAAATTATAATTAACGGGCCTGCATTTATCTGGGATTGATTGCCATGAAGGGGCTTTAGCAGATTTTCCTACAAACCGCTAACGTGCAGCACAACAATGCATCGCCACACTTTATATCTTATTTGTATTTAAAAGTCAGATATTCTGTTCTGGATAAACTTCAGAAATGCTCTTCAATTCTCAGTGAGGCAAGCATTTCAATTTTCTGCAATATTAGCAGGGGTAACTAATGATGGCTAATTTTTGCCTGTAGTATTTCCCTCAATCTGCTTGTGCACTTTCAGTTACTCTGGCAGCAGCAGCATTTGTACATTTTCTGGTCACTAAACACTCAAGTACAATTGTAAGTGATCAGTTTACAGTTGGCCAACAAAAGAGCTGCAGGAATGTCTAAAAGAAAAAGAAATTTGAATAAATATGCATGCATATAGCCCATATTCTCCTGCAAGAGAGAAGGACAGAGGGCAACTTAAATATATTTTAGCTATCAGAATGTATCTTGAAAAATAGGATCATATATTTATCCTACCATAAAATGGTCCAGTGTAAACCCAAACCACACAGATTTTGAAAATACATTATTGTGTTTCTTCATGTTGATGGTAAATCCTCCTCTCTACCCTTTTTTGTTTTTGATTATTGTTTTCTTAATATTTAAAAATGCACATACAATATAGGTTTGAGATGTAGGCTGGCTTGAGTTATACTTCAAAATAGGACCATTTTATTAACAAATTTGAAAGATATCTAGTTCAAAGAGAATATTTTAGATAGGAAGATAACATTTCCGTGATGTATTTTAAACAATTGTAGAACTGTGTGAGTGTCCTTTCACTGATAATACCTCTGAAGTGGGAGACTTCAATATAATTTGTTAATCTTCACAACTCATGGGCTTTTCAGATGAACCAAACATAAATGGCAAAGAAATATTTTTTAAATGAAGAGGCAGCTCACTTGTGCCCTTATTAATTATTATTTCCCGGTGAAATTTAATTATTGCCTAGCATTTTGGATGGTGTTGTTTATGACGGAGTGGCGAGAATAGTTCAAATTAAATCAGAACTCTATGGAGACAGTTCATCAGCTCGTGTCACAGGGAAGCTTTCGTTAGAAATCTCACATCCTGCAAAAGATATTTCTCTGTTTTTCTGTGAAGAGGTGTCATCGTTCCTGATGCTGTTCTGCAGACATAATGCCAAAGAAACAGGGGGGGATGCACTGCGGGGATTTGCATGTTTTAGACTAAAATCATCTGAAATGCAGGAAACCTGTGCAGCTTTCTCCCTCGATCAGAGCAAATCAATGCGTGCACTAAAAGGGAAATCCGTCACGTTAAAGTATCAAAATATTAGAGGCTGGATTATGGCTTTTGCAGCGGCGGCCTCCCGGGGCACGGAGAGGTGCGGTGCTCGAGCGGGCGCTGCAAAGCGCCGAGGTGGCCGGAGATCCCCCGGGAGGCTGCGAGATGCACTCAGGAGCAGCATCGTCCTCACAAAGAGAAGCTGAAAAAGATACTCCTGCTGAGCGCCACCTTACTGGCACTGGGTACCGCTGGCAGGATTTGACCCCGAGTATGTCATCGTTTGCTTATTGCCCAGGGGGAGGTGGGGTTTGAAATGTCAGGCATTGCTACTCGTTTTTATAAAAGTATAGAATATTCCTTGCCATCTCTGGACATCAGGAGACGCAAGAACAGGCTCCTGCCCCTGCTTTTGCCAGCCGTGATCCCAAAAGTGATGAAAGCTGTCCCTCTCTGTCACCTCCTGTAGAACCCAAGTGCAGGAAGGACATCCCGACTGCATGGATTCATAAAGGCAGAATATTTTGCTTCCGTCATCTCTTGTTTTGAATAAAAACCATCATATCTGATCCTTGGTATCAAGGCCATAACCTCCACTGGTAAATTCATGTAGGTTTGCTGAATTAGGACTGCAGCCATGTCTGTTCGGTGGTCCTGCTCTCCTTTCTCACCTCTTGATGCTGGTGACTGCACTTGGTTGCAGACAAAGGTGAAAATTTAGTTGCTTTAAACACCACCCACATGCATGTGTGTGTATAAGGGATGCCAGAAATGAAGCATCAGTAGTTTCAACCTACTTGTAAAGCAGTGAAATATTATTGCAGCCTTATTGCAGCCTCTCAGTGCTTAAAACAGGCCTGTAAGAAAGACCAGGACAGACTTTTTAGGAGGGCCTGTTGCAATGGGACGAGGAGTGATGGTTTTAAACTAAAATGGGAGATTCAGGTTGGACATGAGGAGGAAATTGTTGGCCCTGAGGGTGGTGAGAGCCTGGCCCAGGTTGGCCAGAGAGGTGGTGGATGAACCATCCCTGGAGACATCCCAGGCCAGGCTGGACGGGGCTCTGAGCAACCTGAGCTGGTGCAGATGTCCCTGCTCATGGCTGGGGGGGCACTGGGGGAGCTTTGAGATCCCTTCCCACCCAAACTGTCTGTGTTTATACCATTATATTTCACATTAAAAGTACCAATAAGATTTGGGGGCAGATTTTCATCTGAACTTAGAAGTCAAGTTGTTATAGCGACTTTGAGAGCTCTTGCCTAACGTGACACAAAAGCCGGCAAAGCTAGGAGATCAACCCATGCCTCTGACTCCCGGCCCACTGCCTTCACCCGTGGCATCGGGATTCTTACTAAAGCTGTTTCACAAACTGTTCATCTTGGATATAATGTAGCATCTATCTTTGGGTATATTTACATGCTTTTTTCGTGGAGTTTCAGTCCAGTCAGCATGTTTCGAGTGAAACAAAATTTGTTCCTAATCTGATGACAAAACGTCTGTGTTGAAGTCCAGGCCTGAGACATCAGTGAGTCACCAGGAAGATGGTGCTTCTCTCAGCAACGTTGTGTTGTAACTTATGGCAATGCAAGAAAATGAGAACCACCATTTTAACACAAGTGAATATATTTTTGTTGAGTCAAATTCTAATACTTGTTTTCAGTCACCCCTCTTGGAAATGAGGGCAAGTGCCAATTCCGTGTAATATGCAAATTGTAACCTATGTCTCAATCAACCTAGAACTACGATGCTATAGTTTGGGTCTCTGAGACACAAAACAAAACAAAGAAGAAAAAGAAAGAAAACACATCTGTGAAACCCTACGCGAGATCAGCATTCAGATTTATTTTGAAGAAACATTTAGAAATCTGCATGATTATCTAGAGCTTCTGAATCTGAAAGCCCATCAGAGTCAGCTTTCTTCTGACTTTGTCAGCATTTTGCTATGGTTTAGAGGAGGAAAATAGATGAATGCATTGTATCATATTGAATTCTTGGGGAGGAAAGCCCTGACTGTGTAGATCCAAGCTCAGATTTCCTTCACTGTCTCCAACCCAAGAAGGAGAAAGATCTCTCCTATGGCACATCAGAAGACAGAATGTCCCCTATTTCCAGTTGACCCAGTCGATAGAAATAGGTCAGATCCATGAAAAGTTTCCGTCACCAGCAAGGTCTCCTTCATACTGGGTATGGTACATAGTGCTGGGACCTGGATCAATTAACAGATGAAATCTGTGATGAAGAAAAGATTTAGAGCTGACAAGTTACAAATTTGACTGATGCATTTTCTAGTGTCACTTGTAGCAGGTGAATGTCAGAGAATGAAATAGTAATGATATCATGATATAGTGGTATTAATGAAAGTTGGCTTAAATTTGAAATTTCCACAGTGTGCTTTAACCATCCCTGGTTAACCATCACTTCCTAAGGAAACAAAAATAATTACAAACAGACTTTTAGAATTAGAACATATTTTAAAAGAAATTAAAACTTCCTTTTATCTGTTTTGTGATTATAGGTCAGTGCTTCCAAATCAGTTAAACATCACTGTACATTGAATGTAGCATAATATATGTAAATAGTTTGACAATTAGAATTAAAAAAAATGCTAATATTTGGTGATGTTACAAATGAGGTCGTGGCTATTTTTAACGGTTTCTCCTAATAGAAGTGTAGTACATTTGCCTTTTTAAAATTTCAGTGAAAGGAATATAGAAAAAGCTTTATATTGCAGCCTTTCTTACAGTATTTTTGGAATTTTCAGATTTAATAATTTAAAATTTGTTCTTTTTCTTCATTCGTTTGGGTTCTTTTTCTTCTGTCTCTATTGTTGTTTTATGCTTGACGGTTGATTTGCACATAAATTCTTTCTGCTATGTTGAAAGTCATACGAGATCTGGCCCTTAGGGGAAATATTCACAAGATATTTGGTAAAATATTGGTTTATATTTAACTGATTTTTCCAAGCAGAAAAAATATCATGTTTTTATGGTCATATTTTCTCTCTATTACATAACTGATAAATGGGGGGGGAGAGGGATGAGATCTTCAAATATAACTCATTTTGAGTGGTAAATGTTTTTAAAAATAATGGAAGACGTGAAATGCATGTCATAATTTATGTATAAATTATTCAAAACAGCATTCAGAACTTTAAAAACAAACAAACAAAACCATCAACTTTATGTCCTACCAGATACACCTTTTGCTGTCTGAATGGTTTTTATTTCGTCAACAGCAGACAGTTGTCGGTGGAAGGCAAAAGAAGGTAAATAAGAGCAATGCTAAAATGTCCTTTTGTAGAATTTGTGGTGTGTTTAAGTGTGGGAGGCACTGGGCTCTGCTTTGGGATAGCTCGTTAGCGTAGTATCTGACGCAAAAATATTGTTTAAAGGTGAACATATAGAAAATGTAATATTTTTGTTGTGATTACTGCTCTGAAATTAGGGATTCAGACAACTGCCTGAAAATAGGAGGTATATAATGGATATTCTGGGGGAGAAGGGAGTAAAGAAGCAGCTTTAAGCAAAAAAAAATCCCGACAAACAAGCCACAGAAATTCAGGCTGCAAACATATTTGCATTGACTTTTAGTTTGAAAGTAATCTGGCATATAGAAACCAATAAATGTTTGGTTTCCAGTGGCTTCCACCTGTTAAGGAGTTGCAAGACAGCAGTACCCTTTTCAAAGCCATTAATAATGCAGAAGGTCAATATCTAAACAGATATATTGAATTACACACTGTATCATTATAATAGCAAGAGGTTTTGTATCACAGGTGATATTTTTTTCTGCCATTTGACCCTGTTATGCTAATTAAAATACATAGTTTATTTTTTTATGGTGTTAGGAGTAATATCATGCTGTATATCCAAGTGGTTTGGCTCCTCAGAACAGGTAAAAAAGATGCTATCCACTGCAGCAAAGTGTATATTGATTTTTGTTAACTGTGCAGCTCCAGTCTCTCAACTAAAACTCCCTAAACGCCAGAAAACCAGAAAAGTAAAACCAAAGTCTTTCTCAAATAGAAAAGTTTAGGGGTTTTTTAGATAATTATCAATTTATGTGGGTTTAGGGGTCGACATTGTATAGCAACATTAGAAATTCAATGTTTCTACTCTGCAGTAGAATATTTCAATATTGCAATCATAACAAAATGCGGTTAGTAGAAAAGTCAAGAAAAAGGTAGTGCATTCATTTAATGTTATGCATTTTTGTCCTGCACTTTAAAAAACATAATAATAATGAATTGCAAAGCTATGAAATCCACTGTCGTGTCTCCCATTTACATCTTATGTTTGTGTAAGGTAAAATGAGGTCAAACAAGCCACTAGCAGCATCCCAACCCTGCATCCCAACACTGCAGAATGTGGTGATTTCATTGCATGTGTGCTGGTTTTCTGAAATCCGTGGTTGATCTCGGGGTGTTACAGAGCTGAATCTTTGTTGTCTGAGACCTTACAAAACACTTACTGGAAAGGTTTAAACCTTGTAGTTTGTAAGGTCTCAGACAACAAAGAATTGAATCAGATCCTGGATGCAGATCACGTAAAGCTGACATGCCAGGAGGGACTGAATCCCTAATAGTCTTCAAAATAATAGAAATGCATAAAACCTGAAATTTAGGAAGAAAAAAAATCAGATTAAATCCTCTTCTTAAATTCAAAACTGTAATTTTAGTATGAAGGTCCTTGAAAATTCACTGATTTTCATTTTCAGCTAACTGATTTGGTTTAATTATGAGCAAACACTCAGTTGATTCTTGTCCAACAAAGGAAAATTCCATAGTTCAAACCTCTCTGAAGGAAAATCCCATTTGTTTAAATATAGGAATTGCAGTTACAAAACGAAGCAATTTTCCTTAGTAATCTCTGAGCCAACAAGTTCTTACTTGAAGTTAAACTACATCTGAGTGGAAGATTATTTTTCCCAAACTAGTACGCTTGCTAGCCAGGAATAGACAGAAATTTCCTTTGGAAACTACAGTCTACAAGGGTAGCAAAAAATCCATTATGATCATTATAATGATTCATAATATTAATAATAGTAATAATAAGAAACTGTAATTCTGGTCTTGCTAAACAGGACAAATATTGGATCTAAAAATCTACAAGGACATCGCTTCTCTGTTTCAGAGAGAACTGGCAATAGAAAGGTGAAGACCTCAGTAGTTCAGCTCATGGATAAAAGCAGATACAAAGACAGATTCTTCGCGCAAAAGGCTGAACTCAGGACGTTCTCCGGTTTCTCTCGACCTGCTCTGCTCAGCCCATCACGTACGTGACGTGTAAATTCACAGCCGGGGCTTTCACCGAGCGACCGGCTCCAGTACAGTACGTGACACTTTCTCAGATTCCTCCTGGCATTCAGATATTGCCAAAAATATCATGTCCAACTTTGCACAAAGCTCCACAGACGCAAAAATATTTATTATAAAACATTTGTCTTCAGAGAAGAATCCTGAGCTCCAGGAGAGAAGGTTTTTCTATGCTCCAGATTTCGCTGTCAGAGATTATGCAGCTTCACAAAACGTGTGCTGAGCCTCTTTGGCAAAACCTTTTTTCCTTAATACTTGATGTTTGCTTAGTTTTGTTTGTTTGCTGGGTTTTATTGCTCTCAGTGTTATTTCTGGTGACTACATGACTCAGAGGGACCAGAAATAAAATGAGAGACTTTCACCTCCAGGTCAACAGTTTCATTCTGGCCCAGAATACAGGGACCAACGTAAAATAACTCATTGATCTCACTCCAGTTCCCAGTTGGCAAGTATGCATATCGCAAACTGTATCATTAAAAAGGGCAATAAATTGTCATTCTTTGCAGCAGTCCCAGAAGTGAGCTCAGTGTTTGCATTGGCGTTGCTGCTGAATCCCCCTTTTTGCCAGGAGATGGGTTTCTTCTGGGCTGGAGGACATGAGGTTGGTGGGGGTCCTGGAGGTGGTTTTTCCTCTCCTCTTCTTTCACTCTCTGCTCGAAGGCTGAACGGAGGACTACAAGTCACAGTGCAGTCTGTCGAGCACCTCCCCAAATCAATAAGAAGTCCTTCGGCCAGGTAATCAGATGTAATTTCATAAGCATACATTGCTCTGCAAGCCAAGGCTTTGTTTTCCAAAGGACGTGGTCTTAGTCCACAGCGAGTTCTTTCTCTCCCCAGTAAACACCATTTGCATTTCCCCGCAGTCGTGGGGGTTCCAAATAAATTGCCTAATTCATAGACACAAAGGCGTTGAAACAAAAAGTACTGAGTAGTTCGATCTTTAAAATTACCTGTTTGACCTGCTGCTTCCAGAGCCGAGCTCTGAGATAACAGCTCGCTCCCCCACCGAGATCAGAACCTGCATCTCTTTTCTCAAATGAAACACAGACAAAAAAATTACATTACTGTGATCTATAGCAGTAACAAACACTCCTGTTTCTATAGAAAGGGGGTGGGGAGCTATTATATTTCATTTTGGCATTATTATTGATCATAACAGGTGTTTTGAACTGAAGACCCCCACGGCTTACAGGCGCCTGTACAAACCATCAGTTTAAACTACAACAGAGACGTCACTGGTGCTCACTAAAAAGCTATCTAACCTTTTTGTAGATCCCCAGATACTTGTAATCCTCCATTCTTCAACCCATTGCAAAAGCAGAAGCATTTAGCCTCGCATCTCAGCAGCACAACTCGTTGCTGGATTAATTTATTTCTCTTCCCTTATCAATTCTGCGGGGTTTATAACCGCGTTCTCATCCTGTTTGGAGCCAGCGTGGGCTTCTCTGCCGTGGTACAGGTATGACTAAGTTCTGTCTTCTCCCATTGAACGTGGTGTCATTTGTCTTACATGATCCAGGCTGGTTGCAAGACACGCCGGCACACGGTGACAGTAATTTGCACTGATCTGCCCCCATTGCTCGTCCTGCTGCTACAAATAGCAATTGATTATAATGCTGTAGTGTTATTGACTGGCACTATGAACATGAGCTTTATTTCATTTTTTCTGTTAAAGTAACACGCTGCAGATTTACTTAGCAGACACAGGGCAATAACAACAACAAGAAAGAACAAAACCGAAACAATTTGAGGCGGGGAAGAGGCAGACACAGTGTTGCATAAAACACAGAAAAAATTAATTAACGTCACTAGATTATTATGATAGTGTAGATGAGCAGAAAAGCTTTAGTGGATGGGAAGGAGTGAATCCGTCTGTATTTCAGAGAAGCAATCCTGATTTACATCACCTGAGGACTGAAGCATTCAGGTCACAGAAATCTCACAAATCCACCAGAACGCAGGGAAAAAAGCCAACCTTTAAAAATCATCAGTATTACTGTCAAAATCTGAATCTGCTGAGGCAGCAAAAGGTGTTAATGCTGCGCTGGATTTGCCCCTTCCTCTGATTCCCCCTCCCCTCGGTTCAGGATGCAGTTTCTGATCCAGGTTTTTAAAAGAGATCCTATTTCATACATCCCTATGTTCTCTTTCTGAATCTTATGTTCTTAGCGCATTAATCTGTAGGATTGTCCCTAGAGTCCATTTGAGATGGGCACAGAAATTAAGTTCAGGTAATTATCCTTTCTTTCCAAGTGAATTAAGAAACTAAGAATTCCTGCTTATCTGACAGAAGTGTAGATTTTCCGCCTTAATGCTTGTCACCTGCGAGACAAGTCGCACAGGTAAATCTCAAACTGTGCCTTTGTGCCCCATCTAAAGTGGGTTTTGGATGTCTCTGTGGAGTAATACTCCAAGGACGTTATAGTTCAGAGAAAATGGTAATGTCTATGTGTAAAACGTGAATTACTTTAATAGGCTTTGGCAGCACAACCCTCAACAAGACGATCCACCCCTGCTAATCTAGTGCGTAGGGTTTCTCTCTTTTCTTTTTTTTTAAGTCTGAATATAATTTCTCTAAGCTGCAATTTATAATGCTAACATTTTACCTTCATTAAGGAGGGGAAGAAAGCTTCTAACTGACTGTATTGAGCTGTTGAAGAACGTCTTATATTGAAATTCCGCTTTAGAGATAGTTACAATACATCTGCTTTGCATATCTTTGCCCTTTAAAACAATATTTGTGATATAATGAAGCACACAGCTTGCAGAGTAGCTGCTAAGTTGCCTATTAATGTTTTCTTTTTCCATGTACGTACAAAGTCAGATTTATTTCCTTCCCTCCTTTAGGCAAGACAGCTTCTGTATCCTCAAAAAACTATCTGTACGGGAAATGACTAGTGTGGTTGTAGTGACGTTGCTTATAAGAGAACTGAAGCCGCCAATCCTGCATGGCACAGTGTTGCACTGGCTCTTGGCTAGATTGTCCCGCTTTTCAGTGTGGATGTGCCTGAGCGTGTTTCTCCCCAAAACATTTATTTTGTGCTGTAAGTGCCACTTGTAACTTTTATGGATCCTTATTTAAGGCAAAGTTCCTAAAGGTTGTCTGTCTTATTGAAAAAATGAGGGAGGAGAGCTGGTCTGGCACCTCAAACTATTCACAAATCATGATTCACTGACTTAGGTTATATTTCATGGCGGAGGGGGTTGTTGTTGTGGTTGCTTTATAGAATCATAGGACCATCGACTCCAACCATAACCTAACCTAAGTTTAGCACTAATCCATGTCCCTAAGAACCTTGCCTGAATGCCTTTTAAACCCCTCCAGTGATGGTGACACCTCCAGGGATGGTGTTTTGCTTTGCTTTGCTTTGCTTTTTATTTTGCAATGCTTTGAATCTGATCAAGATAACATAGGAATTTGGTGGTATATTGTAATGAGCAGAAAATCTGGTTTTCATTCCTTGAATGTCCCTTGATTCCTATGGCCCATGGTATTCGTGTATGTGCAGATTATAGGATCTGTCAAGATTTTTGGGCTCTCATCCTGAACTGGGGTGCAAACCTTCCTGTAGCTGCAAAAAAATCTGGTCCTTCCTTTTTAAGAATTACTTATTGTGACGGTAATGACCAATGGCAAGTGGTGAACATGGGAGGAGTGCAGAAAAGATGCATTTGAGAGCTTTTCCTTCTATATGTATTTCAAACAGAGTGATCTTTTTGAAAAGCAAATTACAGGTATCTCTCATTTTACAACTATTCCATAGCTCAAATGAAAGCTTAAGCAGCGAGGTATTTATCAATTAGCATTATTTCTCTATCCCTGTCTGACTCTCTGTATTGTTGTAACTCCATCAAGTAGTCATTTGCTTTTTTATGGTAATAATCCCTTCAAATTCACTCCTTTCATCTGGATCCCTGTACGTTATTTGTTGTTCTGCTAAATCCGTATTACAGAGGCCTAGGAGTTCCAATGGCCTGCTGAATAATTAGAAATGTTTTATCCCTAAGCTTCAAAAGGGTGCTAGAAATAATTATAAGCAAACATTTTATGTAGCATTCCATATCAATCCAATCCAAGCTTTATGTTGGTTGTACTTCAGATAGCGAGGGAGAGAGAGAGATCTTGGTTACCAGCTCATCAGTGTGAAGAAGGGAGATGTTGAAGTTGCTGTAGCTTTTGTCTTTCTTCTCCCCTCTTCTCTTGGTGGTGGCATTCTCAGTATGTCCCAGGACTTGTGATACCTCTCATAAGGGTATAATTAATTACTGGTCAATCAAAATGAACTTCATTATCCTATCAGCAACCTGTGCTATACTGTCTTGCCTGCAAAGTGACCTACAAGCCTACACTGTGCGCCAATAATGTCACATCAAACCAGAGAAGAAAGCTCAGGCTTTGCAAAGTGAAAGTTGCTTGTTTAGTCAAGACTAAATATGTCAGCTCAGTCTTATTCCCTAGGACATTTTTGAGAGCTGTAGCAGCTATAACTGTCTTTTAGCAGAATAGACTCGCAACACAAAGTTTTTACACATAAGGCAAGGACAGAGAGCTGTATCTTGAAAGCCTACAAAACTAATTGGAACACACCCAATGTCATTACATTTGACAGCAATTTGAGAAATACCCAATCACTTTGTCATCAATTTTCAATTTTGTCAAGAGAAAGTAGCTTTTCATTGGCAAACAACCTGCTGTCCCCACACTATTTGTGAAAGTGTCCTGGCAGAGAGTAGTGTCACCTCCAAGAACATTTTTCAGGCTCACTTTCTCGGCAAAACTTTTATTGAGGAGTTTTTTTTAAAAATCCCAGAAAATTCTGTTAAGATGAAGGGTTTTCATCCTGGAGATACCAAATATTTATGGCCCAGTACAACAAAGGACATAAATATATGATTAACTTTAAACTTCTCAACAGTCCTACTAGGTTTCCACTAAAACCAGCGCAGGTTTTGGTGATAAATAATTTTATCTATTAGCTTCAAAGGGACTGGAAAGCTTCATGTTGAAAAAGAATGAATTAATGTTTAAAAAAAGGAGAAAGGAAGACGCATTTATCAATCAATAGGATGAGGATTCATGTGTGAAAAGCAATGAAGAATGTGGAATGAAGAGGTAGCACAGCAGCACCTTTCTTACCAATCTTCTGCTGCTTTTGTCTGCCTTCCCTCTGCAGGGAATTCATCCATCCTTTATCTTCTCTTTCAAGAACAAAAGGCAATGTGGTATCAGTGCCTGTTTTGCTGGAGATCCATATTTTTAACCTATTTCTCTGCATCTATCAGTTTTTTGGTTTCACTAGTAGATCTCTGATTTTCTCTTGGTGTCCCATCTGCACATCATGAAGTCATGGTGTGAAGAAAAGTGTCAGAAGGAAACCAGCTCATTAGATGTGGTTTTCAGTGGTTGCAACACAAGGACTCTCTAAGAACTAGTGAAAGCAGTTTGAGTGGCACAGGAGAGAAATAGAGAGAATGTATCAAAAACATTGATCTCAACTGATGGGTTTGGGTGATGGACTCTCCGTAGCCCAAGGAGAGCACCACAGTGCATCTCTGAAGACATGCTCATGAGGGAATTCAGTGAAGGAAAACCTTCCTTTGATGGACCCTCTGGTAACCCTGACAACCACTGAGAGATATGAAAATGGCAAATGTCACACATGCTTGACCTCTGCTTGGACCACCCACTGTCCTCTTTGGGAGTGACTGTTGGAAGTCAGTGTTTTTTTTTCCTCTGAGATCTTTGTTTCATATCTATAGTCACCTTTGCATTTCTATCTTCCTCAGATCAGTTTTCTGACAGAAAAGGTGATGTCAGGAGCAGCATAGAATAATTTTGCCTGGAAAAGACCTTTAAGATCGTCAAGTCCAACCATTAAGCCAACCCTGGCACTACCTCCCGTCCCTGAGAACCTCATCTTTGTATCTTTTAAACCCCTCCAGGGATGGTGACTCCAGAACTGCCCTGGGCAGCCTGTTCCAATGCCCGACAGCCCTTTGGGGAATAAATTGTTCCCAAGATCCAACCTCAACCTCCCCTGGTGCAACTTGAGGCCGTTTCTTTGTGTCCCTGTCTCCCCTCAGCTCCCCAAGTCCTTCAGCCGTTCCCATCACACTTGGGCTCCAGCTCCCTCCCCAGCTCTGTTCCCTTCTCTGGAATCACTCCAGAAGGTGAACATTTTCTTCGCTCAGCATAAGAATAGATCTGGTTGGGTGTCAGTGGCTGTGAACTGGTGCACTCAAATCAAGTGGGGTTTGCTCTGCCACCACATCCCTCAGCTTAGAAGTGCTTGTTCAGGTCCAGCTGAGGCTATGGCAGCCTGGGGCTGGGAGTGATGAGGTCCTGCCAAGGGCAGTGCCAACCCAACGTAACTGTCCCACATTTGGACCCAAGCCGCCAATCCTGCATGGCACAGTGCTGCACTGGCTCTTGGCTAGATTGTCCCGCTTTTCAGTGTGGATGTGCCTGAACATGTTTCTGAACAAAACCATCCAAATATTGCACATTTGCTTGTGGTGGGAAATTGCAACGCTACCTGGAAGGCTCTTGGCCAACTCTAGAGGCAGAACGTAGACTGAAGTCGAAATGGACAGCCTCTCAGGTTGGCCAGAGAGGTGGTGGCTGAACCATCCCTGGAGACATCCCAGGCCAGGCTGGACGGGGCTCTGAGCACCCTGAGCTGGTGAAGATGTCCCTGCTCATGGCAGGGGGGGCACTGGGGGAGCTGGGAAGGTCCCTTCAACTCAAACCATTCTGTCATTCTGTGAATAATCATAAACCCTATCTTTCAGTGCACAGGCAAAAGGGAAATGATATGGACTTCTAAATAAGCTCTGTAAGAACCAAATGACTTGTTAAAATCACAGATTGTAGAATCAACGATTTTTCAGTTTGGAATCAGTTCCCTTCTGACTTTGCTCCTCCAAATTATAACTTAAAACCATTTATTGTTTGGAAACATGGCAAACCCAACAAACTATATTTTATGGGCATTGAAAAGCTTATTTGCTTTTTTGATTAATATGTAAATGATCCATGCTTCCAACTTTCATTGCTGCTTAAATGCTGTACAGGCATTGTAAATAACCTGCCTATTCAAGTTTTATCTTGTCCACTTTACATTGCCCTGCTCTTGTACAGGAAATGGGCTGTATTTAATATTGATGGCTCTGTATGTGTCATTTAATCGTCCCTATTGATTGGATTTCATCAGAGTGTGGGGCTTGGACAGAAGCTTTGATTATACTGTAAGGAGTCTTTGCAGTTTTCTGTTACTCAACACCATATCAATGCACCTTCTGGTGTGATATCACTTTCACAATCAATACCTGGAAAGAAAATAAAGAAGAGGCCTCTAGGAAAGGAAAGGAAAAAAAAACCCTGAATTGGCCTCCAATTCCCTTTCTGCACATAGATTAAACCTCTCCAACTCAAAGAACATTTATTGTGTGGTTTAATGTAAGAAATGGGGGGAAAGAAAAAACCTGAAAGAGTCTCCATGGGTTGTTTGTTTAATTTCCACATCATTTTTTATTTATAAGCACCAACTCTTCCTTTCGATGTCCCTGGCTGGTGTTTGATAGTGGATAATCTTTAACAGTTACATGTCATGTTTCAGTTAACCGTTTCTCTTGATCTCATAATAGTACCATAAACATATTATTTGACCAAATTGATACCGTAAGGCGATGCTCTGCTTATCAAAACTCTTTCTGCTCAGAATGGGCCATGTCAGAGCTTTCAAAGACTGTCCCTGATTTGATGGTGTCCCACGGTGGCTCAGCCTAATCCTCACTCCAGAACCACACTGGTTTGCACTCCTACATCCCAGTCTCCAAACACCAACCGCAACAGCCAGGCAGCGTGAAACGATAATCCCTTGAAGAGTATTAATATGCAGCAGATGGGTATTTCATAACACTGGTGAGAAGGTTTCCCCATCTGGGCATCCTCAGTTTAAATGTACATGCTGCTGTGCTCATAATTCAGATCCTCAGTGGATGACAGAAAACATCATTTGGAGTTGTACCAAAGTGTAGGGACCATAAGTGGTTCCTCCAAATGGTTATACTCTGGTTCTTTGCATTTATTGTCCTGTGATGAAAGGAAATTAATGGGCAATTTATGCTCTCTGATGGTGCTTCTTGTCTTTTCCAGGCTGATGATCCTTTTTCAGAGATTCTACCAATGCTTAAGAATAGTGATAATACCTTATTTTTCTAGGAAAGTGGCATTAGAACATGTTTCAGGAGCAACGAGGGTGTCACCAGTGAAGTCTCTATGGGCATGGGTGAGTGTGCTGTGGGAGAATGGGAAAATACAGACTGGACCTTGATGCAGAAAATGGTGCATGGGAGAAATTACTTGGTATTGGTTTAGATTTCAGTGACAATTCAAATCCTCTGGCACAGACCAAGACTAGGTTACCTTAGTCCTTCCAGATTAGTGACCAATAGCTGCTGAAGAAAATATGCTTTTTAAAATTCATTTCCCTGGAGAGATCGGTGCATTTCTGTTGACACAAGGCTAAGCTGAAGCTGTGGCTTCATACAAAAGTACCTGCTGTTTGACTCCTTCCCAGCAAAGAGACAGGCAAAGAAACGAGTTGATTAGACACTGACTGGGTAGTCCATGTTCCTTTGCTCCATCAATCAATCTCAGAGATGCTTTGAGTGTTATTGGCAAGAAAAGGCAGAAACTGTTGGACGCAAACTGTTATTTCCTTAACTGGAGTGAAGCCCGAGGTCTTGGCTTGGTGGCACTTGACCATGTGCTAGAGGAGAGAAGCGGTGTGTTAGTGGGGTGATTGGAATCACACTGTGGAGGAGATAATCAAAGAATACAGCCTAAAGTGACAGGTATTTACCCAAAAGTGTGCAGACGGATGCAAGCATCTGAGCTGCTAGACTTGAAGGATCTTCAGTCTAAAAAACAAAAGTATGGTGTTAGGAAAGTACAGTGCCTGAACAGATGTAACTTACTCATAAAAAGAAGTGCCTGTAGGCTTTCTTCCTACCAAAGCCAGAAGTGACTTCTAGCCCTGAACAGATCTCCACTGTGACTACTGGGATTTTTAAATGAATTTTCTCTACCTCTCTTTTGTTGGATTTCTCTATTTGAAGAGTCGTGTGAACATATTTCTGGCAAGATTTGTAGAGAAAAAATAGTTTTAATATAGATATTACCAAACCTTAATGGAACCTTAATTTCCTTGATTCCATATAGATAACTATTTGCATGAAAAGACAGATTTGAACAGTTACACCAATTAGGGAATGGCACCGCATCATGTTTGCCATATTCAGTAACATCTGAGTGAGGTAACTTCAGTCTTAGTGTTGATTTGTGACAAGAAACTCTCTTGAGAACAAACCCCAATTATTTATTAAAAGTGAAATAATGAATAAATATGTCTGGTCCAATGAAAAGGATAATAATTTATTCAGCAGTTATTCACCTGCATTTGCCCATATCTTCCTACCCAGACTTCTAGGAAAAAAAATTAGGAATGTTTGAGTCCTTTTCTCTAGTGTTTATTCCTAATGGGCTCAGAGCAGATCCACATTCTCCTGAACAAAAATGTTATGGCTCTTCTGATATTGAGGACCAGTGCTCAATGATATGCATTAATAAATGTGACCTAGTGGAGCTAGAAAGTGCTGTGACGGAAGTTGAACATAAATCTGCACGGATTTAGAGCTCTACAAAAGAAGTTTGGAGGATATATTACCATACTTTCTGACATAAACAGGTGAGGGTGGAAACTCTCCCTTGTTTTTTTAGGAGCTTACGAAGAGTATCCACCTGCATGGATAAATTCGGCTTTCCTGTTTCCTGGTCTTCTTGTAGTGGTACCACAGTGTCAATGAGCCAGAGCTTCCTTGTCACTTGACATGAAGCATGGTAAGTTGTATTAAGTGCTGTTTAAATACATGCTTGGTCACCTTCATCCTTAAGAAAACTGATAAAAAGTCAATAAAATAAATCATGATGAGCCAAAACTCAGTGTTTCAATAAGACAGTGAAGCAATCAGAAGTACATTATTGAACTAGAGCTATATTTATTTAAATAACAGTCGCATCATGAAGACCAAAAGGTCTCTGACGCAGTAGGTAGTAACAGTATGCTTTATGATGTTTAGTATATAGGATTCTTCTTTAATTTTTTAAAGTTAGTTTCATGATGATGACAGTTACAGAGAGCAGATCAGTCCATCCAAAGAATAGCTCTTAACCAACTAGAGTAAGAAAAGTTTTATTGCATCTCTTGGTCAATGTGTGCGGTTCTTGTCAGGAGAAAGCCACCACCACAAAGGACAATGCATTACTAATGACATTCAGTCAGAACCAACTGGTGCCACGTTCAACTTGGTGACCTAAAAGTGAATAGCTTTGATTCCCATTAATAACACTTGGAGCCTCTCTGACCTCCAGGATGTGATTAAAAGCCTGTTAAATTCACTCAGTAGCTTTGGATCATATTGTTTGCATTTTGCATTATTATTGTGTATTGTTTGGTAATCTAATTATGTTATTTGATTAAAGGGTAAGTATTTTTCTGTTTTGCATTCAAGAATGTATCACATTAAGAGCTCTCTTCACCTAGGAAATGTCTTTTTGTTTCGCTCTCTGTTTCTCAGCGAGTGAACAAACCGCTTTCCTTTATTTCGTTGCTCGAAATAACAAACGTCAAAAGCTTGGAAATTGGTAATTTGGCAATTTTAGACAATCGCCTCATAACCACTTTTTAGTACACCTTTGAAGCGGTAGAAGTTCAAAGGCTTTGAAAAGACGACTATTGCTTTGCCTGTTGCTATGAGTCATTGGAAGTAATTGGTCCTGTCTGATGTATGTTTTGAACTGAGGAAGTCGTGCTTTATTACCACAATCAGATACAGGTTTTTTTGCTAAGGAAGTGGAGTTTTCCTCACAGATGTAGATGTCTGCTTGATAAGGCAGAAAACAGACAGATGTGCCTCCCTGCACTGGGGAAGAGGTGTGGAGAAGGAGCAAAAACACAAGAGCTGAGAAAATTCCATGAAGCTACAGGAGAGGGGTTTTGGAAACCTTCCCAGTAAGAAAATTCCTGACAAGCAAGGAGTCTCGCCTTTTAGAGAGATAAATACTTAAGTTTTTATATATCATACAAATATGCCTATCATAGGTTTTTCAGGTGCTGCGACTGTAGCTAAAAATGAAATGAAGGACCTTGAATGTATTTTATAACAATGTCACTTAGTTTTAGGCCAATCAACGTGATGACTTTGATCACCCGGTTCCCATAAATGGATTCTCACTAACAATTTTACAAGTTGTTTGTTGTTTGTTTTTTTTTTTTTTTAAGTTTGATATCATAAGGTATCATTCTCATTGCTTATTAAGCTGGTTTCAGAATAATATGGTGTAAGATGAAAAAAACCCCAGGATTTATGTTTACCTCTTATTAGTTTATAATGCATGACGTACTGTAAGGAAGTACCTCCCTTTTCTAAATATTTTACTAAAATAAGAAAAAGAAAAATCCTGCAAAAAAAACACATCTGCATTCTCAGATATGCATAAGAGCATGCAATAAATCCAGATTATTTCTCTGCTCCCTGATGGGGAGATGCTGAGTTGTTACCACAGCCCTGGGCTTCTGAAGGCAGAAGCCTTGAGCTCAAGATGTGCTGGAGCTCTATCCATCCATGTGTTTCACACATAGGAGGGTGAGAGGAGGTTCTGACACCAGGAGGGCTTTTATTTCCTCGTTCAATCCCCTTTGGAATTGCTCCCACTGGCTATGGTGGATCTGCATCATTTTCACCAGGATCTGCTCATAACTTAAAACCCATCTCGGTATCCAGGGGACAAGTCTTCTTCTCTTGGTCTTCCCAGAACCACTGATGGTGTGCACATCCATACTTATTCATGACTAAGATCATTTTTTTCCTTAGGGAGAGAAATCAGGTGGGTTCTGTGCTTTCACTGCTGCATTGCAAAGTTCAGAGAAAAAACATTAAAACTCTGCAATTTGATGGTAATGGAGAATATACATTTCTGTTTGTGAGTGGTGTCCAGAGCAGTTTAAGGAAAAAACAAAACAAAGCAAAGATTCATATATCAAAGGCAAAGGAAACCCTGGATATGGTGATATTTGCTTTTAAGGGGAAAATCAGGATGTCAGGACTAGTAGACTCGGGTATTTTGTAGCAACTTTATTTTCTCTTGCAGGGGATGACGGAGTATAGAAGTGGCCTGAGCCCAGCCAGCTTCAATAGAGATTTAATAGATAATTATTTTATCATTTTTATGATATTGAGTTTACTTATTATCTCATGAAAAAAGGAAATTCCTGTTAGAAAAGGCTGAGTTACTGCTAAGCTGATGGAGTCACTGATGGATGCACCTCCGCATCAATGGGCATTTTTCACTTCTTGACTCCAGGTGCTTTGACCACAGGGCACAAACTCACAAATCAAATGGCTGCACGTGGAATCTTTTCTGGTGATAGAAGCAACAAGTTTTACAACAGGAAAAAGAAATGAACAAGAAGAAAATGTGTGCAGGCACAGATCTGGATGGAGGACTCAAGATCTGGGCTAAATCTTAATATCAGTCCTTCTTCTGAGATTTAGCCTTAGTGTTCATTTGGGTTATTGTAATAAGCTGTTGGCTCCCAGTCTGCATTTTGCCCACACATATATTCAGATATAAATATTTGAAGATCTTTCCTCCTTTAAATTAATTTTTTGTTTGTAGTAGATCAATGGTACAGGAACATAATGATCATAGTAGAGATTGTGAAGAGATGGGCACTGATAACTTTGATGGTGTCTCCAGCGTTTTTTGACTGTTGAAAACATCACATTTCCATTTAATCGAATGCAACTGGGTCTGATCTCACCCCCCATTTGTGCTCATCACAAGGCTGTCACACATTTTGATACAATAAAAATATTCTTAGGATCACTGAAATTGCCAATTCAAATTATGCTGATAGTACATTAAGCCAGGATCCTGCTCTCTATTACAGTTACTGCCATATACAAGCAGAGAAACCTCCTGGTTCTGGAGCAGCAGTGACGATTTCTCCTTTATAGATAATTTTGTGTATTGTAAAGATGGTTAATATACATACAAGAGTTTAATCTTTTTTTTTTTTTTTTATGCAATTTAATCTGCTAAAGCACTTTGGCGCAGTAATGTTTTTGGTACAAAAATTGATAAGTTCATTTTTCATCCAGGAGAGGACCCTGAACACGATTAAACAGGCAGAAGTGAGGCAGTTTGGCAGAGCTGTTTCAGAAGCTCCGGTTACACTTTACCTGCATTTCACCTGGCGACATGTGAGTATCCTTTGAAAAGGAAAACCTCCCCAATAACTTCTGAAGTAAGCTGGTGAAAAAGATAGATAGATAGATAGATAGATAGATAGATAGATAGATAGATAGATAGATCTATAGCTCCTTGCCCCTGCCAACCCAAACAAACTGGAATATTAATAAAAATGGAATTTTACCCTTTGTACAGAATAAGGTCAACATCCGGATCTGGAGACGGCACGAACCAGCACTCCCCTAAGCCAGCAGGGCTCCTTGTATTATAAAAATAGAAATCACATTTCAGGCTTGAGTATGTTACACAGCAACAGTTCCTGTCGAGAGCACCTCCCAGCATCCAGCTCAATGATTTAAAAAGAGAAAACAAAAGCCTACATAGTGCTGATTAATGGAAAGGCCTGGGTATGCTTGTGGATCTGGAAAGCATCTCGTAATGTTTGACAGACAAGATGTTTCTTATTCTGATGGGATTTGATCATTGTTTATGAAATTATGTGAGTGACATAGCATCACTTGAAATGCACTGTTATTTTTATACTAACATTACAGCTGGTCTAATAATTTGGATAATAAAGTTACTTATTTTGGCAATAACTCATCAAATTTATCCAGAATTCTTATCAACATTTTCATTTTTTAATATTCCTTGTCAGAATTCTTATCAATATTTTTCCACATTTGTTTGTCTTTAAAAAAATCCTCTGACTTAAGTTTGTATTATACTCGTCTTAATGCAAAACGAAGTAGTTGATTTATTTGAAATGGTGACATCATTTTACTCCAATCTGTAAAGGTTTACACTTTGCTTAAATGGAAGAGTCCCCACTGACTTCAACAGGAATATTTCTAGCTTAGCATGTGCCTGTTTAAACTATGTATAGCCCATCACATTTTTATGTCCATCTCCACATGTACTTTTACCTGTCCTTGGTGTGAGCATACCTGTGTAATCCTCATTTTTCCATGCTCATTTTGGCCTCTTTGTCTTTTCCATCTCCACAGATGAAAAAGAGTGTGTTTCAAGGAAAATGAAAATTATTAAGGATTGTAGTGACCTATCTCAAAATTTCTGCAGAAGGGGAAAAAAAAAAATCAAGGTAGAACAAGCTCTGAGACGCTTGGATGGGTGAGTAATTGGTTTCTGAACACCAGATTTGCTCAGTCGTGGATCAGAACCAGCCACCCCCCAGCAATAACAACTGAGTCTGCAAGGAAAGCTGAGGACCCACCTGAAAAAGGCAGGTAAAGGCTTTTCCTTTGTGAAATAATTATCAGCACAGGCAAATGAAGATACTATGGGGACGAACAGGCTGTGGCAGGCTGAACAGGATTGATTCTATGTGTGGGGAGTTAATAATTTATCATTAAGGAATAAACTGAGAAGGAATTTAGTACATGCAATGGGGATAAAAGGAGGAAATATTTGTTTAGTCCTGTTTATACAACAATAAAAATTGGATTAATTTACAACAGTAGTTCAGTGGAGGTACCTGATCCATAAAGGGAGGGAAGGCAAAGAGGGAACCGTGGGGCAAATATAATTGTCTTGAAAACTGCGGATTAATACAAACAAGTTTCCTCATCTACCTTCCTTGCGCCGCTGTGCTAAACCCAGCCCTTGCTTCTACCGCTGTATAAAATTCTCACCAGAGCTCACTCAGAAAGAACTAGATGTAAATATATATCTTGAGCTGAAATACAGCAGAAGTTGTACAAACCCCAGCATGCTAACATCTGTCACAGCTACTTTACATTATGATTTTCAGAAACTTGTGTTACAGCTCAGCCATCAGATTTGATTTTCCTATCACCTTGAACACCTAAAAAGATTTTGGAGGCCTGTATATATATGTAAAAGAAAATGATGTATTTAGATTTAAAGTGATGTAAGTGCTGTTGGTTGATCCCTGATCTAGCTCATACTTTAAAGCATGTGCTAAACTTCACTCATATAAACAACCCCAGAACTGACAGCAGGGCTTCAGAATGCCATTTTGTGCCTCTGAATATTGAAAAATGTGGCTGGTTTAAAAATATCCATCAGTCTTACCAGTACAGCACAATGCAAAGTATGTCAGTCCACTGACAGCGAGCCAAACGCAGGGAAAATGTATGTAGAGCATCACTTTCAGTGAGCGAGGATGATGATCAGAAGGACTAATGTCATTCATAACGTTGTTCACATATAAAACTATTTGTATAAGCCCTCACTTGTGTCACTGCTCTCAGTGACGATGCTTGTGACACATGTATCTCTTCCTTGGCGATGCGATAGATGCAACAGCAGGGGACAGAGCTGAAATATAGGAAGAAACTATAAGCAATACCCAAAGGTAAAGATTATGAAAACGTATTCAGCAGTTACAGTTTCTTCAGTCTATCGGCTACATAAAAGGCATTTAAAAAAGAAGCCTAAATACATATTTAACCAATTGACCAGAATGGCACTGAAGGAGTTTTAACATATTTTGAAAAATTGCCTAAATACATATTTATCCAATAGACTGGAACAGCTCCTTCAGAGTCTCTCTGGTCTCTTGGGTACGTAATACGTGTTTTTAAAAACTGCCTGACTATATATTTACCCAATAGACCAGAACAGCTATTAAGTAAATAATACACATTATATAACTGTCAATGATTTTTTTTTCATTCCTTTTAAAAAATAATATAGACAAACCAGATAAAAATTAAATGTTAGGTATTTATTACGATTATGAAAGGTCTGGAATTTGAAGTTGGTGTATGCGTGTCACATTGTAGAAAATATCTCAGATCACTAATATCCTTGTGTGTGTGTGTGTGTGTGTGTGTTTAAAGTACAGGGGCATTGTCAAGTACATCAGAGCCTGGGGTGCTTAATATAGAAGACAGAACAGCAGTTGGGAGTTGGAAAGGTCTGGCAGAAGAGAGGGGGGGGGAAAGGGAAGATATGAATCATAGATTCCCAGGAAGGATGGGTAAATCAAGCAGTTAATTTTGAGTAAGCCTAAAGATAGTACATGAAATGCTGAAAAAAAAAGAGGAAAGAGGGTTGGCATTGTGGCCTCTGAAACCTGGGTATCAATACTTCAATATCCTATATGGAAAAGCTGCTCAGCTGAGTACAGATTGTGCTGTCTCCTCCATACTCGCCTTAAAAGAAAATCTTCCTTTCTATTTGTTGGAGTATTAAGAACCAACCTTTTCTACAAGGCAAAGAGTCATAGAATGATACAGAGACAAGAATGATTTTTCATTAAATGTTCACATATGTTTTAAAGCATTGCATTAATTATAATTGATAATGCATTCTGATTTGGATTCTTTTCCCTTGTAAAATAATCTAATTCTGAAATCAGATTCATGAACACTAATTGATTTCTTTTTGATTTTAACATGCTTTGGACTGTTTTGAAATGACAGAGGAATGAATGTCTTGCTCTCACTCTGCCCTGCAACATAGCGAAGGAAAAGCCACAAAGTCTGAGAAATGACATTCACTTTTGAAAGCAACGCTGTCTCTTCTGTATTTAGGTTTTATTATCCAAGTTTGAAAGCTCTCAGTGGTTGAGAAGCAAGGAAGACTTCTCATGCTTTGCACAGATCTCCAGGCTGGCAAAGGATTCAAAAAAGTCCAGGAATCAATGGAAAGTGGTGAGTGGAAATTTTACTACCAGCAGGTTTTTTTTCCATAGATTAAGTTTCTATTATTTCTTGGCCAGACCTCATTTTTCTGTGAAATTTCTGCCAATAGAGATTGAAAATACACCCAGAGGTGTGCTGGGCTAACGCTCTCCCTGGGCTGATCCCTCCAGGTGAGACGCTGAGTATCCTCACCTGGGTGAATCCCCCTCTTGTGCTTCTTCTACAGCTTCCATAACATTAATACAAGAGTTGTTAATGAAGCAATGGTGAGGAAAACATGACAGTGAAAGAGGAGCTTCAGGACACTTCACCTTTCCTTTATTTTTACTTCAGCTTTGATAGCTGAGCCTATAAAAGAAGTGCAGAACTGCTGCTCACCAGTTTGGTGTCACCGGTGATGCAGTTAGCAAGGGGCTTTTGGCCATTTTGCTATTTTACCTCATTAAACCCTTAACTATATCAGCTGAAGCTCACCTCCTCATTTATTTAATGAGCTACTGAAAATCATTAATAACATAACCCTAGAGAGCGTGTGGCTGCTCTCAACCAAGAACCCTCTGTCAATAGTGGACCCAAAGCCAAGAGCTCACTGGCCATGGTGACACCATGGGAGGCCAGGAATGATTTTCTCATATATGCTACTAAACAACCATCAGGTATTTTTTCAGTCGCTACCAACTTCATTCTAGGCTTTGACTCGGCAGCTGTGGGTGAAAGCATCTACATCCCATTACTATCCCCGTACCCTACAATTCCCATTTCCTCAGCTTTTCAAGTGAGAATCTGCTATGCCAGAAACAGTAAATTGAAGATAGCAGTAATCAGTGAATCTATCTTATCTGTAAAGTTTAGACAAAACATATATTTATAACTCTATCTAGCTATCTGTTTGTTAAAGTAGGGCATTACTTTTTGTTGTATCATTTCCAAACTCGCTATTCACTATTTAGCAGCCTTCCTGCAAGACACAAAATCCATTGTGTAATAATTTCTAGCAGACTGCAGGAGTGTAAAAGTAGACAGTGTTTCCTTCAAAAATGGAATCATCTTTCACAGATGTAGATGTGTACTTGTTATGCCAAGATGAGACAGATGTGGCTCTATTCACTCAGGGACAGGTGCGGAGGAAGAAGAGATAAAACATTTGTAGAAAGTGTAAGCAACTGCATCGCTGTTGTTAAATAAATAAACATTCTGCCAAAAAAAAAAAAGAAAAAAAACACGTTTATTTGCTTATTTTTTCCAGAATGTTTATTTTAAGCTGCAGCTTAGCTGTGATTTATTCAGATTTATGTTCCTGTATCAATTTAAATTTATAATACGCATTTTATATATATAAACATCTGTTTGTATATAATCAGGGGAAGGTGCATTTGCACACATGAAGAGCACTTATGCACGTACATACGTATGCGCACATAGGTAGTACATATAAAATAGACTCCAAGGCACATACACACAGACTAATCAGGTGAAGAGTGGGAAAGTATTTTATTAATATAGTGAGGCTTTGTGTGTGCATGTGAAGAGAAGCAGATGCTGTGTTGCCTATCAAGGACTGAGCCAATTCAAGCTCTAAATTGCAGGACTGGAGCTGGTAACCGTGGAAAAGCCTAATTGCCCTTTGACCACATGGACACTCACAGGAAACCCCCATATGGAGACTTCCACGGATGTCCTTGGAGAAAAGGTAAAAATGGTTCGGACCATGTGAAAGAGTTTTAAGTGGATAAAAGTTGGCTCCTGAGACTGGAGCCCAGGCGTGGCTGGAGAAGGGCTGCAGAAGGTTGGGATGATGCTGGGGGTCACCACAAGGAGGGACCGAGGCACAGAACGGGAACAGGAGGTCATTCAGGTGTTGATAGATTTATTATATTTATTACTGCTTTGTATTTTTGGGTTTTTTTCATTTACTTAGCTAGTCTTCAGTGCAAGCTCCCTGCAAATTTGCCACAGAAAGGGTTGAACTGGATAGACCCGGCAGCACTGTGACTTGTTGGGTCGGACAAGGTGGGAATGCAAAAGCACGGTGAAGGAGTGATGGGCAGATCACAGCAGCAGCTTGTCCTCTGACCACAAGAAGTCACCATGCATGGGGTGTAGACACCAAAAAACTACCGTATTTCCCTCGGAGACTACTGCCTTTTTGTCATCCATAGACTTGGGAGCCATCAGTGAGAATTTTGTGATGAAAGGAGGAATATTTTGTCATCTGGTGAAGATATAGTTCTCCTGTTAGCTACTGGAGACTTGGGAGGCTGGAGCCAAGTTTCCTGGTCCATGAAGAGAATTCCTAATAGTCATAAACTGTGGAAAAAATAAAAAAGGCCAAGGGAGGCTTTATCCTGCAAGAGAAAGCAGCCAACCCTGTCCTGACCTCCTCTCCCCTGGAGCACAGACCTGCTGCTCGCTGGCCAACTCCTCCTTGCCAGGAAGGTCCCTCTGGGCCACTGATTATTTTTTTGCATTCACCAGATTTCAGGCGCTTTGCGTGAGGTCATGGAGCAGGCGGAGACCAGGCGGAGGGAGTCTGGAGATGTTTATCCCGGGGCTTTCGCTGCGTCGCTTTGGTGGAGCCCATGTGGTCCCTGCAAAATTGCTCTTCAGTGGAGGGTCCTCAGATCCCTCTGCTAGGGCTTGCTGAGGTCCGTATTGCCAATTTGGTGCCTAATTTTGTGCTCTTTTGCAAGCAGGTTGTTAAAGAGGGGGGTTCCAGAGTGCCGAGCATCATTCCTCCCAAAGGCAGAAGGTGAGGATAAGTGCAGACAAGAGGAGAGGCAATAACACGAAGCCTGGATGAAGCTGGATTATTTTTCTCTGAAATATTTAAGTGAGTTGAGAGGAGGGAGGAGAGCGGGGATGACAGCGATGGAAGGAGGAGTGAGGATCCACAGCTGTGAGGAGGACGGGGAAGAGGAGGGGGAGGAGGGGCAGGGACGGGAAGAGAAAGATGATGTGACTTAAAAAAATGAATCACAGCTCCAGAATGGGAATCAGAGTGGGAATCGGCAGCTGGGAGAGGGAAAGAAAATGGAAAAGATTATTTTCCATACAAAAAACATTTCTTCAGTCATAACTCTGCAGGGAAGTGGGAGTTTGCAGCTGGGCACAGCAGAGTGGTCCCTGGTTAGAGGAGGAAGGTTTTACCCAAAACGAGCTGTGCCCTCAGCTGGGGCTCCACAAAGAGGTGGGGGCAGGTGGGGGGGACCCTGTGGCCAAAATACAGTGTCATTGCTCACGGCTGTCAGCATGAAACATGCCTGGGTCCCGCTTCTCTGCAGCTCAGCTACACAAGTGCTTCATTTCTGGGTCAGGATTTGGAGCCAATGGCACATCTGAAAGGAAAGTCAAGTGACTTTTATATTTCTACAAGCTTGTCAGCTTAAAGGTTTCTTTATTATTATTATTATTATTGTTATTATTATTATTATTATTATTTCCTCTGAAGGGTGGGATGAGAAAAAAAAATCAAGTTTGTTCACCATATGAAGGTTGGTTTGGTCGTGGTTTATTTTATTGTTGTTTTGTTGGGTTTGGTTTGAGTTTGTTGTTGTTGTTTTGGTTTTTTATTTATTTGATTTTTCTATCCTTTTTATAGCTTGACCAGTGCATCCAGCTGAACAAAAGCATTTCCCTTTGTAGGCTGAATATTCAAAGACTTCACTCATTTAAGTCTAAATGTTAGCTGCTACTTCATTTGACTGCCAGGAATCATACAAAATAATCCACTTACCAGGAACATAATATTAATTCTCTTGAAGACCTGAGGAGCAATGACCATAAACTGTTGGGTGAGACTCAGTGAAATTTCTCTTTTTACAGATCTCCAGCATCTCAAATACGGGACTTACCATGTGTGTCAATAGGAGGAAGAAAAAGTAGACCCTGGTTTTGCTCCCCATTGTAAAAAGTGTAAAGTAAGTCGCAACAATATTGTTACTTCCTTTACATTTATTTTTTCTACACCCAAGCACTGATTTGCTCCTTATTTAAGCAACATTTTCTTGATAAATTAAAAAAGCAGCAATAGCCATTACTGCAGGCTATATACAGCCTCTAATATCACTTAAACATATTACAGAATATAATATCTGGTACTTAACAACTAACTTGCATATGAAAGCTCACATAATGTCTCATAAAACCCTTAAAATGGCTTCAGTTTAAGAGTCTCTTTAAAAAAAAAAAGAAAACCTTGAGGGAATATTGTAAATGAAGTAGCACTCCAGCCTTAGAAAAAAAATTCACACACTTGCAGAAATTTTTAATATAAATTGAATACATTAAAAATTAATTTTGCATGACCATTTCGCATTGCAGTGCCAATGCATAGTTAAGATAAGGCCTTAACTCTTCTTTGTTTAAAGTAACATGGAAACATCTCTCTCTCTCTCTCGCCATTATCTGTACATAATTATCTATTTCATTAATCAGAAATTGGAACCCCATCCTCTTATAATGACAGCCTCGGCTGGAGGTGAATGAAACCCTACCTGTGTCGCTAAGGAAACTTGCTATAAACTTTTAGAAAACTCGTTAAAGAAAGGTGTGGCCTTACAATTAGCTACAGTTCTGCAGAGCGGAATATGCCTTTATATCATTTGCTTGTCAGGGAGAAGTTGGTTTGCTGGGAAAATAGATGACTGGCTCTCAGTGATGGAGATGTGTCCAAACCTCTCTGGTGTCACCACATCTCAACACGCAACAAAGTTTTTCACAGTTGGACTTTCTTATAAGATGCTCAACAGATTTTCTTCTTTTAATATCTAAAATGTATTAATTTTATTTCTTTGTTGTATTATTTATAGGCTTAAATCAGGCTTCTAAGACCATTCTGAAACCCCGTTTGTGTCCTATTAAACACTTTAGTGAAGACATTCTCTTACGTCAAGAATTAGGGAACCTTATAGTTCATTCTTTGCATTAAAAGGTGTTTCAAAAGCAAAATAATTTGCAGTGTGGCATTCATTCCTCCTGTGACTTTTTCATCACTATAATCCTGTTTATACTTGTCTTTGTAAGTTCAGAGTGTTTAATTCGAACCGAAAAATGCCATCTCCATTCCAAAGTGTCTCAAAAATCTTTGTGGCTTCTAAAATGTCTAAATGTTCTAAATCGCTGGACTTCTTTGAAAAAAATTGTCTCTTGGCTCTGTAGTCACATGGAACTGGAACAGGCAAAGCTGGCGAGAACGATAGCTAAAGAAGAAAGTAACATCTTTAATATGTGGAGCTAAATGTTACAACATTTAGCAAGGATTTTAATTGAGAAAAGACTTTGGTCTTCCACCAGAATGCAAAGAGGCAGCAAAGCTGTGTTGCATCTCTTGTACTCCTCCCTTATAAATGAAGAATATGCAATGACTTTTTGCATAGTTTTTGTGTCACACTTGATTTTGTTTCTTTTTTTTTTTTCCAGGCTTTGGGTTTGCTGGTGGGGTTTTTTTGGCTTTTGAAAAATACCCAGAAACTTCTAAAGATCCTTCTGGAAACTCATGGACCTGCCCAGGAGATGCTGCTGGATGTACCTCCAGAGGAACATGCGTGAGAAAATGAACAGGAGCGCTTCCTCCTGCCTCTCCCCATCACATCTTTAATCTCTTTATGTGGTTTCTGCCTGTGGCTTTCTGAGGATGCCTCAACCCCTCCAGCTGCAGCCCATAAAGGAGAACCTGCAAGGTAGACTGGTAAGGCTGGTAAGCCATCCTCACCACACGTGCGGCAGGAGGTTTAAAATACATTTTGTTACTTTGGTGAACCCGTAGCTTTGAGTCCAAGAAAGACTCAAGGAAGAAAACAACTGTTTTGTGCTTAAGTTAGTGGAGAGTGGGGACTTGGAGACTTCAGCACATGGGGACAAACGGAGGGTGCTCAGTGCTCACCGGCCGCACCCCCACTCGCACCTGTGCACAGGGTGACATGTGGGAGTCAGTGTCACTCTCTCAGAGTGACAGAACAGATTCATTGGGGAAGAAAAGAAAAGAAAAAAGGTAAAATATTGAAACCATTTCTCAAAAAAAGAATTGTAATGATGTGCCTATTATTTTCAAGCATTGGGTTTGACAATGAGGCGTTGTCTTCGCACGCAAACAGTTTTTAGCCTCTGCTGTGCTCTCTGCATCGCTAGTCAAATTTTCTGCTTGGAAACTAGACTTTTTAGAATTTTTTTTTCATTTGCCCAAAGGCTTTGCTTTCTGCACTAAATCCACGGCTGATCTCTTCAACCTAGTAAACATACCCATCTTCTCACAGGGCTGACTGCAGGTTTGATGTGTATGTTAGAGAGTTCAGCCTGAAAACTGCGGTGTTGTTCTTTATGGGATACATTCTTTCTTCCTTTCTCCCACAAAGCTGTGAGAGAATAAAAAGAAATTACCTTTCATTGCAAGTCAATTTGTGGGACGTAATGGCACAATTTAGAAAAGAATATTGCAGACAGTAAGACCACTTGGATTAGAAGTCTTGAATCAGTTTGTAGGGCTATATATTTCCGTAGTATTGTGTTTTGTTGTGTGGGGAATTTAATAAGAGATGTAAATCTACCAACAGCTATGATATCACCATAAAATAGAAAAGATTCATGTATTATAAATGGGTATGATAAATAAATTATTTATATTAATGTATATCTGGTTGTGTGTGTGTACATGAGCACAACTTCGCTTTTCTTTTTGAAATAATTAGTGGGAAGGTCTTCTATTGTGCATTGCCCTGTGACCTGTGCAAGAGCTTTAATGACATTCCATGCAAAGAGCTGAAGGTAGCGCTTGCTCTGTGCTGAACCGGAGCAGCTCAGACTCATTAAGGTGGGGAACATCACAAGCCATGTACTGAAAGCTCAGGGGCTTTCTGGAAGTGCCAAGGCAGCCCTGAGAGCGCTGAGCGAGGGGTTGCACGGGCTGTTTCACTGTCCAAAATGTTTCTGCAGGTAAATCAGAATTACATCACTCTGCCGCAGTGACAACCTTACTGTGATGGCTTCTTCTCCCAGCTCTGACAACACACCTCGATGTGTCAGCTTCTCCAGGAGCACACGTGCTGCTCATTAGTGCTAAGGCTGATGAGCTATCCGGTAGGTGCTTATGGCTATAGATTTCTCCTCCGTAACCTGCGTCATTTAAAGATAGCCGGCTACACAACCTCCTATTTTTAAGCCGGGTGGGACACTTCTAAATTAAGGCATGAGTAAAACAAAATTGTAGGAGAGCGCCAGAACATTAGAGAAAAATCCTGTATGACTTCAGTTATGTTATTAACTTTTCCACTTTTGCTGCAGAAGTTGTTTCTGTCAATATTTTACTTTAACGGTGCTGAACGGGAGGAAGGAGCAGGGTCCAAGCAGATGGCTGTCAGCAAACTGATGACGGCAGTTGAGAATTAGTGTCCAAATACAGTATTTAAAACTTGCTACAGTACATAGTTTCCTGCATATGCATGCCAAAATAAATCTGGTTTGGAGAACCTTTCAAGATCTTTATTTTATTTTTATTTGGAGCTTATTCTATTAAGAATAACTAAACAGGCAGTGTACCTTATCTTAGGGGGGAGGGTGGATCTGTGGAAAAGCAGCTACAAAACTAGATGAACCAGAACGACCTTTCCAACCTTTATTCACTCTGGCTATTGACTTTCTGAACATCGCTGAGTATCAGGATGAATGATAACCGAGCTGTAACATTAATTTGTACCCTTTTTTTCTTCCCGCTACCCATTCCCTATGCACACACACCGTAAAAATCCTTCCTTCTCATGGCAGTTGTGTTGTCTGACCCTCTGAAAGAGTTGGTAAGGGTTGGGTTCCATCACCCAGGGAATATCTGACATCAAACTTCCAGAGTACCGAGCAAAAAAAGTTCAGACACCTGAACCAGATATATTTTTAGCGGATGAGAGCGGCAGCAGGTAGTGGCTATTTCATTACGCACACATCTTACGGTCCAAGTGTGACTAATATGTTGGTTTAGATACCTGGCTGCAGCAGGGTCACCACAGGGTCAGGCTGTCTCTTCTGCAGTGAATTAGAGGCTTACATTCATTATCTTCCAATACCTCATTAAAACAGCTTTAATGTGGTGAACATTTGATGGTAGACAAAAGCTTTAATCTTGTGAATATCAAACACACCTGTGTTACATTTCCTCTCGCGAGCAGTTAGCAGAAACAGGTTAACAAGCTATTTTAACTCCTTAATCTGCTGAATTTGTGTGGAAACCAGACTTTCACCGGTCACCTGAGAATGAACTCAAAAAAAAATTCTACATGCACCCCTAATTTATCAAGCTCTTTTTTCAGACTCTGACTGCTCTAGACACTTTTAATCATCTGTTTAATTTTGCACCTTTTTTTTTTTTGTCCTGATATATTATATGCAGGTTATACTTAAGTCCCAGATTTGCCCTATTTTTCTTCCTCATCTGACCTAGATTCAAATTTACACACTGTGAAATAGCTAATAAATCCCCATTAAGGTTGTAAAAGGTGAAGGTTCAACCAATGTGCAAGTCATCAAGTTCTAATGTAAAACTGAATGAGCCTTGATATTAGCAGCAGTCTCAAAAAGTGAGGCTGAAAGGCTCTACAGGTTTCCAGCCTTTTTATGGCAGGCTAGGCTTATAGTACCTAATCCGAGACAACACCGTTAAGCCTTACAACAACAGTGAAAACAACAGGCCTTAAAAACAGTAAGAAAGAAAATACTGCCTTCTCCAAAAATGAAATGTCAGTGGTTTTCACTTTGCACCCATAAGCCTGACACCAAGACACGCTTTAAGCTCCACATGTTCTGCATGTTTTACTGCGAGTAAATAAATACAGTTCAAGAAATATTTTCCAATAAATCTTACGACCTCTAAATACAAACATTCTATTTAAGCCAGTGTAAAATACATCTATTTTGCATATCTTTCCGTGTCAGTGCTGCCCTTCTGAAATGGGGCACTTTCTGCTTCACTATTGAAGGCTTGGAAAAGTGGTTTGTCAGTCCAGCTTGAGAGTGCTGCTTTTTCTTTCACTAGCCATAGAAAGTATTACAATGATTTACAGAGACACGCCAAAAGTAAATTATGTTGTAAACGCCTGTCCCTTGGGTCGCCAAAGAATCACAGGGAAAAAATGCAAAAAGTTTGAAATTCCCAACAGCAAAGGTTGACAGGAAAATATGGTGTTGTTTTTCTATGAGTAAAAGTAACTTTTATGTTGTGTTTTCCCATGAGAAATTATAAACTTTCAAAGGAATTTTAGTCTCTTGTATGCACACATAAGAGCAATTTATCTGGTACTGCCCCAGCGAAAACACTGTTAAGACTTTAAAGCTGTTAGAACTATGGCTGAACTTCATCTAGGCTGCTACTACTTATTTGTTCTTGCTGCCTCTTCTTGTCAAAACATTTACTCAGACTTCGAAGAGTTGCAAGTTGGCAACGTGTTAATAATATTAGAATGCATTTGTGTCGGCCATGTGGCTGCAATATTTGAGTAAATTCATCACTTATTTAATGAATAATGAATTCACAAGAGTAGCTATGGAGACGTAGAACCATATGTAGTAAATTAAATGGGAACTTGTCAACGTACAGTAAGAGTGAATGTCACCAAAGTAGTTGTGTCTGTTTTATAGCAGTAGTGATGCACTTACATTGAAGTTGGTACGTATATATTTCTTACTAGGTATAGCGCAGCCACATTTTTTACACCTTAAGTTGTAACAGTGATTTCTAACAGGTGTGGTAATAAAATGAGAATTTACACAAGTTTCTCTTCAGTTTATGCAGGAAAGGTGGAAGAATCTCAAGATAGTCAGTCTGTAAATTACCTAACGACGTTTTTGAAAAGAAAGAGAACTGCAGTGGTTTTTTTTTTGGTGGGAAAATGTCCCCAATGAAAGTGGGGTGGGTGTTACTCAGCTCATTTCTCAGCTGCCCTAGCATATAATGGAAACTCCAGATATCAAGAATGTCTTCCAAGACAATTAACAGAGAAAATTGGGCCTTAAGAATAACAGCAAATAAGCTAATTAACAGGAAATTCTGAAAAGAGGGTGGTGCGTAAGTTCAGAAAACTAATTTCATCTGTCTGGCTTCAGAGCTACAAGCAGTCTTTTGAACATCATATCAGGACTTGCTAATAAAAAAATGTCATTCTGGTGGCCCTAATGTCCAGTGGTTAGAAACACGGCTAAAAGGTGGTGCCTTCAATTCAGGTGGGAGACTTAAATTCACATCAGTTCTTTTGGTCAGTCAGGTAAGGAAGGATTTCAGTATCATCATTAGCAAGCATATGGTATTTGATTAAGCATCTGACTAGAGAACTTTAATTTACCTGAAAAACGTGTATGGTGCTGTCCTGATGGTGAAGGAATTTGGGATCTTCCAGTGAAAGCTTCAGCTGCTCCAGTGACTTCACAGTTTTGTGCTTAGGTGCTGCGTTTCAATATAGATAATCCCATCGACAATCTAGTGGAAGTTCCTTTGTGAGTACGAATAGGCATGACTTCACTGCAATGGATAAGAATAAATAAAAGCAGAGCTCATAATGATTGCAGTCATCTTTAAATGTGTTAGAAGACCACACGCAATGGTTTCTGCTTGAGACATCTCCTGAGGTTTGAGATATCTTAAATACTCTAAGACACATAAGGTCAGAGACAGTTCCAGTCTTGTCGTTTCAGGCATAGGACTCATTGTTCCAGCAAGTTTCTCTTGAAGAACTCACTTTTATCACCAAGTCTAATGACAGAGTACTATCACTATTATAGTATTTACTGACTGCCTCTCTACACTGAGTAACTCAGAGCCTATCTTCATGAAGACATAAGTAAGTCAATGACTCGTTTTGGAAACTTTGCTCTTGGGATCTTCCTAATATTCATTACAATGTAATTTCTAGGTTCTGTGTCACACCTACAAAACTTTCCTTGTATTTTTTTCAGCTGTTGAGTTGTGTTATATCTCGTCATGTCACGTCATGTTGAATAGCATTGTTGCCTTCAGATGTGATGGGATGGAGCACAACTTAATGTGTTTTGAATGATGTGACACGATGTGACATATGTCATAAAATCATTGTCAACCATCAAAAAAAAGTGACAGATCAAATTCAGACAAAGCTTACCATATACTTTTAATGGCTACCTAATCAACCAAAACCAAATATTCCAAATTGTGAGCCAGATGCGTGGGAGTGTGACTCATTTTTGGTCAGCTCGTACATGCCTAACTTGGTGTTCTACATTTCTTCCACATTTCTTCACACTGTATTATCCTTTTGGTGGGGAGGAAACTAGTTCATTTCTATTATTTAATCAGCACATTCATCAGTCCATTATTTCTAAATATGTTCTTCTAGTCCTTTTCATGAATCTTCCCCATTTACCTTCTCTTTCTGGATGCATTTGAGTTATTTTCATGTTATGAAACTGACAATGTACAGAAAAGGCTGAATTTGTCATCTTGCAATGTTGTACAACAAACCAAACTATCAAGAACAAGGAAATAATTTTCTGTAATTCTTTATCTGAAGAATACGTTAGCTATTAAAAATTATCATCCAATTTTGTTTCCATTCTACAGATCTGCTCATTAAACATTTCTAATAAGGAATATAAGATAGGAGAGAGAAAATAAGGAATACTTTTACCTTGTAAATTAATTGCTGCATCTTCTGACTAAACCAACATCAGTGCAGGATGCTTTCCAAACAGCTTTCCAAGACTGGAGTTGGGTCAACTGGCAACATTCGGTACATGGTACCAAAGCATTAACCATTGCGCTGTTTGTAGAATCAAAACCTGAAGCCGTTTCCAAAGGGGAAAGGCAGCATCACTCAGCGAAGGGATGTGAAAGATGATGTGGGGAGCACTCAACTGTCGTGATCACATAAGGGAACCCTGAAATGTCATAAAAAAATCCCACTCTGATCTCTTGTCACTACTGTTGGTTGTATGGAAAATTAACACATTTAATTAACTGCCTGACCAAAGCAGCTGTTACCTTATATAAAAACTTGAACATTGATGCCCAGCATATCCCACTTGGTGTTCGAGTGTGCCAGTGGCATAAGAATGATGATAGTTTTGTACCAAATGGCACAGCATGACTCCTCTTGCAACACGCTCAAGTCAAGATCTTCCTTAAATTCTTCATGGGGCATAATGATGTTCCAGCCCAAATTGCTTAATAATGTTGTTATTCAGGGCAGCCAACAAGATACACCATACACAGCAAAACACATCCTGGCCAAACCAACTCCTTTTGTCTGCTTTTGTTCCTGACATCTGAAAGCGTTCCTGCTTCCATGGCTGTGGATACATTTGGCATGAAATTTCCATCAGAATACTACAAGTACTATTTTATTTATATGCCATTTCTATCATTTATGGCAGATGGTTACTTGCCTTAAATTTTTAAAAAATATCTTGGCTGCAGAATTGCAAATTAAAACTATCCAAGTCTAAGTTCAGTTATTTTTACCAAAGTTGGTTGGATTTTATACTTTTTGGAGTGCTCATCCGGTGCATGCAAGTTTGCATGCATGCAAGCATCCATATTTTTATATATGAATAGTTTTCTGACGCTTAGAAATAGTTTTCTCCTATATATTTGCATATATAGATTTCTCTATTTACACATTTAAAAGGTAAACATTTTCTACATCACTGAAATAGCTACAAATTATGATAGTGAGGAGCATATCTTGCACATAGCTGAATAATTTCTACATGCAAGTCAAGTTATAAATTAAGATTTGGAATACAGCATCCTCTAGACATGGCAAATTTTCTTTTTTGATATTTTTACTACTAATTATCTTTCCATTCCCTTTTTTATGCTGTTATATCCTCAAATGTGTTGCATCTAGAGAGTGCACACTCTACACAAAAGAGGGCAGTTTCTCAGCCAGTACTAACTGGCACAGCCCCATTGATTTCAGCAGAAATATTCAGGCTTAATGTGTGGCCATTAAATAATATCTAACTTGCATACAGTATTTTCTTCCATAGGTTTCAAATCATTGCGAGAGAAATAGACCCCAATCCTGCAAACACTTATGTGTGTGTAACTACACATATGGGAATAATCCCATTAAATCAATGGGATTACTCGTGTGCATAAAGTTAAGCATGTGTGTAAGTGCTTACTGGAGCTGGGCCTGAGGGAGAGGACGGGATTTTTAAACCATTTGTACAGTGGGTGTGAATGTTCATACTCCAGTTTTGTGGCTCTAAATACTCCTTTCAAAGTCAAATGTTATTTGTGAAGGAGGAATTTGCCCTCTTTTCCATCGAGTCAGGACATTTTAAGAAGCTATAAACAACCTATTGTCTAGCACAAGAACCACTTTTAAGGAGGTCTCCATAAAGCTGAGCAAACAAGTTACAGCATATAAATTACCTGACAGTTTCGGTGCGTTCTTTGCCTGCAAGGTCTTCTCACATATCCTTTTAAATTTGCAAATTCCTATAAACAAATTTGAATCTATAAATTGTAAACCGTGGATAGCTCTTATTCATGTATTTCTTTTTTTTTTCTCTTGATAACCTCAGATAGATGGATTTCTGGACCAGATATCTGCAAATGCAAAGAAGCAAATAGAAATAGCAATTATGAGCTCAAGAACAACAAAACCCCACAAACAAACAAAAACATACATAAAGAACAATTCAGCTAAGGCAGGGGATGCACTATTTCCCTGCCTAGGCTGGACATGGTTGAGCCAGAAGTATTTTGGGAAAAGTTCAAAAATATAGACAAGACAATGTTCTGCCTGGGAAAGTCTATTATCTCTCCAGGGAACAGCCATGTGTTCCATCAACTTAGTATCAAATAAGGAGAGATTTTGTGTAAAGCTCCTCTTCCCTGCCACACCACACACCCCGTTTGGCTCCTTGCACGCTGGACTAGGTGAAGTCTAGAAATGGGAAAGAAAAATCTACAGGTAGCAAGTGTTTTACAACAACAACAAAAAAAAAAAATGGAAAGAAATGAAAAAAGCGACAGAGTGCCAAGGAAATCCCAGATGGTTATTTCCATTGAACTTGGCTGTACCTAATCTTGGACACGTATTCTCAACCCAGATTTAAACACTTCAGCACCTAGAGTTGTGCAGAGGCAGATTTTTCACGAGCAAGGGAAGATCTGCACATCAAGTTCCCAGCTGTCCAGGTGGGTGATGTTCAGAGCACCTCTGTTATCCCCCTCAAGGTCCAGAACTGGCAACTGGAACTGGAGAAACTCAACTTCACCTTGGACCGTGTTGATTTCCATTCACTGAATGAACTGACAGTATATACCACCATTTCTGAGATCCTCACACTCCAGTGGAAACCCCTGGCAAAATATCAATATATTAAATATTACCATGAAATATCAAGTAGGTACGTGTGTATGCATGCATTCATATAAACCTATTTATAGACGGCATTTGAACCCCGATACTTCAAAGTTTAAAGTAACAGAGAAAACTACGTGACAATGAAAAGCACAGGGACTATAACAAGCTTGACCCTTGTCTATTACAAAAATAAAGCTGGAAAATTGTGTGTGGTCTTGCTCTGATGCCATACCCGAGATATTTTTTTTCTTATTGCAAACACCTTTCTTCAAACATCCATTTAACATGCATCCATCTGTCAAGCGATGTTTTCCGAAGCGGTGTTAATGTGCATGTGCCCCCTTCCACTTTGGTAGTTCACACCTTTAACTAGGGCTGGAGCCAGAGTGCAATAAACAGCCTTCCACAGTTTGGAGTATAAAAAGGCTCAAAATGTGAGAGACACTTCATCAAAAAAACAAAAGACCAAGACAGAGGGGTAAGCAGGTTTGAAAGGCACAGGGAGCGGTGGGCTTTAAAAACCTTTCTTGCAAATATCTCACCTAAAAAAAAAAAGTAGGAATGATAAATAATAGCTCAAAAGAGAGGATGGAAAGTAGTATTTGATGCAAAGGACACATTCACTGACTTAAAGAAGAAGCACTTGCTTAGCTCCCAACCAGGTGCTGAGTCTTAGCTTGTTTAAAAATACTTCTGGTTGTGTTTAATTAGTTATGACAAAAGATCCTCAAAGAATGTCTCAGTTCAAGCTTTACCTTTTCCTACTATATTTCACCTTCGTTCAGGAGCAAAAAAAAGTAGCAGTGAGAGAGAAAAACTTCAGAAAATATAGTATGAAAGTTCCTGCCTTAATGAAATATTAAAAATGCATCAGGAATACTGTTCTGGCATTAAAAATAAACAATAACATTTCTTCCTAGTTACGGTTCACTTCAATTCTTTAAAAATTAATTATTACCTCTTTAAATATTTGATTAAATTAGATTTGGGTGGGTTATCACTATCCACAAAATACACGTTGTTGTGTATAAATTTGCTTTCTTCAGTTTCTGACATGTACAGGCATGTTATACGGTGGTTTGATTATTAGAAAACTAAATCCAATGACTCTGTTCTGGCAGTTTGTAACATATATACCACTGAATCTTGTCACTTTGAATGAAAATGCAGCATTATGTTAGAAATCTCTAATAAAAGAGAAAAAGTAAAGCTGCAAAATTACATTATACGATTCTTGGTACTTTCACATCGTATCTTATCATGTTGCTATATCTCACACTCTAGAAAGACCACATTATTTTTAATAATGGTTAATTAGGATTTGGGGATAATAGCTTAGAAACCATAAGAAATAGCTAGGCGTATAAAGTCTATTCTGCTCTCAATGCATGAGGATTTATGAGTAAAACTACTGAGACAGCAAGGGGAGAATAAACCCTGTAGCATGTCCTGAGAGAGGTAAGACAATTACTTCTCAAGTATTATGATAAAAGTAAATTAGTATGTCCAACCAGATAAATAACAAACGTTGCTGGGTGAGTACAGTGGCTGATACAGTTATAAAATATTACTTTAAGTAAAACACGTGTATTATAAAGATATTCTGTAATAATACTATTTTTGCAAAGCTTTTCCTGTCCTCCATTTCTGCCCATGTTTACCCAGAGAATTTGGGCTGCTGGGATGCCAGCTTGGCAACCCAACTGAATGAGAAGTTTTCTCAATTATTTTCATTTTCCCCTACTGGAACAGAGGATTTTAGGGTTGACAGAAAGGCTGTCAGTCCCTGGCCTCTGCACTACCAGGAAAATACAGAGGGGAAGGGTTTGTTTTGGCACTGGGGAGAAGGACACACACAGGGAGGAGCATGTTCAATCTACATAGACCAGTGACGAGTCAGCAGGAGTTTTGGTCATTGGACACCAGAACCAGGTTTAGACATGTGATATAAGATATTAAAAAAGAATCTATAATGCATTTTCTACGCTGCGGTTGTCTGAATTTTACTTATCGAATTATTGAATTATTACTATGCCAAGAAAAAGTAGACATCATAGGTTTCATGGCTGAAACAGATGAAAAGGTGCATGCGTATTTTGTGAAAGATCAGCTGAAGTGGTACTTTACCTGAAATCGGGTATTCTGAGGTTCACAGTGGGCTTTCCGTTTCACGTTTCATCCACAGAGAAATGGTTGAGTTTGAACCAAACAGGAAACAGGAACATTCGGATTTTGGGGATGTAGCTTTCTTCTTTCAACTACATTGAAAATACCCTACTTAATCCTTAGAAAGCCAACAACAACAAAGAAAAGATAATAAGAATAAATAAATAAATAAATTTCAAGCTTCCCCTTAGATTATCACAATATCACAAATCCAACATCTGGCTCCTAAGCACTTACGATGGCCGCTCCAAATGGGTAGTTGACTTTGTGGCAAGGTGCTCCCTTCATTGTTCGTATCTTGTAGATGACACTTCCCCTTGACTTGCTCCACAGCAACAGGATGGCACAGGGAATACGTTTATATGGGTTTGGACAGAAGACTTGCAGTCAGTCATTAAGGCTATGTAAAAAATTGTGCAAAATTACATTAATTGCAAAATTTGTTGGAGTTCAAAGTATTTTCTACTTTACAGATTTAAAATGGAAACTTTTTTATGGAAAATATTGTTTTGTCCTGAATAAAAAAAAAAATCAGATTTTTGTTAATTGTGTATGCCTCAAAATACTGTATGGAGCATTAAAAATGAGTAAAAATGAATTTTATATCAGAATAAAAAGTGTTCCCCCACACCCACTAACAAGATCACATACTTTTCCTTACTGGCTTTGCAGAGAGTTCAGGCTTCAGACTTTGAATGTCTGTTTAACTGTTAAGGTGGGTGGGATTTCCTGAATCATTATGCATCCTTTGTTTTATTACTTTGCTTACGTGAACCTCATCACTTCTCCTCTGAATGAAAGTTCCCATCAAGATACCCACTTTTTAATCACCTGAACCTGACTGCAGGACTCAGCTCCCCATCATGCAGCTTTAACTTCTATTTATTTTTTCAGCCTGAGATTTTTAACTTTACAGAAAGACTGAGCTGTTGGCATGAACTGCATCCATCCATCGAAGCAGCACAGGCTTCTCAAGCTAAAATAGAACTAGAGTGGATTGAAGAGGCTGAACAAGGTATTCATCTACACTTCGCTCTCAAGTAGAGCAACCCAAATAATAACAGTGAAATCCGGAAGAATATCAACTATCTTGTGGAGGGTGAGAAAGAATGTGTCTGGAAAAACCATCCTGCAGATTCAATTCCTGCTTCAGAGCATCCTCGGGTGCTTCAGCTCAACAGCTATAGACAGCGCTGAGGCACTCAGAGCAGTAGGGCAGGAAGCTGGGCACAGGCAACAGTGGAAGAATAATGTTTTTATGATTATATATGTAATAAGCCGAGCTTGATCTTCATATTATGATTTTGCTATTCAGGAAAGCTGGGTCCCCTAAAGCACTTTGTAAGGTCAGTTGGGGGGCGCCGGGAAGTGGCACATGAGAGGCAATGGGGAGAACTGGCCCTTGGCCAAGGAACCTGCCCAAAAGTGGAAATAAACTTTTCCTGTTTGGGGGAAAAAAAATATATATATATATATATATATATATTTTTTTTTTTTTTTAAATGAAAGTAAAAAAAAAAAGGCAAATTTGGATGGGAAGGCTGTTTCCACAGCCAAGAAGAATTAGCCAAGAAGAATTATTTAAGTTGGCTAGTATAACCCGGCCAGTTGATTCTTTGCCTTTCATATTCCTACTTGCCTGCTTCCCTCCTCCTTGGGACCATCTGCAGAGAAAGAAGGAGCAGACAGATGTTCCTGGCCCGTGCTGCTGGGAGATCGGGGGCACATCCGAGCTTCTTGTCTCTCTTCAGAGGCACCCAGCTGGGAATCATGACTCACAGCTGGGTCACAAGGGTCTTGCCATCAACCTGGGAAGATGATGAATTTTCAAAACATTTGCAAATGTAAAAGAAAGGGAAGAAAAAAAAAAAAAAGAAATGAATTTACATGAAGGAAGGGAAAATTGTTCATCTTCTCTACCACTTCTGTTGCTTTTTGTTGTCCTTGGAAAGAGAGGCTATAAGGTGATGGTAAGAAAATGGTTACCTTGTCCCCTGAGCTCCCAGCAGCAGGCCAGCTTCCAGCCATTCTTTCTCCATGCCTACTTGAAAAAAGAAGAGATAGGAGAAAATCCACTCGGCTGGTGCTCAGCAGAGCCTAGCTCATCTACTTAACAATTTAAGCACAAAACCAACACCCCATCCTGCAAACATGACCCCAAAAGCTTATGCAGAGGTGGCCAAGAAGGACCCTATAGGATCCCCTATAGGCTAAGGATGCAGTAGGTGCTATGATGGCATCAGCCCCCTTTGATCTGCTGGATCCTGAACCCAAGAACTCCTAGACCCATTTTACAATGATGACGTAACCCACATAAGTTTAGATGTTGCTTATACATCCAAATAATACATACAGTGCAAAATAATGCTTAACAGTAGGTATTGGCATTATTCAACCTATCATGGATTTGTCCTTACATTGAAATTGAAAACTCATAGCATCCTACTCCACAAAGTGCTTAAGGGAAAGGAAATTTATTCTCTAGTTATGGTGATATTAAAACTTTGGTCATTCATAGAGAGATGGCTTTCCAATTTGTGGGGGACAATGCAAAGTGGAATGTCCACTGCATTACGAGTAACCAGGAACCAGAAGAAAGTGTAATTAGCTATGAAACACCAAGGGACTACAAGTCAATAAACTCAAAGCTTTTCTCCAGCAACAAGGATTGCACAGACTGGCTATGTCAAATGCAAGCTGGACCTGCCATGGTATGAGGAAAAAAGAGTGAAAGCGAAGAATGTATCATTGTAGGTTTGAGGAACACCATAGGATTTGATGAAAAGTCTATATTGTGCAATAGAACAATCCGTAATAAGAAGACTATAACAATTTGTAGTGTCATGTGGATGATAAAGAAGGAAGGGAAAAATACAACAGGGACTGGGCTGGAAAAGCATTACCAGGAAAAGGAAGGAGCTGATGAATGAGGACAAGAGTGTTATCCCTTCATGTCTAAAGGATACCTTTCATTCAGTTCCTCACAGGACAGGACATGAATGGCACTTTAGGAAAACTTACGACATGGCTGATGTTAATGGCTCGGAACACAGCAGGTCTCTTTTTTCCTCCACCTCTCTAACTGTTGCCATGTGAAGCACCGTCCCAGCTGAGTGCATTGTAGCTTTCCTCTTTGTTTCTCTCCACAGCTCGTATTTCTTTCATTCTCACACTGTATTTAAAATCATCACATCATTCATTTTTTGCAGGAACACTTTACTCCGCTGTATTCATCCCAGAGAAGGAGAAATTTTTCAATGTATTTTTTTCTGGCAGTGTTCATTCTCGTACCCTTTTCCTTTTGCAGTGACAGGCAGGCATCCTCTGATCCATTCAGAAATAAAGAACAAATGATATCACATCACTGTTATTGGTATATTTCATTACTATTGTTAGATTTCCTTTATTATGGTGTTTTTCCTCGGGATCTCTTTTTTCCAATATATTTTGCTATCAACAGGTTAGATTCAGGAATAGAATCAGAGTTAAGAAACCAGACCATAAAGTTGGTGTCTTCAGTAAAAGTGCAGAAAAGGAACTGAGTGTTGTGGTACATAAGCATTAAGCCTTTTTTTTTAGAGATACAAACAAGACATCAGAGCTAAAACGGTTCTTCCATGCAATAAATCTGTGTGAGTTACCCACCACAATGCTCAAGAGGTTTTCTACCTTACCTATTCTCAGGTGAAGTTAAGGTGCTCACTTAGCTCTGTCCCCCCGTTGTCCCTTCCATCCTTCCCACGGACACTCCTTCTCTGCCCTCCTGGAACCAAACCTCATCTCAGTTACTTCTGTCCCACCTTCATTGGCAAACCCATAATCCATCTGCCACCTCAAGTCCCCAAAGAAGAGTGTGACCTTCTTTGTTTGAAGGATTGGGATATTTTAGTCTATTTGTTTATTTATTTTTTTACATTTGAATATGGGAGCTCTTCTTGGAATATCACTCAGTGCTGTAATTAATTACCTGGTTTGCTTTATGCAGAATTTTTCCTTTAATGGGTAGTAGTGAGAAAGAATTGGAAGTAAGCTCGGAGATCTAACTCTGTGTCTTCTGGAAGTGATCTAACTGTTGGATCAGTGTGTCCTTGGCACATTTGTAGAACAAATTCATATGTCGGCTTCCACAAAGCACTGGCAGTGTCTAAGCTTGCCAGCTCTTCCGTTCTACTGCAAATGAAACAAAAATCAAACTTTAAATCCAGCCTCTGCAGCCTGTTCCAAGACTGAAATTTAAGCTTGCAGATCAGAGGCCACCTCTCCAATGTTGGCCCTGGTTAATCGAAAGCTTAAACAGACTCTTTTCTCAGATGTGGATTGGATACTGTTGAAACCTCGCAAAAAATATATATTCTTTGGAAAAAAAAAATTCAATGTGCCAGAGACGTTTTGAGACGTATTGATGGCTTGAGGTTTCCATAATTTAAAACACCTTCTGAATCAGGTAATCTCAACAGACTGGCACACCCACCTGGGCCAAAATTTCTTGCTTTATGTGTATATATTGCAGAAAGTAAAACAGCAAAAATGTTCACAACAGATTTGCTTAGCTGGCCCCACATTAATTGCTGCTGTGCCTACAGAAACTTCACCATAAACAGTCTTAACACTAGTTCCCTTTTAATCAAGCTCCTAATTTGCATCCTGTACAAGGTTTTAGCTTATAACTGATTTGAAAAGGCTGGCCTGTCCCTAGAGGGTTGGTACAGGATATTTTACAGGATATGATAAATAATATTTTAAAAACTCAAATAAACAAGGTCTCTCAATGTTTTTCCCTGTAAAGTTTTACTACATTTATGACAATTTAAATATGCCTCTTGAGAGCCAAACCGTGAAGATAAAGATTACAACAGGACCAGACAAGAAAGCACTTGCATTCTGAACACAAAGAGATTTTAAAAGTAGACAAGGCCTGACATTTACCCCATTTTTGGATGACCCAAAATACATAAATAAATTACTCATTACAGTCTCATTCTGCTTTTTCATATACCTATAGTAAAAATGAATCGTATTTTAATGCATGAAAACCAGGTGACAACATATTTGAATTCTGTATAAAAATAATGAGCTGTATTTTCATTTGAGATGTGTCAAAATAAAATACCACTGGGAGAAAGTGTGTCTTACTGAATCCTTTATAATAGGCAACATAACCAGCAATGTGTGAAACCAGAGAAATTCAAAACCGCATACTAAGAATCACCTTTAAAAGGTGGCGAGAGTAGGGTATCTTTTAATTCTTTCTGGCTCTTTCTATTAGGATGGGTCAGCGAGAGGAGAACCCTCAAAAAAATTCTGGGGTCTATTAGGGAAACAGTTGCTCTATGGCAGATATTGGTATTTTGAGTAAAAATAATGCCCACCAAAGTGTACGAACCCATAGCGGAGCTGCCTGGGGTTTCGGCTGAGCACAGGCAGGTAGAGGTTGAAAATTAGTCTGATATGACCGACTGTGTTCTGGATTTTTTTTACTTATTACAAACTCTACTGATTTTGCATGGGGGAAAAGAAATGGATTTCTGGTGTGTGAACATGTAAACCAAGAATGAATGAAACACCACCGTGACTTCTCTTCCTATGGCAGATACGTGACCACTGAATGCCCCGCTGAAAGGGGAAAAGAAAAAAGAAAAGAAAACGTGCATTTTTTTTTCTTCCACAGTTAACAGAATGAAGTAGAGATGGATGGAAAAGTGAACCCCAGGAAGGAGCATCTCTACCACCTCCATGAAGGAGGGATGTTGGAAAATACACCCCGTTCCTTGGGAGAGCATTAATAAAACTTCTTTCCCCTCCTCACAGAATCCCACAATGTCAGGAATTGGAAGGGACCTGGAAAGCTCACCCAGTGCAATCCCCCCATGGAGCAGGAACACCCAGATGAGGTTACACAGGAAGGTGTCCAGGCGGGTTGGAATGTCTGCAGAGAAGGAGACTCCACAACCCCCCTGGGCAGCCTGGGCCAGGCTCTGGCACCCTCACTGGGAACAAGTTTCTTCTCAAATTTAAGTGGAACGTCCTGTGTTCCAGTTTGTACCCATTACCCCTTGTCCTATCATTGGTTGCCACCGAGAAGAGCCTGGCTCCATCCTCCTGACACTCACCATTTATACATCTGTAAACATTAATGAGTCACCCCTCAGTCTCCTCTTGTCCAGCTCCAGAGCCCCAGCTCCCTCAGCCTTTCCTCACACGGGAGATGCTCCACTCCCTGCAGCATCTTGGTGGCTGCGCTGGACTCTCTCCAGCAGTTCCCTGTCCTGCTGGAACTGAGGGGCCACAACTGGACACAAGATTCCAGGTGTGGTCTCCCCAGGGCAGAGCAGAGGGGCAGGAGAACCTCTCTGACCTACTGACCACCCCCTTCTAACCCACCCCAGGTACCATTGGCTTCCTGGCCACAAGGGCCCAGTGCTGGCTCATGGTCACCCTGCTGTCCCCAGGACCCCCAGGTCCCTTTCCCCTACACTGCTCTCCTGACCCAAGTCTGTACTTACAGCAAAAGCTTCATCCAGTGATTTTGATTTCACCATGAGTGTTCACACATCTGTAGCAGCCGTTATCTTTAACTCAAATTGCGCCCGTACCATAGGTAATAACTGTACCTGCAAAGCATCTGAATATTTACAATGTACCCGTCCCTGCAAACAGCTTGCAGATGAACTCACAGTAAATCAACATTCATCCAAGTGCAAAACGGGTTCCCTCAGTGGGAGTGAGGTTTATTTTAGGCATTTTGCTCCTGTTCAAGCTGTACTTTAGGGTTACCTGTGATCCAGCTCGGAGTCTTCACCTCCCACTTTAACCAGTTGCAGCAATAACCAGTGGCTCAGCACAAGGGTGTAACTCATTAGCAACTTTCCTGCACCCTCCTGCACTTCTCAGTGTAACACGGTCTCACTCCAAACTCAGATGGGTGACAGATGCTTTTTCTCCCCCATCCCATTTTGTCAGCAGGATAAAAATAAGTGATTTAAATGAGTCTCTCTCTAGTACCCAACCAGCTAGCCCTGCCTGATATTTGTAGTCTAAATAATCGCCATATGTGGCAGTGGAATACAAGTTTGTAGCCTTTTTATTTCTTTAATTTTTTTTTTTTTTTTTTTACATAGAAGTTAATCCAGCTTTGAGCTGGATTAATTCCCAATGAGCCTTGGGGACAGACAGCTGTTTCTCTTCTTCTGCTTGGGAATATTGCCCTCAAAAATCCACCTATTACCAGTCAGCATCCCTGACGTACACAAGTCGTGCTCAGTTTTCAGCTCTTGTTCACACTCGGGGCAGCGTTGCACTAGTGTCTGCTGCTCAAACAAGAAGGAAAAAAGGAAAGAAAAAAAAAGAAGTAGAAAAGGTATGACATTTGGAAAGCTTTTGTTGACTATTTTGCCATGGAATAAGAAAGACTTTGAAACTCCCATCTTCATTGGGAGAGTTGGGAAGGAAGAATATTTGCAAAGGAGACATTTGACAGGAAAATCAGTATTAGCCTGTAGGGCAGTAGCGGAGCCAGATAAATCCTGTGCTGGCTCTTAAGGCTGAAACCTCATAGAAACAGTTTTAAGGAAACCAGCCCTGAAGTGCTTATTTACCCTCAGCCACATGACAAGCAGTGGTGAAAAAAAACAGCAGGAAAGAAGAGGAACAAAAGACTAAACCAAATATTATTCCCTACAAATAACTTCTATTTTTCAACCTGCTCATCCCCATAACCCCTCCATCCCCCCCAAAAAAAAGATGACTTCTCTACCTAGGTTACACATCCTTTCTTATTATTCCTTGGCCTGAGTACCCTAAAAATTATATCCACAGCCAAGAAAATTACACAGAGACCCTGTTTTGGCTGACAAGCACAGGAGGTGTATAATATCCAATAACTATAGTTCAATAGAACACTCCAGGAATACTATTTCTAAAGTAAGGCTGAAAAATCATACCTGAGGTTTGAAGGTAAAAGCAGTTGCTTGGCAGGATTTAGATCTCCATCTGTACCACTTTGTTTTCTCAAGCGGATTATGTAAGCAAGTCAACTCACACCTAAAATGTGTCTCAAGTTGTGTTTGTTCTGCTTTTTTATTGCCACATTTGAAAATTAATAATTCAATGTTCTAATATTAGCTGTCATCTTAGCTGTGATAAAATTAATAATTCATCAAACTGATATCAAACAAATGGCACCTTTTTATGCTGGATGAGAAATATACTTTGCTACATTTGTGGAGCTAAATTTGGTGAGATTCTCCACTTTATTTCAAATGAAATCATATTTTACCAATTAGTACGTCATTTTATCATCTTCATTCACTTTAAAATTATCCGTAAGGAAGGCTTTTGCATAGCCGCCTAGGTTGTTGGGGTTTTTTTAACCAACGTATTTTTTCCAGATGAGCCACAAGACAAGAACAATGTTTTCTGAAAAGGCAAGAAACACTCAATCATTTTTATGCCTTTTCCTCCTGATCACGCGCTCCCAGCTTTTCCAGGGAAAATATCCACCGTACCTGCAGTGCTCTGGCCAAATTCCAGTTCGGGTAATTACATTCAGCCCAAACTCTTCCTGGAGTTTCATCTGGAGAAGATATTCTTCTCTCCCTTTCCCCAGGACGCTGTGTAGGGTTGTGTGTGGTGTCAATCAGGTGCTGGACTCCAGAGGAAGGTGAAGCGAATTCCGAGCGGGGAGAGCGGCTCGTGCTAAATTCGCAAAGCGTTGGGAGATCCTTTGGGGTGAGAGGTGCCATGTAAACGTAAGGTCAGCGCCGTTATCTGGGGTGCAAATGCATTCAGTGTCGTGCTCAGAAGCCTAAGGAGGAAAAAAAATAAAAACAAGAAGATAAAAAAATTAAAAAAAAAAAAAAAAAGAAAAGAAAAAAGGTCTCTTGAAAATATTTCACATATATCCTGACACATATTTCACTAGAGCATGTGTATTCCCCAAAGGGTAGTTTCATAGCTTAAAAGATCTTCAGGAAAATGTGTGTTGGAAGGATGGAGCAGGGACAGATTGCGGCTGGGTCTGGGCAGGTGAATAGATCAATGTGTAGCACAGAGCGCGCTCCTCTGCCACCCTGCCTGCCCTGGGACAAGGGGGACAAAGGAGGGTCATCTTAGGTCTCCTATAGAGATGATCACCTTTTCTCTGTCCTCATTTGTTCTCTGATACTAGACCTCCAAACTGGCCTAAGCCCATGAAGATGAGCTGTGATGTCCCAACAGGGCCAGATGATGCACGCAGCATGGGCCAACCCAGCCATGGGGCCACCAAGCACCAGAACATCTGCTACAGCATTTGAGAAGCGAAGTGTGATAACATGCACTGCTGCTGCATCCCCTTTGTTACAATTCAAAAACTCCTGAGACCTCTTTTTATTAGTAGAAGTTGGTACCATATCTTCCTGCAAGTCAACCCCCACATTCTTCCATCCTTTCTTCAGATTTGCATTACAATATTACATTAGGTATATCACATTACGTATTTGCTTTAGTCCCCATACAACCTCCATAACTTCTCACTTCACTTTTCTTTCCTTTTTCTTTCATTGGTCCTCAGCCACTGGATGAAATCCCGATTGAGTGATGGGGGATCGTGATTGCTGTCACCTAAACATCCTTAAAGGGACAGACCTTCTAATGGAAATTGAATCTGAAAGGCTGGATTCCATGGGGAAATTTCAAATTGACAAATTTTCTGAATGGATCTCTTCTAACCTTACTGCATATAATATATGCATTTATTGAGCTTAATTTTTGGTTAGTATCAAAATGTATTGATCTGCAAGATAAATATTGACTTGACCTCGGTTTCTCTCAGTCTATATTTACTTATTGAGTCAATAAGTCTAGAAACTGATCTGACAGGAGTCAATAATGTTTTAAAATTCTCAAAATAGCAGCTTTCCTCTAAGGTTGCAGTTCTTTATTTTAAAGTTACTGCCTTAAATACATAAAATGCTCAGGAGAACTCAACACTTTACTGCACAACGCCATTGGGTAAACACGCAAATGCCAGGAGACCTTGATGCGACTTGAGGCCAACTGTGCCATTTCAGCACTGGCCAAGCTATATTGTGAATATTTTAACAGTGACCTACTGCAGTCCATCTTTTGCCCTGTGTATCCTAAAAAAATTGAGCTTATCTCCAGAGGTTATGCCTGCATATCACTGATTGGATTTGTCAAGGCTAAATTGTCTTCAGCCTTGGGAAAATGCAAAGCTTGCTGCTGGGTAAAGGTTGTCATCATGAGAATGCCCTCCCTGCCTTAATTTCTCTGCTTTGTGGGTCGTAATTAACCCAGCAAGATTTTTAGTGTCAAATGTGATCATATTCTTTCCATTTCCTCCCCTGTGGTGGACAAGTCTCCACTGGATAGTACAGTCTTCATCCCTTTTTTTCCTCATAGTGGCCTTATAGAAAAGGTCTTCAGGAATCAGAAGCTCAGTTTCCCATCTTGAGGTTCCTTACAGAGCACCTTCATTAGGAGGTAGTTTGGTAAGTCCTATTGCTTGAGCACAGTGCTGCTCTAATACCTGAGAAAATGCTGTAATGTGATGTAACTGAAACACTGTCAATGTCAAGTGTTGCCCTATCCCCTAGAGACCGGTCACCCTTCCGTGAAATAGAGGCAAAACAACAAAAATGAAGACAAAACAGACAACAAAAAGACACCGAAGATTGCCCCAATATTGTTTTCTGGGATGAAACTGTCAAATATTCATTCTCCTTCACTGCCAAAAGGAACCAAGGGGTGTATCAGGTATTCTTAAGTGTTGCTGAAGGGAGAAGAAAAAAGTGATCTGTCTATATTTTTTTCCCCAGGAAAATGTCCAGAATTTCATATCAGTAGTAGAGAAGATTGTGTACAGGATAATAGGTTCGAATTAAAATAGTCTTATGCTGGTACTCATTTACCTGCGTATTTTAAGAGTGGGTGAAGCATGAAGCGAAGCATGTAATATACTTAAGAACACATAGGTACAATTAAGCAGGAAGGAAAACAATTACTTTTCATTCTCACTGTGTTAATATTGCACAGAAAGGACTACCAATGGCTGAAAAACAGTTTTCTAAACTGAAGGGTGAAAACGGAAGATGAAAAACTCCCATATTGCCATTTCTATGGATGCAAAAACCCATGCGAAAGTGGGCAAAGCAAAATTCCTAAAGCCAGAGAAGAGCAACCACTCCATAATGCTTAACAAGCCAGGAATCATTGCACAAATAGTGTGAGATATTGTTTCCAGTCCCCAGTTACAGGGAACTCGAATGAAAGATTCTCTCGATCATCCGTCCCCAAGCCGTTCCATCCCGCTATTCACTTTAATTAAACACAGAGATTTACAGCTCGGGTAAGTTCCTTGGGCAAAAACTTCTGTCTTGGGCCATGCAAATCGTTAATAGAGTCAGCCATGGAGCGAGGCCAACTGGAAAGGCAGAAAGGGAAAAGAAAGAGGTAGGGCAAGGCACGGCCGACACCGAGATTGGGTAAGGAAAGGGCTGAGCTGGGTCTCCCCTTCCCTCAAACCCAGCCTTGCTGTTCCTGCAGTTGGGCAATCCTCTTGCAAAAGAGGAAAGATGGTTTGCAGTTTCTAGCTAAGAGGAGGAGTCCTTCCCTAGAACTGAAAATAATCATTCCTGATCCGAACAAGCCGATTTCTATGAAAAGAAAGAACTCCTGATTTCAGGAATCTGCAGTCTCCCAATGCAAAAAAAAAAAATTGCTTTGCTGAAAACCTTCCAGCCAGTCTCTGTGATTTTAATTAAATAGCAAAGGCCATGTGTCAAAATTCAGTCTCCATCCCCGTTTACTTGTGGGTGTTGAAAAATAACCTAAAAAAAAAAAACAGTTTGCTCTTTACTCAGCAACTTGAATGGATTTCAACTCATTTTGTAGTTGTGAGGAATGCTCACAAAGACAGAGATTTTCTTGACTGAGATCATCAGAGCCCAGAGCTGAAGCAATTGTGCAACTGAGAAATGTATTCAGGCTTATTTCACAAGAATTATTTACTCTTTAAACTATTAATTCACACCTATGAGAAAAAAAAAAAAAAGGTTGATAAAAACTCTCTATCTCCCCTGATATCATCAAGATGATTATCTGAACAGAGGCCTGATTTTCTCCAGCAGCCAAAGTAAGGAGAGTGTTCGTCTGAGGTCCTTTAATTCAATAGGCCCTTGAATTGTGCCTTTGCATCCTCATAGCCTGATACTTGCAGGAGGGAGAGACTTATTTTCATTTTCTGTGCTCTAATTTCTAATAAACAATAAGCCGATCACAGCCTCCCTCTTTTGTGCGAGTGGAAATAACCATTTTTTTACTATTATTTTTTTAAATATTACAAAAAGGGACAATATGCTAAAAATATGCAGTGAACAAATATCATCTGTACAGACTGGAAGAGAACCTTCATAAATTAACCTTATTAGTGCATTACTGTAAGCGAATGCCAAAAAAGCTCCTAATTTGCATTAAGATAGATTTTTCAGGTTGGCTGCATGATTTAATTAAAGAAAAGATTAAGAATCATTAAACAAGCTGCTCTACCTTGCAATAACAGAATTCATATCTGATTCAGGTTAACGAAAACACAGATGGTGATTTGGTAACTGTTGAGTTGCTGTAACAGAATGAAAATGATCACATTAGTTCTCTGGAAATGTGAGGGAATTTGAAAATTAGCATGCAGATACATTGTATGGTGCTAGACAGCTTGGTCTGCTTGGATCATCACTGATTACTCTTTGTTTGGGTTGGCAACACTGAACTTAATAAATGAAAAAATGTTCCAGTATACCACAGTTGGAAACTGTTCAAGGTTGAAATAGGTGTGCAGACTTTCAAGAAGAGAGAGTTAAGTAAACAAATGTCAATCAATTTGGGGCTGGCAACATTTTTTTCTTCCAGAATGTCTGTTCTTGAGAAGCAAGTGTCATCGGAATTGAAATCCTTTGCTTGATACATATGTTCATGTGGTATTTATTATTACAAAGGTATTTTAAATGCATATCGTTCATTTACAAAGGAATCTCTTCAGTGTTTTGATATTAAAAGTGGAGAAGAGCTCCTAGGAAAATGTGTCGGGTCATATATGTTATTGACAAAGAAATCAAACTTGATGAAAAAAAAAATGGTTATAACAGAAGGAGATGTAAAAATATAGGTTAAACCCCTTCTAAATATTTCAGTGAATTCAGTAAGGCACATAAATGATCATTGTCACCCCATCTGGGAAAGCAGAGTCTGGGCAAGTGCAGTCGTAATTTCTTCAGCATATGAAATTTTCAAGGCACTCTCACAGAGATAACTGCATTATACAGTTTATAATACCTGAATCACAGCAACCTTACGACTCCAAGCACGAGATTTTTATGATGGATCTTGCTGAGAACGGTGCACACGCTCAGATCAACACCAAGTTTACCGACATATATAGTGACTCATTTTGTTGCATTAACAGTAAGACAGCAGAACGGGAGGGTGTCTTCTCATTCTTAGAGGTTATTTTTCCTTTTCTTTTTGACTTCTTAATTTTATTGCAAATGACTTCTAGGCCAAAAGGTTGTGCATAGGGTGTTACGACAAAAAGGAGGTTGTAACACTCAGACTTTTAGGTTAAAATGTTCTTTGCTTATCACGTGTTAAGATCTTTCAGAAATGATGTAATGCACCAGGGACTATGGTGCTACATTTGCAAACCACCTTTTTTTTAATCATTAATTGACATCATATAATAATGTCCAGCTCACTACTCCCAGAGTGATGGTAATTAATCTTGTGGAAAAAAAATGACATTTTTAGCTTTTAGCATAAAAAGGTCATAAACAGGTTGTCTTTGGTTTAACTGGATTTTAACCATCTGATCAAACTTTCTTTTTTTAACATTTCTTTAACATTACCTTGTTTTTTTTAACACTTACATACTTAACGCTTGTATATAATAGAGATAGCCTCAGCGACTTGGCAACATTTGAAAGCACACATGTTATTACAAACAAGTGTGTCTTAGTTACAAATGAAACCTTTGCTGTTCTTCCATGACTAGCACTTTTTTATGGCTTTAGAAACTGTTTGGTACATGATGAGTGATGGTACTGCAAAACATTGATTTTCTTTTTTTTTTTTTTTCCTTTTTTTCCACCCTTCTCTCATTTCTGAGCCATGGTATGTTCTCAAACAAGGTAAACCACAGGGAAAAATATCATTAAATATTTTCTCAGTACTCCAGCCTGTCATATACTGGCTAAGCATCCTGTCTTTGTACTGATCACGCTGCTTGCAGTTTTCAGATAATTGCAACTCCATCTCCCTCCTTGGCTCTTCGAGCAAGAATGTAAAGGGCTGTGAATTGCACACAGAGTCTTCTCTGTGAAATTGTACAACCGAGGAAGATGTTAAGGGGTTATGCTGTGCATGCCAACATAGAGTGTTAGTTGGAAAGGATTGGATTAGTGACTAAAGAGAATAGATCAGGATATTAACTGCCAGCTATCAAATGATCACAGGATATTTTGGTAGTTGCTGCTGCAAAACTGAGCAGATCTTTTTAATATTCTGCGTTGTTTCCATGAAAGCTACAAGGAGCAAAAGAGGATATTTGGTTCAGTGTTTGATTTATATTAGTGCATTTTTGTTTGGATGAGGACTGTGAGAACCCAGAGGTTTTTGGTTCATGGGATATCTGGCACGTTGCTTTTTTGGTTTTGATTCAAGCGGGTTCACATCCCCCGAGTTTCACTTTGACTTTTGGGTTTGAACAAATCCAAAAAAGTCAAAACAAGCCCCTGATGAAACAGCTAACTTTCACATGGTTTCCACCCAAAATTATAAACTTTGCCCCCTTCACAACCGAAAGACTGCATTGGAAGAGATACACTTTCCAAAGGAGATATTTTTAAGCTAAGAGAGGAAGATGACCCAAATTCTTCTGTTTTCTCCAGCTTGCAGGGCTCAAACATCCAACTGACCTCCTCAGAAACCATATTTACCAGAGAGGTAGTTCTGCGTGTCGGAAAAAATCAGAGCAAGGGCTTGAGTCCTCTCCTGGCATCTTTCTTGAGAAAACACGAATACGTCATTCCTACCTCCACCCTTAAATTCATTTGCGCTGGGCATTTCAGTGACGGGTTAAGCACACAGACTTTCTGGACATAACTCTGGCCAGAAGATGCCATTCCCCTAAAAGAAATCTTTCTCACATTCTGTGGGGTCATCTAAAATGGAAGCTTCAGCAAAGACGTTTGGATGCTTGACAGGACCTTCTTGTAAACGATGTGTCCTTGGCCAGTTCAAGAATACCTCCCATGTGAATATATCACAGAAAATCATGCATACAGTTCTGGCCCTTGTTAGGAAAAAAAAAAGAGGAAGATAATGAAAAGCAGAGAAAACTCTGAACATTCAGGAATAACTTCCACAAATATCCTCAAAGGAGAAGATTACATATTCCAAATCAAATACCTCTGAGACCTACTTATTCCTGTAGGCCCCTTCTAAAAAAGTATTATTCGCCGTTTTCAATTTGTGCTTCTGCTAAATCTTATTGTATCATCATGCTTTTCTCAGCTGATTGGACTCAGATAAGAGTTACATTTGTATTCCTTCTTTTTTTTTTTAATTATTTTTTTACTAGATTTATGCATTTCCTCAAAAAAATATTTAGTACTTTTTACAATGAAAACTTGTTACTGATATCAACTTACCATTCTTCAATGTAAACTAATAGTGTTGCATAAGGAGATAGAGGTAAAGCATCAAGAGCAGCAAACAGGAGTTCTTGGACACTTTCTCTCTCTTGCTCACTCTCTTTTTTTATTGTTTTTTCCCCTTTTTCTTTTGGCAGAATTGTCTTGGTGTCTTCAGGGTGTTTGGTACTCCCATGCAAGAAATTACAGCATCTGGCAGCTCTACCCAGGTTATCACTACACATCTAACACTGGATATATAGCTGACATTTCATGGGATGCTGGAATGTGCTCCATTATCTCTGTAGAAGCACTTTGTAAACTTGGATGGGATCCAATTAAGGAGCCAAAAACAATACTGTGGAAATTACCTGACAGGTCAAATCTATAAAAAGTGAGTTACAAATGGCATAAGCTACAGCAAATAATTCTCACGAATATGCCTTGAGAATCCCAAAACTTTAAAATTATGTCATTTAGAGTAATGAGGACATTTTAATGTTTTAACATGACAAATAACAAAAAGAATCTGAACTAATGTATTAACTAACATAGAAATACATTAGTTATGTTTGTCTGAAAATCTGTCAGCTTTAAATACTTGAGCCAGCCTTATTTTCCACGTGTTTGGGATGTTGGACACTGGCAAACAGCGAATAACTTTAAGTCACACACTGAAATGACCTTGTGGGTGGATTATGGGACCCCCGAGAAGCACCAGGCAGCACCGAGCGGTGCTACCGGATCAGACCTCAGTTTCTGTTCCCATGACACTCGAAAGAGGCAAAAGAGACACATTTCCCACAAGTGTGTAAACATAACGCAGCTTCAAGCAAAAGTGGTGAGAAAATTTTGGATTTTTTTTTGGTTTTTTTTTGGTCAATGCATCTACTCCATGTCACTGCTGGGAGCTGGGAAATTACCAGTGTTGCAGTAAAATAGACCATGGGGTCTTTACGAAACAGGATGAAATGTTTGTATTTGGCTATTACAGTGGTAGCCATTAATAAGAAGCAAGAAAAAAAGCAAGCTAAGATAAATAAACATATTAATTATGTGTCAAACCACAGGACATCTCTTAGGACACTGTGGAGGGAAGACTCAAACGCTAGAGCTAACTTTGCTTCATTTCAATGTATTTCTTGATGAGCTTTATTGACCTTCAGGGACAAATGAATCTCAGAAATAGTATTTGGTATTGTAACCTTCTGTATTTCCTCATCATGCTTAAAAAGGGGATGATGTCCATCCAGAAAAGAATCTACATGGTGGTAATACATGCGATCTTCTTGACTTAAATGCATCCCTGTGCCCAGGTGGGTAGCAAAGACCAGTGTCCTTATGTCTAAACCTGCACTAGAAGCTATTTAATTACAAAAGGACGAGTATTTCCCTCCTTTCCTACTCCTACTGAGAGAATTTTAAATTCACTCAGCTCATTCCCCATAATTTCTCTCAGTAGCCCAATAAAAAGGATCATTTTGTGTTTTTCAAAATCAAAATTCAGAGGGAAAATGCAGCCACATGAGAAGGGCAGAAATAACTTTCAGATTCTTTGCTCCAGTGTATAGAATAAGTCCCTTAATTAAAGGAACTCTCTGGTCAAGCTGACACTTCTTTTTTTTTAATTGCAGCCTCTTGTCACTGTGTGATTTATTTTATTTTAATTCGTCGGGGTGTGTGAACGTTTCAGAGCGCCCCAAACGAAATCGGGGCTGTCAAAAGATGCAATGCTGCGTCATCACATAACTGATGGCCAGGAGCCAGCTCTGTCAACACTTGGCTTTGTACTGTCCGGGGGAGAGAAGCTGATTCTTCAGCAGTGTCTAATCAGTTTAAAACAAATCTGGAAGATGTTACTAGAAGACAAGATGAGATCCAGGCCACAGCAGCCTCTGAATACAAAGAAGTGAAAGATTTCATTCGAGAAGAAAATTAAAGAGGTGGAAACAACACTTGACAGTTTCAACACGATTGCAACTGTGAATAAGAAGGAGTGCGCTGCTGGTTTAGGAAATGGGGCTACTGGTACCTAGAGAAAGGACCTTGTTATGTCCCCTCTGCTGTAGCGACAGAAATATCAGGGAATTACATCTCCCATTCAGCAACAGAAAATTTCCCGTAAGTTCATCAGAACCTGATTAATTCTTGAAAGTAAACCAAAGACAAATAAGTTGGAGGGTAAGGACGGCGGGGAACAGTTACCTAATAAATCACAGGAGGTGTGTATACATATATATATAAGGTAAATATATATTTTGCATGTTGCTGTCATGGGGAAGGAGTCAGGAAGGAGCAGTAATGTGCTGCCTTTCTGGCAGCTGCTCAGTGGGAGCTGTGAGTTCCCATCATCTGCCCCAGGACAGGTAACCCCTCAGGAGCCCAAGCAGCAGCACCTTGAAGAGATGCCACATCATCATTTTTAATTTTTACCCCCCAAGCAGCATGCTATAATTATGAGAATTCATTTATTTTCTCCTTGTTAAAGGGAGGAACAATAATTCCCAATAAAAAGAAAATGCTTTCCTTCTTGCAGAGACTCAGAGTACCAGGATGTATTCCTCTTCCTAATCAGCTCAGAAAACAAAACACAACATACGTTTTCCTCACACTTTAGACATTTTACAGTATTTTGTCCTTACTGCTTGTCTTCCTTCAGAGATCTCTTCCCTTATTTCCTTCCTTTTGATTACCACCCTGTTGTTGATGGCATGGACGTTGGCTCCAAAGCATTAAAGGGAGCAGAATAGGGCTGCATCTATTAAACCTCCCCAGCTTGTTTTGTGTAAAGCGTGGTGAAACGTTCTTTCACCTGTCATGGGAACTAACATGTGAGCTGAGACAAGTTCCTCTACCTCTCTGTAAAATGCTGCAATGCATCTTTTGCACCTTACACGAGAATTTTTCTTGTGGTCTCTGAAGCAGGTCAGATAACTTTAGCTACTTTGGCAGCAGCTGAATGGATAGGATGTTATAAACTCTAATTTACCATCTTTGGTAATGTTCTGTGTTTTAAATACTGACAGATGACAGATCTACTTCAGTTAAACCCCTAAATATCTGCACGCTTGTCTAGACTTGTTCATAGACCCATTGATTTTAAGTCCTGCATGAACCCTGACTTGGTGTCTCCTGACCAGAGTGGGCCATGGATTTTGAGCTATCCCATTTACCCAGTGAGGTCCTGGGTCACACTTGGCTATTCTGGATTCTCAAGTTTTCCTCCTTCTATTGCCTGACCCCACACAATGTGCTGAATTCCACTCCACCAACGTCTACTGCTGCTGGATCCAAATCTGTTCAGATTGTGTATCAGCATCTATAAATATTGGTGTTCTAGCACTATGGAGCATTTTTTAATTAGCACAGGGCACTGTAGCACGCTTTAATAATTGCTTTCAGCCTCTTGTCTTTGTTCATTCCTCCTTTCAAATCAGTAATTCCATTCCCTTTTTTTCGCTTTTACTCTTTTCATCGTCTCATCAATGGCAATGGACACTACATGACCATTTGGAAGACCTGAAAGCTTCTGCTCACTCTCACTTTCTCTGCTCTCTTCATGCTCACCAAGATTTTATTTGCCACAATATCCTGGCAGGGCTGGCATCCTCTTTGTCTGCTTTGAACCTTGCCTGTCCTGGGATGTGCAGGATCTGGCACATCAGGTATAAACCCTCTAACAATGCTCTGAGCGCTTTTTGTTTCAAGCCAGGCATCAAATCAACCATGGGCCACTGAAGCTGCTGAAGCAGCTGCAATGGAAGTGGGGGAACTGGCCAAAGTGACAGACCTTCCCTGGGAAGCGCATGGGAGATCCCAGTACTGCTTCCAATAGAAGCTTCCCATAATAAACACTAACACCACGACTGACAGCAATTACAAATCTTGTTCCTAAACTAAATTACAGCCCTAGCTGAGGAAGCAAGGAGGGATAAAATATACACTGTGGCAGAAAAACCTTCAGCTGCTTAAGTTCTTGTCACCCCATGTCAAAACTCTCCTGGGTGCAGCCTCGAGGACATATCAGCTGTGTTGCTCACCTTGGGAAGAAGCAGAGGGGATGCTACAAGCTTAGCTGCATCCTTTAGTTTGGACTGCTGCATCTTCCTCATCTTTGGGAGATGATCCCACAGTTCCCAACACAGGAGCTGGTTTGCAGGTAAAGGCCTGAGTCCACAGCATCTTCCACCAGCGCAAAGCATACAGCTGTGCAAGAAACACTTTCGTAATCGTGAGAAAAAAGAGAGAGAGAGAAAAACACAACCCAAATTCTTAAACATATTCAGTCTCAGCTGGAATTCGGACCAAGAGATGGACTAGCTCTTACTTATCCCTCAGGCACATTCACCCCTCTATATAATTAAGCTCTTGGGCTGTTTTGTTAGTGTTGAGAAGCAGGCTTTGCCAAAAGTCATCTGGCTTTCTCCCTTAAAACAGTGACAGGTTTTTTCCCCCCTTCTTGCTAAAGAAACCTTTCAATTTCAGTGCTAGTGCGCTTTAGGTATAATTATTTTTTTTTTTCTTTTTTACCTTTCACAGTGTTATTTCCTACCCATAAAATTATACAAAAATGGTCATCAGTGAGCCTGCTGAAAAGACCAGCCACCATACATTGCAGAGAATAACCTTAATATTTATAAAAAAATAAAGACCATACTTCTTTGAAAGATCTTGCTCTAAACAAACTGAATTATTCATGCATAGAATTGTACAGCATTAGAACACCTGTTTTCAATCATGCATAATATAAAATCACTCATTACCTCACAAGAGCCTCTACATCTCCAGCAATCAAATGGCATTGAAACAGCGAAACAGGTGCTTGGCAGGTGGATCCAAACAGATGTTTTGGGCTTGCTTGTCTTTTCTTGTACAGGTGTGGTGATCTTGTTTTCAACGGCATAATTGCTATTTGAATAGGTGATGTTTAATTCTTACGTGCTTTAATATTTATTTTTGCTTCTTCAATTCTTTTTTTTCCGCTTTGCAAACTGCAGGGGCTCGGAGCAGCTTATGAGATGCATGAAACCTCCCAGCTGAATTGCGAGGTAGAGTAATGCAACGGAAAGTACTGTTCCTCTTCCTCAGACCTTCATCCCACAAATCCTTGCCAGTGAAACGTTGTCTCTTTTCTAGACAGCTTGTGCAAAACCACTGCAGAGACTACCACACTCTCATCCAGGGACCAAGGTGCATTTCCTGAAGGATATTTGAGCATCGGGTGTACGGAGGTAGGATAAACCTTCATGGAAATAATTAAAACCTGGGAATAGAGGAGATCTCTGCATGATTTTCCAGGATACAATGATGCATAATTTATAGTTGTCTGACAATGCTGACAGCCCCAGCACCCTGATGTAAAGGACAACAAGGTTACATACCTTCTGCCTGGGCTCCTGTCTTCATGCGGGCTCCATGGGAGCGTGTCACAGAGCCTTTGCTAAAACAGTGCCTGTGGACACGGCACTCTACAAAAGCTGCAGAAAACACTGAATCTGCAAGGAAAAAAAAAAAAAAAAAACAGAAAAAATTATAAATCTCCCTTGGAATTTAGAGAAAATGAATCAACAGTGGCCAAAAAGTACTTTGGTGCTTCCAGGCTTCAAGCACTGATTGCTGTTTGGCCAAAACAGACATGTTCCCACTCTTACTTCAGTTTGCAGCAGCAAAATGGCAAAATCATTAGAAACCGCTTAGCACCCCGTCTGGCATCTCAACAGACAGGCCAAGGACCAGCAAACTGCAGGGGGGCGTTTATTGCTCTGACAAGTCACCTGTGCCCAGGCTGGTTTTGCTCCTCATGGTCCAACACCTTGGGGACAGAGAGATAAACATGGGGTGCAGTGACCCTCATCGGTGCTTCACGCAGGTGGGTTAAGCGCAAAACAATTTTTCGTGGTTAGCATGTAGTGCTTCTAGGATGTAAAACTGAGTTGTTTTATGCCAAGCCGTTGTATATCGTGGACCAGGGCAGTGAAGTTTTTGCACCACGCCACCGTTAGATTAGCCCTGATTGCACAGACAGTGGTTCACTCAGCGTTGATGTGCCCTAAAAGATGTGCTCCAGTTCAGTGCAGGGGAAAATTAGTCTCTGGAGTGAATCTGTTACAAGATCAGAAGGAAAGTGCTCTCCCCAGGTTGTTGAAGACTACCCAATAATACTGGGCAATATTTGGTTCAGGATGCCAGTGGACTTCTCTCTTGTAACAAGGAAATTGAAAATCCATTTTTGGCCTAGCTATGTGTATTATAGTCCACTATTTAAAAACAGCCACATGGTAGGGTAAGAAAAAATAGTTTGTATGAATTACAGTACCCAGATATCACAAATATCAGTGTCATGTTAAAAAACAGAGAAACTATACACAATGTAATCTGTTTACCTAGGTGACAAAACGACATTTCAGTTACGTCTGTCATGAAGGCTGTCAAACATCTCATGGTGTTCAACTACTCAGTAATGAATAGGGGAGTATCATTACAAAGGATTATTTTTTTTCCTTTTGTTAATTTGATTGCAAAATAAATAGATAGAGAGATTGTTAGTAGGAATATCCATAGTTCCTTCCTCTCCTCTCACTCTACCTGGATGTGGAGGAGAGTAACATGCAGCCTGAAACTTCTATTAGAGAGGTCCTCCCTCAGGTTGATATGCTGGAAGCATATATACATATATAGCGATAAAATATGTATCTATACGATACTAAAGATGATAAAGCGGTAGTAATAGACTGTGATCAGTGTCAGTTCTTAGGCCAATACAGAGAAAATAATTTGTACAAGCACACTAATTCAATTATTTTGCCTTGGTATACCATAATAATCAAACCTACTATATTTTTCAGTGTCAGATATCTCATTTTTCTTTGAGTATTAGCAGCTCTTGTCATTTCCAAGCAAAAATGGCAAAAGAACCTTGGAAATTAAGGGATTTACTCTGGAGTTACCTCAATGAAATAGGTGTTTGCATGTCAGGGTAATAGGAACAGTTAATGAATCTGTCCAGAGCTAAGTATGACAGTATTTAGATGACACAATTACCTTAACAAGTAGGAAACCAAGACTGACAACTACACATAAATTTGTACATGTATGTATCTATATAGCTCACACTTACACTGACAAGAAGTACATCTAGAGTTAATTTCTATGCTTATTCATGTGTAGCAATTAAAATATGCAGGAAAAAAAAAAAGAGAGAAACAAAATTCTACCAGTACATGATGGCTTACCTATCCAAAACGTGCCCCGAAACAAGAACTCTTCCAGAAATGGCAGGTGCCTCTTCCCGCCCTCATTCACAACCATCCTTCATCCTTCTTCTGTGGTCAGCACAGGGACAGGAGGATCCATTCCCAGCTGAAAAGTCGAGTGAAGGCTTGGGCTCCAGAAAACCTTCCTTAAACACATTTCCTTAGACACTCTGAAATTCTTGTATTTCCAGGTCACATATGTGTGATTTCTAATGTAACTTTAAGTGGAAGAACAGTACAGACAAATAGAAAATGAATCAATAGATCCGGGATGAAATTAAAGCTCAGCAAACGCTTCCCAAATTCCATTTGGGAATAATTTCTGAATACATATATATATATTTTTAGCAGAAAATATAAACTCTTACAGTTGACAGAACAATTCCACCTCATCAGCTCCGACCCAGCTTCAACCTCAGCATCTACCAACATCCCCCAGTGCTCCCGCTTTGACCTCCCATCCAGCCCCAGGTGTTGGAGCTCATTCTCATCCCAGGATGAGGTGGTTTTTCTTTACTTGAACATTTCCACAAAGGACTGTTTGATCTGGAGCGCTGCCTTCAGGAAATGGAGTTGCTCTCGTCCTCCTTGTGAGAACTTTTGACCACTTTTCACTGCAGGATTTTTTATTATCCCTACATCCTTGTCTCCATGACCGGGCTTCAAAGGACACCGTGCTGCTCTTCCCTTTGACGCCCCTCGTCAGCCACGCCACTTGGCTTGTGATGGGTCTGCGCAGATTTTCCCAGCGATATCTTTCAGTTCGTGCCTCGTATTTTAGTTCGTACCTCAGCTGATCGCAGAGGCAGCATGGATTGGTCTCTCCAGGATGCTTCTGATCAATTTTCTTCTCACATGAAGCATGAATTATTAACAACCGCCAGGCACTCAAAACCAACTCGTTCCCCGAGTTTCCCAGAGTTTACAAAAAAATCTAAATAAATTAATAACTTAAAAGATCAGTAAGTGCAGGCTACGTAAAATTGAGGTGGGAGGAGAAATCCTGAAATAAAGAAATTCTCATGAAAAACATTTTTTTCCCCTCATGGGTCAGCCACAGCTATTTTGTGCCTGAGGCCAAAGAAGTCATTTAGTAGAGCTGTGACTGTTTATTCACCAATAAAATGGTCATATTGCTCTTCTCAGAGAGATGTTCCAAGGGGTTTATGAAGTATGTGGAGAAATTAAAAGGTTTTTGCGTAGGTGCAACACGCTGTTCTCATCCTGCTCATCTGAAATGTGTGTCCAGCAGCCTGTTTGCTCAGCGGTGCCTCTGGAGCACGACACATCCCTATGGTGTGAGCAAAACCAGTAGATTACAGATAGTTTAGGTGTTTTTTTGATGATAGCAAACAGCCTTCAAACACGAAGAATTAGTTTAGGTTGGCAAGAAAGGATGGAGCCACTGATAGAAGATACGCAATCTGGTGTTACGTGAGGTTTGTTTTCTTTTCTCCTTGTACTTTTAGGTGTTGGGAGCTGTTGGAGCTCAGATGGCAGCTGAGACTTCACACACCTCCTGTGTGTGCATTGTTAGAGCTCTGGGAAATAGATGGGACTCATCCTCCAAAATCCTCATCGCATGAGAGGGCAAGAAATTGGCAAGTTCACTACTTTCCTGTCCTGTGTTCCCGGACTCCCTGCACAACGCACCAGCTTTGTGGTGTGATAGATCGAGCCCTGTGGCTGGGTTTTACACCTTGCAGAGTAATGACTATCACCCAAACCTTGCAGCACAATTACTGTCACCCAAACCTTGCTTACAACCCGTGCAAGGAAATCTTCCCATCAGTGCAAACACACTTATTGCCGAAACATATTTTATGGCTTCCAGAGAGCAAAATTGCAAATCATCCAGAGGAAAGATATAGCATAGCAAAATTTAGGCAAGCTTGTAACATCCCGGGGATGATTCCCCTATTTACGTGGGTTTTGCACCTTCTAACAGCTGTGAAGTGACTTCTGCTTTACCTCTGTATCAGTGTGGGGACACCCAAGTGTCCCTATGGGGACCAAAACCAGGCACTGGAAATAGCTATTCCAACTCTTTAGGTGTGTGTGGATATGCCTGCATGCATATGTGTGTGTATATATGTACACACACGTACATATATATATTAAAAATATCTAATCACATACAATGGAAAGAAGCATTAAACCCCACACCCGGCACAGACCCCGCAGCCCAAATTCCCCCAATTTTCACCCAAGGGCAGCGGGGCTGCGGCTGCTGGGGGCTCGCGGCTGCCCCGGCAGCTCCGCTTTCAGCCCAACAGCTGCGGATCCCAGGTGGTCTGACATTTGAGATCGGGGCTGCGGGTAAGATTGAAGGTGTTTTAGGGGAGAAGGAGGCGGCGAATTACTCGGAGCCTTCATCCAGATGGAATCATTCACGCAACAACCTGAGATGCTCTATTACTGTCCATATGTCTCCCAGGTCTCCAAAGGCCATACTCCATTGATTTATTAGAAATCTGCTTTTTTCAGCGTTCGTTCTTTCCAAAACAGAGTATAATGTGGGATTTACTGTCATCTGAAATGCTCCTTTTACAAAAACCAGTTCTTTGCATAAGCTAGCCTTCAGAAATGCTTCAGCAAACACCAGATTAGAAAGTAAATGTATCGGGATGGGAGCCCACACTTCATGTAGCCTTTAAACAAGTTTCTTCCTGCCACAATGAATGATAAAACGTTTTATAGGGCATTTCTATGATAAATAAATGGCCAGTGGCATGGTACCAGTAGAATAAAAGCCACCAGATATAACTACGCTAACAGTCTGCCTTACACTTATTTCTTCCTTTGCATATAAGCCTGGAAGAATTATTTTATTGTTTTAGCACTGCAAACAGTTGTTATTAGTGTATCTTATTTATAGTCAGTTCTTTGAGGCACTATAGTAATACAGAAAAATATCAGTTATTTCATCATACTGGTGAATTTAATGAACCTGAAGGTGTGTGTTATTTTAGCACTTGCTGTAGCTCCTGTGAAAACCCAATGGTGCTAAAATCTGTAAACCTGTCACTGCTTAAGTAATAACCTTGTTAAAAGCATCTTCATTTAACTTATTTCAGCTTTTGCAGAATGCAGGTTTTATTTTATCAGTGTAGGGAATAGGTGTTTCCAACCAAACCACTTATTGTAAATATAGTTAATTGTAGTGCATTAATTTATTCTCAGTGTTATTGCTTTTATTTTAACACTTAGTTTAAATTAAGAATTGTCTAGAATTGAGTTCCCATTTTCGATTTTTTTAAACAAACTCTTAATTTATATAAAATATCTTTGGTTAGAACAGTAAATTTTATTTTGCAATATGGAAAATGCTCTTTGCATTCATTAATATCCCTCTATGCTGCAAGAAATGAGTTTTCTTCCTTAACAGTAGACAAGGAAACAAAATGAGATTTTTTTTTTTAATCTTAACACTATGAAATTGGGCTTCTTTCTTTCGTTTAAAAACATAGAGAAAATGAAATATTGATGGCGTGTGTTTCAAATTATCAATTGATCCCTGCAAATGTACATCTACAATTATTGAAATTCTGACAATGAAGAAATGGGAACTCCCTGCTATTTAGCGCTATTCAGCAAAAGAGAAGTGTTATTTGCACCATCGCTTTTTTTATAGTACCAGCGATACTTCCTACATTATTACACCGTGGAGTTGTTTGTGACAAATGATAAAAGTATCAAGTTCCCAGTAAATTTTTTACAAGGTGGGCAATTATCCATCCATTAATACTTCTTTTCTTTGAGACCTGTTGTGCTACCCAGTGCTGTGTGGCAAACACAAGGCATCTCAGGGATAAAGTCCTCAGACACTGATGCTGAATACCAATACAGGAACCCACTCCTGATGGCAGAGAGATCGTGGTAGAAACCCAAATGTATTGGCTGCTTTGAAATAGTTATCAGAATTAGCTATACAGGATGCTTCCTTCAGATTATCATTTGGGGTTTATCTATTTTTTGCCACCCATAATTTGACTCTCCTTCTCAATGTGTTTATGTTTAGTGTTTATTGAGCCATGCTTCCATGTAGGGCTGCGACTAATATAAATTAGAGCATCATCATCAAAGGGAGGGCAACATCCCTGATTTACGCTAGGCACAAAGCTGACCTTTGATTGCTCCTATGATCAGAAGGCCTAATCAGTCTTGACTTTAGTTTGCAAACAAGTAAAAAATGTTACTAAACTTCAGCCCTTCTCCTGGTTTTGGTGCAAAGAGCCCTAAGCAGGAGGGGCAGTGCAGTGGATGGATCCTACACAGTGAACAAGAACAGTGCTGTAGGAGTTACTCCATTCCTGGATGTTAGGAAGAAAGGATGGGTGAGGACAGTCAGTGGGCAACCTCTGGGGTGGGAATGAGGAACAGAAGTGGAACTGAAGGCATCAGCATCCCCCAACACCCTTATGAGCATTTCAAAGCCCTGCAGCCCTGTGATGCTCCTGCGCTGCGCACCAAGGCTTGAAGCACATAGATCTGCTCTGGCGCTGGTGAAAAGCAGCAAAGCAGATCAAAGAGGTGATAGGGAGGAGGAGGAAGGGCATGCCGGCTACGTGACGTGTCTACAGCAGGGTCACTTCACAAGAAATAGGTCTCATCACAGACCAAAAGAGTGTGAACATGCCCCAAGAGCTACAGCCAGAGGAGGAGGAGGATGGAAACCAGGCTGCCTGTGCCTGACCATAGGATCAGGATTTAGGGCAGAAGTTAGGATGCTTCAAATCCTGACAGCTGCAGTATGTCTTCAGGATCTGAGAAACCGGACTAAGCAATTGAAAAGGAATCCAGTTGTTTAAGCTTAAACTGGAATTGTGTTTATATTTGTTTTGCTTGTAACCTTTAGTTTCCAGCCTTGCAACTAAAAGCCTGACCTTATGTCTTGCTTAATAAATTTTTTGCAAAAGCTTTGTTTTATCATTCAGCCTGCCCCGTGCCATAGGGAAGATGGATGGGAGGGAACAGGCAGAGGCACTAAGGCAGGTCCCACGGGTGTGGGGTGGGTGGCAGGAGTGGGTATCCTGCCCGGCCACCAATGAAAGATGTAGGGAAATGCTGCTCAACAGACACAGACACTGGGAAAGACAGTACAGGAAAAACAAGGACCTATTGGAGAGGGTTCATAGGAGGCCACAAAAATGATCGGAGAGATGGAACAGCTCTGCTGTGAGGACAGGCTGAGAGAGTTGGGGTGTTCAGCCTGGAGAAGAGAAGCTCCAGGGAGACCTTATTGTGGCCTGTCCCTACACAAAAGGGACCAATAAGAAAGATGGGGACAGACTTTTTAGCAGGACTTGTAATGGTAGGACAAGGGGTAATAGTTTTAAACTAAAAGAGGGGAGATTCAGGCTGGACATGAGGAAGAAATTCTTCACCATGAGGATGGTGAGAGCCTGGCCCAGGTTGGCCAGAGAGGTGGTGGATGAACCATCCCTGGAGACATCCCAGGCCAGGCTGGACAGGGCTCTGAGCAACCTGAGCTGGTGCAGATGTCCCTGCTCATGGCAGGGGGGGCACTGGGGGAGCTGGGAAGGTCCCTTCAACCCAAACCGTTCTATGATTCTATGATTAGCCCTCCTGTTAAGCATTAGGCCATCAAGAGTGATCCCATGGCCTAAAGCATCTCACAGCTATTCCTTATAATGAATTCAGCTGAAAGAATGCAGATAACTGAAAATGTATGTAAAAGTATCTAGCTGATAATGATCAAATAAGATTTTGATATGAAAGGAAACTTTCTGCAAATGAATGACTTATTTTGGAGCGGGACGTGAGCCTGGAGACCTGGGGGCTTTGCCGCTGTGGAGCTGTGGGTCCATGAGCCTGGTTTGGTGAGGATCAGCATCACCATGTTCTGGAGCTCAACTCTGCTTCAACCTTCCCTAACTGTATTTGGGAAATTGGATTATGAGCTCTTGTCCTGGATTCAGATGGATGTGTTGTTAAAAGAAACCCTGAGACTTCTCTGCCCCAAATCAAGAAAAACTTCCAGCGCTAAACATCTGGCCTATGTCCAGAAGCCCTACTATTTCTCCTGATATTGTATGCTACTGCAATCTACGTAGCAAAAAGAAAAGACAAATCCAACATATACAGCATATACCCTGCATTCATGGGAGAAAGGATAGAGAAATGCAATATTGGCATCACCATTTGTTTGAACCTTGCACAATGGGGAGGGCCAGCAGCTGAAGAAATTCCCAATTTGCCTTTCTGAAAACCAGCATGAAACAGCCCAGCAATGGGTTTCATACACATTTATACTGTATTGACTTAGGCTGGTTTATAGCTAAAGCTATAGCTACTTACCACAGGTAGGATTTCACATTAATGATCTTTTCTTGTTATGATGTAACGCCAGCACACCGTAGTTCTGTATCTAGTGCTAGTATCAAACTGGAGTTGAGTCAATATTATGTTTATGGCTGTAGTACAAAAAAAAAGTAAGATAAAATTTTAAATTATTGAGCAAAGAATCTGAATTTAATAAGATTTTTCATTAGGCCAGCACACATTTATCCCTCACTTTGACCCAACAATAACACCAATTTGACCCATGTACTTTTTTTTTTTTCTTAAGTTATACTATTACAGACCAATTACAACACATTCTTTAAAGAAATATTATTATTATTGAAACATTAAAAAGCTGAAGTAATTGTTTTTGTGAACTTAGCATAGCTTTTAAGACAGATTATAGAGAGAGAATCTTTTGGTATATAGTCTTAAAATACTCACCAGTGTTAGAACAATTTAATGAAATTCACATTTATTTCAAGGATTTTTTTAATTAAATCTATTGGTTGTTGGTATCCGTAAACCCTTAAGAATAAACACCTGCAGTGTTTTATTATGTAAAAAGGTAGTTTAATTGCATCATATTTATCACAGACAAATCAAGCCCTATTCAGAAGATAATAATGACACAGTAATTGGACCAGTAATTGGTTCAGGATGATTCAATATTGTACTAATAATCATAAATACTACTGCGTCCTGCTTTGGTACAAGGCTGACACTATATTATAGATTGGATTTGGTGCAATAAATATTCGTGAACTAGTTCCAGTAGTGCCTAGGTCTTTAGTTCAACTGCATTAGTAAATAACAGGTATCAAATAATGCATCCTACACCAGCAATCATTCCTAGTGGGTGACACAGTGAATTTTGTGCTTTTTTCTGCATCTCAAAATGGCTGGAAGAGGCATCCTTATGGCAACGATTCTTCTGGATCCTTGCATTAAGCATTGCTGTTCCCCTTAGAGATGTTTCCATTCCCAATAAACCTGGTCGCACTCAGAGCCAGTTGTAAAGTAAACCCATTTGGTTTAAATCTGCCTGCCTTTGGCTTTTTGCCTATTTGTTGCTGTTTGCATTCCAGGCAATGGGAGAAAAGACAAGACTTCAAAGAGACCCCATCCGCAAAAAATTTTGAGCATCTAGCATCAAAAAAGAAACAGGAGGATGGGTAAGGTAACCCAAAACCGTCACCCCAAACTACAGGGTGAGTCAAGGAACACACGTAGAGTGGTTTGTCCCCCTCAGGTTGTGTCCCCCTGGGGTGGCCACTGATGACCCCATAGGCCTCCAGACCCAAACAAACCTGACTTTTCCCTGGGCTTGTGCTCCCCACAGAAATCGATACTGCTATTTTTTCCTTTGACTGCATTATTTTTTTTCATGCATTTCCAACATTTTCTCTGTTTAATTGGTCTAGAGAACCACCACCCAAAATTATATTGTCACCTTGTTCCTCACCTTCTGCCCAGCACCACAGGGGGTCTTACTGTGGTCTCTCCAGTCACGCTTTCTATTTTAAATCAGAGTACTTTTCCTTCATAAACCCACGACTTCTTTATTTTTTTCTTTTTCTTCACGAAAATATCTCTTGAAAGTAATCATGATAAAAATACTTTTATCTGTTCCTTATTCTAACTGAATGTGACATGTCAGCAATTAGGTCTGAGCTTCCCAAACACAGACAGCCCTAAGTAAAAGTACTTAGATTCATGCTCAGGCAGGTAAAAAGAGATGTCAAATTTTCAGACAATACAACTTCCCTATATTTTACCTGGAGCTTTGGCCAGAGTTTCCCTGATTTCACTGACATGATTTGAGCATCTGCTTGGGTTTGTGTTATCATGACTTCCTCATCGTGTTAATAAAAGCCCTACTTACTCCAATTGTGCAAAGTAAATTAGCATACTGCTACCCAACTGTAATCTACTTTTTCACTCTGTTTTTATTTGTATGTATAATATGCCATTTTTATTTTCTTTCCTTTCTTGACTTGCGCAGGGAGGGGGAGGGGGTGGAAATCTAATCAAGCCAACACAATAGCGTTATGGCAAAGGGTGGATGGTGGGAGGTTGCAGTCCCGTAGCCAGTTGCTTGTTTATCGTGGGTTGATACAGTATAACATGGCGCACAAAATCCCTCACATGCCATTTAATGATAACTGTGAAAATCGCGCCTGTCACCGCTGCATTCAGCAGACACTTGGCGGACCCGTGGCACCGTTTCTTCGCCAGTGCTGTGGTCTTTCAGAGGGAGCCAAAAGGGAGTGGAGCCTCATTATCCCCGAAACAATGATCCTTATTCACTAGGCAGAGAAACTTGCTTTTCAGCGGCACATTATACAGCTCAGAGCTGGAATAGAGATAACATATCCTCTTTATCACCAGAACAAAAGCTCAGGGTCTATGCTCCTGGCTTGGAATAATGCCCTCAACAGCCTAAACTGATGGATTTGTAAGCGTTTACCTCTTTTCCTTTAATTGCTTTGCACTGGAGGGATGGTGCAACACGGCCTGGGTACCAACTGAAGGTGGAGGGTGCGATGCTGAGCATCCGTCTCTCCCACAGAGATGCAGTTCTCCTCGATGCACCATCTCACTCGCTGACACTTCCGCTCCAAAACATGGTACCTGAAGGATGGAGGAAGGGAGGGAGATGAGGAATGCAGGCAGCCGAAGAGACAACTCATATTGCAGAAGGTACTTAGGGAAACCTTTTAAGACTGTAGAGCGGAGCAGCCACAGCGTAGGCACTAAGGCTGAAAGCAATCTGTACAAATGAAATGCCATGGCAGAATGGCACCAGGGGACCAGTTCACTCATAATGGAGTCAAAGTAATGGAGCCCAAACACACCAGTTACATACTTGTCCTGCACCGGTGGCAGCCACGGGAAGGCACGCAACACCAAACCATCCCTTTTATAGTTTTTGTCATTTTCTTTTTCCCTTGGTGCTCCATCCCCAAGCCATTTTTTTTTCACTTTGCCTGAGTCTCTCTTACCTTAGCCTCACACAGGGAGGAGGGAAAGGTGAGAAGACAGGAGAGCTATCGCTGTGCGCAGCCAGGCAGGCAGCAGAGGTAGATGAACAGAATGTGTTGAAAGCATCATGATCCAGCGCCAGGAAATAACAGTTAGCATATCCCTGAATGACATTTACAGGAAACCTATGTTTCCTTTTCAGGGCCATAAGCTTCAACAAACTGGTGTGTTCAGTCAGCCCTTCCCCATGTACAGTATGGATGCCACAATTTTCTCAGCATATGCTCAGCTGCGTCCTTCTGATGGCATCCATGTTGGCGCCTTTCCATCTATAGGCATGGAGGGATGTCTTCATCTTCTGCAGGAGTCTGGGGCTACTGCCAAAGGCAGGGATCCAAGCACCGCAGGCAAGGAAAGTGGATCGTTTTGGTTCCTGAATAAGGATTAGACTTTGCAACACCTGAGCAGCGAAAATCCTGTGGAGCCTTTGTGGCCGGAGCCAGGAAACGCCGCGGTTCTGCTGAATATTGCTGAGCGGAGCCCTATTTAACCAAGGTGAACGCTCGCTGCAGAGCAAATTACGGAAAATTTAGGAAACAAATGGCGAATAGGCAGCCACATGGAACGTCCGTATAAAGGCTTCAACGGTGTTGGCTCCAAAGCTTTCTCAACGTGTAACAGATAACACTTTCATTATCTTAACTTGCTCCCAGCTCTCACCTGAGGAAAAGCCACGCAGCCTGTGCCTTTACGGCGAGAACTGGTTTATTTATGTGAAGCAGAGATCCCTTTGATCTTTTGTAATATGCTGCTGAGGAGCCCAGGTATACACCATCCTAATCAACAACACTAGTCAGATCCCTTTATCATTTACTTTTCTATTTTTAATCACAAACAGCAATAAAAAAAAAAATTAAATCCTTCTATTTTTAACCTGTTTCTTGTCTTTTCACAGTATGGGCCAAAACACTCTCTTCTATCTTGAGAAAGGAGGGTTTATTTAAAGTAAACAGGATACCCAGAATTAAGGGCAAGATTTTGTCTACACACTGTTTTATCCACTGTACATTTATTGCATCTATACAGGGGAGGAGAAGAAAATTTATTTAGATATTAAATGGCCTTGAGAATCATTCTCAACAAGGAATAAAACGTCCCCTTTACATAAAATCACATTATAGAATAAGTATTTAAGTTAATTTAAGGAGAAAATCTAGAAAACAAAAGCCAAGTCGCAGCCATGCACAAACTCGCACCTCTCCCGCTTGAGGAAGAGAAGCTGAAATATCTCCTCTCCTCCTTTCTGCCCAGCTTGTTTTACTGCAATGGGAAGGTAACCTTATCGATTAGCTGTGCATAAAAGCCAGGCATACACAAAGCAGCAAGAGGTGATATAGATGGGAATTAAAAGCAGTTTTATGGCTCGGCACCTGATCAGGAAAAAAGACCTTTTTAGCTCAGCCACACTAAAGAAGTTGTCTCCAGCTTTCGAGTCGTTTTTCTTCTCCTCCTTCAAACACGTGCCTTTTCCAAAGAAATGATGACAACACATGGCTAATTAACAACAAAGAGTAATTGAACTATGGCTATAACTATCTACCTTTAAATCAAAGGAAGAAGGCAACCAATACTAAAATTTAATCTGTCCTCTGGGGCTGGAGACAGCTTACAGGTTCAAGTCAGATAGCAAATGTAGCTAAATGGCAGTCAGAAAAGATCATGTGACTGGGGGCTAAAAACTAATTAATCTCCATAAAGCTGTAAGTGAGGTAGGTAAGATGACTTGAAATCTGATTACATTATTGCATTTAAGGGGGGAAAATGCAGCATGTATTTTTCATGTTGATTTTAACCACCTGAGCCCTTAATGACATTTTGTACCTTGAAAGAAAACTCATATTTCATCCATATTTAAAAAGATCTAGGAAGATGCTATTGTCATCTGCACAGAATTTACAAATTTAGTCTAAATAACGGTGCTGTGGATCGCAGAAAGTGTATTTCTAAACTTTTTTTTTGTCTTCCAGTATAAGTCAGAAGAAGATTCCATATAACTATGGGAAGCTGTAAAGCCAAACATTTAACAAAAGCTGAAATAATTCTTAGGGAAAGAACAATTTTACTATATACTCCAACACAGAGATAAAAAAGACCTTGCATTCTAACTGAAGATGCATGTGTTTTGCTCCTCTGATTTGTAAACAACCGCCAATGCTAAATTTTGAATTAGTGGGAACACAGCATTGCTTATGGTTTCTATTATTTATAAATGGCTACAAAGTGAAGAAGGAACAAACAAACAAACTCCAGGCGGTCGGGAGACCTCGATTCAATGAATCTAGTCAAGATATCCATGGAATAGACCCACCTAAACCTGATATATTTTATTGTGGAGGACAGATGTTAGGACAGAAAGGAAGAGAGAGGAAACAGAAAACTGCAGCCACATACCATGCTGAAATTAAGTTAATTTCTTAGGCTTCAGTCATGGCTATTGGCTGCTGTGTGTAATCTCTGCTTCTTGTGTCGCAGCATCCATGTAGATATTACAGAGTGGAAAACACCACAGACACATGAAAAAAACCCAAACCAAAAAAACCCACAACAAAACTGAGGCATTATTGGGGTCAATTATGTGTTCGTTATCAGCAGCACCTGCCAACCACCGCTACACCGCAACGGCCGGTGCGCAGGGGGACTGAGACGGGGACAGCTTTATGTGATGAAAAAGTGTACTTTTAAAATGTTCGTAATATACTTGATATATACTGCTATACAAGTATATAGCGGCAATAAATAAACAGCATTTAAGTTAACAAGCACACGTTTATAGGTATAATAATGGCATTTTGCACTCCTGCAACACCTTTGATCCCAGAATTTCTGAGTCTTTTGCAAGGATTAATTAATTAAGCTTCAACACGCCCCTGCACCACATGTTATTAAAATACTTTTTATGGCGTACAAATTCTACGAAAGACACACTTGTATTTCATGTCTTATTGTGCCTCCTATCCAAAGCAATTGATTTTCTCCTCACTTGGCTGCGTGGTGGATGGGAAATGATGTCAGGGTCCTCTTGCCTGCTTGGGCTGGGAGATGCTTTTGCAGTTTTTAGCCTTTTATTGGTGATGAGGAAATTCAGGGGTTCATGCTTGCCCTTGCACCCCTTGCCCTGAGCAGCTCCCCTGTTTTGCCTGTGTATTGCTCCTAAAGCCTCAGACTTTCCTTCCCCAGCCTTTTATGTTGTTTTTCGCTATGACTGATCTCCCTGAAATGCTTGGGGATTTTGCAATTTGCTATTTAAGAGTCAGGAAGACATTTTTCCCACATGGAGAAACTGTCACGTGGCTGTGAAGTACCCCCTCGCCTTCCCCTGCCTTTTCTCTCAGGAACCAAACCATTACACTTCTTACATCTTCATTCCTGGTTTTGCCAGGATCCAACGTGAATTACACTTCAAACCCTATTTTCAAGTGATTTAAGGTAGAGTGACTTGGCAGTAAAACTTACAGGATGCAAGTGTGTTTGTGAAGTCTGGCTCAGACAGATGCAACTCCTTGCAGGAACCCTTTGCCTCTATGGGAAAAGACAGTTACATGGAAATTAGCCCCCAGATCTAATCCTCTGCTTATCGTGCTTATCTAGAGCTGGCTGGGCATCCTTCCCTGGACTGTGATTAGTAGAAAACTCCCACACGGGACAAAGTTCGGCCCTATAACTTACTAGACTTAGGAGAAGCCACGCAAACATTTAAATTAAGGATTTTCTTACTGTTGGGCAATTTCTAATGCATCTTTCTCCTTCCTCTTGCTTCCAGAAATGGACTTTCAGGTACCTAGTAAGAAGCTCACAGTTATGGCATGCAAGGATGTCAATTCAAATCTCTCTACCTAATGTATTATTTCTTGAAACTGATGGTGTCTGCTGGCCATGGGTCAAATTTGAGCAAAATTTGACCGAGTTCAATTACTCAATCATATAATTGTACATACACATAGAAAACCTCATTTCATACACATCACCTACTAGAAAACACACCTGAAAATGTGCTCAGGTAGTTTTAATGTGTCACTAAACATAACCCAATAGACACCTTAGGTTGATTTTTTCTTGCCCAATCGATATTTTAGCCTGAAAGGTAAAATAACTTCTCAAAAGCTATTCATAGCACTCTTTTTTTTTCTGCAGTTAAAGGGCTTTTAAGGACAGGAGCTCAGAAATGTCAGATGGATGGGTTGGAAACTCTCCATAATCTTACCCTTAAGCATCAGTGACAACAAGCTCTCAGCTGTGCACCACAGGTACCCAAAATCCTAAAAGCACCAGGAGATGGACCTCTTTGAGCCCCGCCAGCCACAAACACTCTGGTGACAAAATAGCCCTCCCCAGCAGGATTGGGTCTATGGGCTGTGGCTGCGGGTGGTTTGGTGACACATGCACACAACTATCCAGGATGGTTTTATCGCGCCACTAACAAAGCTGTAGGCTCTCACCGAGCACACAGGTTTTGATGTTTCCTTACCAACCTCATTCTTTCTCATGGTGCTCAGCGCAATCTCAGAGTTCACTTCATCTGAACTACGTTTTTGCTGCCGTAAGAACGGCTCACCAGAAACCAATTTTAGGTTTCCTGTATTATCCTCTAGACGTTGAGCACGAACCACGTCACCGCTCGCACTTTTAACAGATGTGCTGTTGCTCGGTAGCTGCAGCCCTCCTTCAGACTCAGTATTTCCTCTGTAAGCGCTTATTCAGGCTATAAAGAAGCGACTGTCCAACCAGCGGACATACATAACTCGGCTTCAAAGCGTGGTTTTGTTTTGCTTTTCTATAGCGCCGTGCCACCATGTTCTGTCATGCGAGGTCTCGTGCCAGCTACTTTTGGGAAATGTGCTCCTGACCAGTGCTGAGCGGAACTCGTTCCTTAAAAAAAGAGGTACTTTGTGGATTCCTTTTTTATTTTTTTTAGGAAATAAGTTTGTTCCTTTTACAGTGAAATGGAAGGGAATCCCCAGGCCAAACGTACAGATTCCTGACATAATTCTCCACCTACTCAACTGGAGTTGTGCCCCAGCACAATCACGTTCCCACACAGTTCGGGGACGTTGCATTTTCCATGTGCCTACATAGAGCAGCACATCCCGGAGAGCGGGGAAGGCAGAACCTACCACAAAAGTGTATTTTCCTGAGGTGAAGAGAATCCTTTAAAAATAAACTATGATCTTACCTTTTTTCAGGTCACTTAGATAATGTAGCTGAGTCCAGCTGGGCTGAAAAAGTGTTTGTACCGTATTGGTGTTGATGCCACAGCTCAGTGTGCTTAAATCTTTAATTACGCTAAGGTACTGTATAACCAAAATATCTTGACTTAAATTAGGCTGCAGCTGGAAAGATATTTAAGATGTCAAGAGGTGGCCTTCTAATTTTTTCCTTCTCTCTTCTCATGAGTCTACAATTTCTACTCATAAGTTTTAAAGCATATAAAAATTCAACTTTTTTTTTTTTTTTTTAATAGAAAGATAATATTGTAATCAAAGGATCGACTCTTGGTCTGCACAGTCCTTGGTTTTATATACTTGAGGCAAAACATTAGATACAAATCTATCTGAAGGCTCTTTAATAAGAAAGATGGCAAGTAAATTCTGGTTTAATATAAAAGCCAATTCAACTATTAATCACGATTACAGATAATTCCCAACGTGGCATGATATCATTTAATTTCCAAAATAACAGAGGAAGTGACAGGACACATTTTTTTGAAACCGTGCCATGTAATAATATCATGCAAAGAAAGCCTTTATACCCTCTTCTGTGCATAGGTCATAAATTACCAATCAGACACGTAGATCCCATTTAATATTTTAAAGTCTCGTTTCAGATATTCTTTTTTTCCTTGTTCGTGCTTTGTCTTAACAAATATACTTGGCCATAATGAAAATAAACCTGCTGAAGTCTCGGTGGCCTGAGACAAGCTATAACACATTTCTGCACCATGGGGTGGGCTCCTGGGATACCTACTGAGAAAATGCAGCCCCTCCGCGCATGCCCAGACTATTAAAATGAATTGACATGTTAATGCTGACAGGAAAAGAGCACAAGAGAGCTTGCTAAATTACTGCTCAGTCAGGCACTAGGAATTCCTGAGTGGCTAACTCCTGAGCAAAACCTGCAGCAAGGAGACGAGGGGGGGAAAAAGAGAGGAAAAAAAGGAGGTGGGATTGGGAAAAGAAGAGGAAAAAAAAGAAGCAGTGGGTGAAAAAAGAAACTTTATTGTCAAACGCAACAAAACAAACACTAAGGGGTTGTCATGTTAGTAATGCACCTACTCATAAATCATACGGATTTTAATCATACCTGCCACCTCAGCCTGCTTCTCCCCTGAGAAATTGTTTTCTTTTTGCTCCCTCCTTCACTCGCTTTCAATTATCTGGAAGCTGTTTCTCGTGTTTATTTATTTATCTAAAGTTCACATACAGTATGCATGCACAAATTTCCTCTGGGGGACTGAGGCTCGGCAGATCATACAAGGATGCGGTGGAGCGTAGCAGCTAACAGCTCAGATGAATGTACTCAGGCTCTGAAAACCTGCTTTGGACCACGGTGACAAGAGAAGGGGAGGACAGAAAGTAATTAGTGTGTGTACAATGATGGATTATGGCTTAATATTCAGGCATTTCACCTTTGGACTGTTATAGGTAGGCCCACGAGATGACAAAGTCCACATTCTTGCCAATGAAACAAAAAAAAAAAAAAGGAGAAAAGCGGAAAAAAAACCCCACAAATGTTTACTCTTTTAGCCATATTTGGTGAGTAAATTGCCATTAGTTGTTTTAATTACATTTCAGACATTTTATATTTTGGAAAATCCCAAATATATGCATATACACATATAGGAGAAACCTGAGGGGCAGCTGCTTGGCAAATTTCTGACAGGCTGGCATAATATTGTTTTTATGTCTCACAGCTTCTCTGTGTAACTTTAGTACTAAAGAGCAACTCAGTCTCTCAAATTTTAAAGAGAGAGTGAACTGCCAGTGACCTTTTCTCAGCTCTGGGAGGTGAACGTGTAGCACAGATCCATCATGACATGAAGATCTTATAGACAACTTAAAAAAAAAAAGACAGACATCATTTTTGTAAGTCAGATTGAAAGAAAAATAGACGAAAAGAGCTCAATAAGCAGTTATAACTGCAGGTTAAGTAGAGTTTTAACTCAAAAAATGAGTTTAGAGCAGGTTTTGAACCAAAGCTCTGTGTGTGTGTATTACGTCTACGGCAGCTTTTTTAGGGATATTCAAATCTATATTTGCTATGCAGGGTATTGCTCAATTAAAGGAACATCTAGACAGCTCTCCCATTTGGAACACTTGTAGAAATTAAATGGATCACATGCAGTTTGACATTTTGCAAAATAAAAGAATAATTGGGGCACCGTATTGTTTTTGCCTTTTAAAGAGAATATTCAAACTCACCCTGTGAAGCTTAGCTGGAACCAGAATTCTCAATTTGGGTCCAGATTTCTTCCCCTCACTGCTTTCTCAGAAAACTAATGATGCTACAGTTAACTCTTTCACCACCACACACTTCTCATTGGACATTTGATGCACCTCCAGCCTGATATTTCCAAGTATTGAGAACTTATTTAGGGAAAATTTCTATGAGGGGAACTAGTTACCTGGTGCGGCAGATTGTTCAGTTCAAAACCATCCTCTGAAGACCGTGACCAGGATATGAAACAAGTCCGTGCTTCATGTTCTTTGAATAAAGACTTTCTGGAGGAGTTCAGCTACCTGCCAAGGCGAGGCAGATGATGAGGGTGGGTTTCTCAGAACCTACAGCCTCCCCTCCAAAAGCCAAGGAGCCCACAGATTCTCACCATCTTGATTCCTGTGCAAACTCTGCCAAAGCCAAATGGACCAAAACCTTGAGATCTAGGGGTTCCTGGTGTTCTGTGAGACTCCAGCCCTTTCATGTGAAGCAAGTGCATGCCATGGTCAGAGCAGATCATTCACCAGATGAGGAGTCACAAACGCTTCTGTATGTGACATCTTTTAAACACTTCAACAGTTGTTGCAAGAGCTAAAAATTAACCGTGAAGAAAGACTTTTTCTCACACTGATGAGCCTGAAACAAAATCCCAGATGTCTCCCAACCTAAGTTCAAAAGCCATCTTGAATCACTGTTTTCCAGAAAAGCATTTCAAAAGAAATTCAAGGAGATGTCCCTTGCCAGGGATGTTGCCAGAGACTGCAGGGACATTGGGGGACCTTCAGTCCAACCCACCATGGACCTTTAGTCCAATTCAGGATGGCCACTCTGTATGCCTATACATGTGTAGAGGGTTCATGCACTGCATAGACTCCAAAAACCAAACCAAACACACCCCAAAGACACAAATCTCCATGAGTTACAGTGCAACCTCCATGACTTACAGTGCTGTGGTGGCATCGTTACCTGACCTGGATTATAATCATGGACTTGCAAGGGGCTTATTTCCCTCTGTCTGTCCGAGTTACCCAAGCTGCAACATATCACAGGTGGTTTCCTGTGATCACAACTTGTTTTTGAAAAACCACGTGTGCTTTTTGCCTGCAGCTTCTTCCACCTGAAGATCAAAGCCCTAAACTGCATACAGTTCACTCCTCTGAAATGCCAGCTTCCTGGGTATAAATGACATATTGCACATTTGGTATAACTTTCATTTCATTTCGCATTTTAATTTGCAATCTCAGATATCAAAGAAAGCCAAACTGACAAAAGCCAGCTTGTACACCCATTCAAGTGCAGTTTTCAATGGTTTACATAAATCAACCCATAATCTACTTTATTTAAATCTCTGAGAGTGTAAAAGGCTGCGGTTTGTCAGAGTAATATAAAATGCGTATATTAATGAGAATATAGAAGAGTAACACAAAGCAACATTAAACAGTACACAGCAGTAGGACCTAAACAGACTTGTCTCTGTTGCCACCAGTCATAATGAATGGTGGATGGCTGGTCTGAAGGACTTAATTCAGCACAGTGATCACTTGTAATAAAAGCATCCCAAAACTAACCGGGACTTACCTCCACATGACAGATTCTTCTCCAACCTGGTTATTATTTTTCTGTATGTTCTTCTACCAGATAGTGCTCCAAACTGGGAACATCAGAAATTTTTTACTGTTTTATCCTCTGGGACCTAGAAGAGATTGGGAGTTATTCCTTACTTATCAGTCACCCAAATCTCTGCAAAAGGAGCATCTCTAGCATGTAGTCCAGGTAAACAGTCCAGCATCACTAGCAATAAAATTATCCTGTATGGGACTTTCACGAGTAAAATAGATATAGGTAAAATAAAAATACCTTACTCTCAGTTTCATGTTACTCAAATGGCAGAAATTAGTGCCAAAGTTTTGACAGACCTTAAACTGAAAGAAACAACCAAACAGACAATCAAAACAAACAAACAAAACCCCAAAGCTCTTTAGTTAGTTTCAGTTTCTCCCAGCCTTGCAGTAATGTGAGTTTTCTTTATGCAATTGGGAGGGGGGGAAAGGAATAGTTACCATGGAAATTGCCACAAATCTTTTTATTTCAGCCTCCTCCAAGCTACAGAGCACGTTTATGAAGACACACATAGAATCCACTCGTCATTAAAGCTCACAATGAGGCAGCAATACAACTCTGATGTCTTCCCAAGTTCTGCAGCGTATTTCACAATAATTTGCCCTGCTCTCATTCTCATTGCAAAGGCAATATTAGAATGATAATGACTTACATGCTCTGTCATACTATACTACTCTGACCTTTTCAGTATGCTGCCTTTTGAAAGCTTGACAAGGCCACCTCTCCTGCACACGTTAACATGGCAGAAAACTGGGACCAGGGAAGGGAAGAAAGAAGAACTGCAATAGACATTATATCAAATTCTTTTGAGCTTTAAATGAACTTACCCGAAGTAACATTGCGTTTTAACTATTTTTTTTTTTTTTAATTCAAACAGATTTCCTGTCTTTCCTCCAGCACTTTGTGTCCCCAGAATTGCACTGGTGCAATGACTTATCCACCGTAGGTGCACTGCAAAGCAAGAGGTCTACACCCATGCTCTGCTGCTGGGATATCAACTTGGCCCTCTGAATTATTCATCAGCTCAGAAACAAAGTCAGAATTTGGTCCCAGATGACCAGACGTCTCTTTTGTCAGCATGTACAACCTTTTTCTTTTTTTTAATGTGTGTTGTAGACACTCGGCCTGTCCCCTTAGACACAGGCAGCGTTTACTTTTGCAGGATGGGACATTTTCTTCAGCCGCGCTCCTTATTGCAGATTCCCCTGGGAATGATCAAGGGAGTGAAGGAAGCTCCATGTCATAGGGCCAGTGCACAACCGCTGCACAATTGTGGAGTGACAAAGGGACACGCTCTTGTCAAGCACGTTCCTCCTGCTCCCTTGTTTGCTGGAGCATAAAGAGTCAGAGAAAGGTCCAAAAAAGAGCCAATGCCAACATTCCTTCCCCTTGTGTACCTTTTTTTAGTGGTACACGGCCATATTGCTCCTTAAAACAAGTGCAGAAAGGGCAGGAACCTCTTAAACCACCAGACACCTTGTGATGGAGAGAACGGTCACAGGGATGTTGTGTTGTGCAGAGCAGACAGGGCTCCTTGTCTCCTCGGATGGTCACTCCCATTCCAACCTTTTGATGCACAGCACTGGAATCATTGCGAGGAGCACCCAGGCTGGCAGTGACCTCCAGATTTAGTGATTCAAAGGGAACCCTCAGCCTCCTCCTCCTCATCACCGTTCAGCCTGAGCTCCCCCAGACACTCCCTGATGCTGCAACACTCCCTCTACCTTCTTACAGCTGAGGTGGGGACTGAGAAGCTTTCAGCCTTTCATATCTCCATCTCACATCTGTCCTCTCCAATATTACTTTCAGGTGTTTTTAGAAGACCCATATATGCTTAAGACTGCCTTTTTTTCTTTCCTCCTATTTCTCTGAAGTAGGCTGCCCTGTACATTGGATCTGCAACATTATGCTCCTCGATTACAGGCCTTCCACCGCTTTCCCATGGGATCCTACCCCACAGCTAAGCACATTCTTCACAAAACACTCTAATATGGTGTCTGAAGAGTTAAAGATTTCCGAGCCTACTGCTTGAGTATTATTCAGCACACCAGGTGCCGGCCACGCTCTCACAGGCAAGGAGAGCATGGGAACAAGAGATGAATCACGGTTGCAGCTGCACGGGAGAGGGGTCTGGAAGCTGGTGAGGGAGCTGCTGAGACAATCGCTATCTCCCTGGGACCCTCTTCTCCCGCTTACACAAACACAGAGCACGTGCCGAGCAAAACCGAGTGGACCCTTGGCCATCCCAGCATCCACCTTCTGACCGCGCAGACTAATATCGCTCGGCACCAAGGGCCTCATCTTCCTGGGAACACCATGATCCTCGCAGGCGAGTGGTCCTCGGATGTGTGCAGATGCTTATCACCATCTTTTATAAGTTGCTTGTAAACCTGCTCTGCTCAAGTATGAAGACTTTCTGTGGCTGTAGGGAACTATAACATCTCGCTATGGCTTTCAGTGCCTCTAATCTTCGCAGAAGAGTCAATCCCTCCTGCCACCTAAATGGTCTAATTGCTCATCTTCACATTCCTCCACGTGCATTTGCTTTTCCTCCAGGATGGTTCATTTTTGCTGATTTTTTTTTTTTTCCCTAAAAAAAATACCTAAGGAGTTAATTCGATACAACAAATAACTCCTTTGTTAATTTCCATTTTACACAAGAATGCAAAAACAGAGGACAACCTGTCACACATAAGAATACAGGGGAGAGTCTGTCTTCCCATGGCACCAGGGAGTAACTAGAATAGCAAAAGGCACGGCAATGGCAAGGACCCAGGTGTCTTTTTTCATGTACCAATCTCAGGCACAAGGAGCTCAATAGAGAAATGAGCCATCCCAGAACCGTCCAGGGCAGTGCGACTTCACATCTTTTAATCAAGATATGTTATTTCGGAGTCAATGGAAAGCTGTCCTTGGATCCAAACTGGTGTGGTTTCATTTGTGTAGTTCATAATGTAAACGGCAAATAAATCTGTGGGGTTTCAGTCGACTTGTCTCAAAAAAAAAATACATTTTTGTTAAAGAAAGTATTAAAGGGGAACTGATATTGGAAACACATTGTACTGCTCCCAGGGAGGGAAGTTTTTGACCCATCTGTATCACAGAAATCCATAGTGATAACCCCCTTCTCTCTCTATAAAAGGTTTGTTCTGAATGAGACAAATATGTTTTTCCCTGGTACATGACCTCCCTTGTGCAACATAGGCTAAATACGTTACATACAGCAAAGGCAATACACATCTCCTTTGCAACAAGCAGTCTTGTAAAAGCATCTCTACCTACAGCTCCCTTGCCCTGGAGGTAACAAAAATGATATCACATCAGTGCATCAGGTATGTGGGAGGAAAAAGATAACACTTCACCTCCTCTTTTTTGTGTTCCTTCCCTGACTGATGAAACAAACAAGGAAACAAAAAAGAATAAAAAAATAAAAATAAAAAATTACAAATAAAAAAACTACACTTACTCCACTCCAGAAGCTGAAAGAGCAGAAAAGAGGAGAGCGGTGTGACAGCACAAGTCCCCTGGGACTACAAGGGGGACTATATGTGCTCTTCCAAAGTACAGTAGAATGACATTTGTAGACACCTTTCTTTTCCATGTTTGATACCCCTGAAAAATGCTGCTGCCGCCCCACTGACCCCGTAATGGTGCTGCTGTGTCATCTGCTGGGTTCCCCACTCAGCAGAAATTAGGTCCTCCCTACAGCATCCTGTTCCAGCTGCTGCTGGGAGTGAGGTAAAGCCTTCGCGGTACATCCCAAAATGATCCCTAAGTGACTCTTGCTACCACATATCCTGTATCCAACTCTTTTTCTTCACTGTTCTCTGCTTCATGAGTTTCTTTTAACTTTTTTCAGTGTTTACAGTACTTTGAATAGTTATGTGGCTACCATCCATAGGAGAACCATGGGAACTGGCAAGCAATGAATGACTGGCATGCAAAAGGGGTTTTTGGGTTTGTGTTTCCTTTTTTTTCTTCTTCTTTTTTTTCCCCCTTCTCCTTCTACTTCTCCTTCTTGAAAACAACCTTGGCGAGCCATCAGATGAAAGAGTCTATTCTCCTGCCAGCTCCTGCCCAGTGCCAGTGTCAGGCTAAAGCTCTCTGAGAAGTGATTTGGAGGAAGGTAGCATCAAAACAGCATATCAAGCTGCATCTTTTCCCTCCATATCAAAAGTAACAGAAGATACTGAGCTCTCTTTTCTACCTGGACTTAAGTTAAACATCCGAGCCCATGACATAAATGTACACTGGAGGAATCCATAATAAGGTACCACGTTAAAACTAGCAACTACATTTTCGATGCGAGAGCGTAATCCTCATTGTTACTGGGGAGTCTGAATCTTGCCACAACAGAGGTTTTTTTGTTATATTACATGCCTACCAACCAAGTCCTTTTCTTTTATAGCTCCCTATGGTAGGGAAAGGAGAAAGAGTGGATTTAAGTTTCCAGGGAGCTGTCAGCTTTTGTAATAAGGTACATGGCTCACTGCTAGTTCACAAAGGGGGTTAGCACTAGAACTGCGGCGAACTATTCATCCTGCCAGCGAGCTCAGGTGAACGCGGCACTCGGAGCCAAACGGGAACGCTCAGCCCCATTCACCCGGTAGCTATATAATGTACCACAAGCTGAAAAACTGTTCATTGAGCCAGCAGGGAAATTCAGACATTTAAGCAAGAGCTGGAACTGGAGTTGCAGTGATGGATGGTAATATCCAGAGCCTGGGAACGGTGTAGTGATGCTGGGCCGGGTGGGATGCTGTGGTGAGGGGAACACATCACTTTCGAGACCAGTGAGCAAGGCTGGGAGTCACGGGAGGATGGGCTGAGGTGTTCCTCCTCTCCTCCTCCCTGGGAAACTGCGAGCAAGAAGAGATGAATTTGATTTATTTCCCATTGTCAGCTATGGGGAAAGAAGCAAAACTAAGAGCAGAATGCACAAACCAAACAAAAGACTTAACTCTAGGAGGAAAAATGCCTGTTCCCAGGAGAGAAATGTGATACACCCCAGCTTGCCCACTATCAGCACTCTGAGACCCGCTCCCAGCTGTTCTGCATTCTTCGGTTTCATCACTCAAATCTGAATTACAGGAGAGCGTTAATGCTGGCCCTGCTGCTCCTGCTGCTCTTCTGGTGCTGCCCGTCAAAGTGATGCTCAGCCATCACCAGAGCGATGCAACCTGGCCCACCATGGCAGCAGCAGGCAGAGAGGCATGGACACCCCATGGGGATACCGACAGAAGTGAAAAACCTCAGAAAATTTCATTTCTTGCAAGGTGAAACTGTGTCAAAAAATGACCAAACAGGAAGTTTTAGCTTTTTTCCTGCCTTGAACCCATGGGTGCGGATGGAGAGCGGATCCATCAGCAGCTCCCTGATTCAACCCAAGACAACTGAAGAAACAGGGAGGAATATTTGGCCAGTCCAATGCAACCTGCCAAATCTTTTCACGTTGAGGTCCCAATTCATTCTTGATGCCTCTGCTTCATTTGCCAGCTCTGAAGGGATCACCAAAAATCTAAAAGCATATACATATTTGTAGTTTACAAGAAATATATCAACCTGCCCTGTGTTTCTGGAACATTTGTCATTTGATGGAATGAAATAAATTTTTAGTTGGGGAAACTGAGGCACAATTGCATTAAGAGGTTTGCAAAAGAAAAAGGGCAAATCACTGGCTATCCATAGAGGGGATTTGGTATGAACTGGTGGTACTCCCAGTTTCCACTCCACCCCAACACACTCTGCCCAAAGCTACTGCACTGCTCAGCACTAACAACGCAAGGACAAGCTCTAAGTGCAGGAGTAAGCACCGTTCATACAGCACAGCAAGATGCCAAAGCTTTCTGTACTTAAAAAGGGCCAATAAGAAAGATGAGGACAGACTCTTTAGTGGGGCCTGTTGTGATAGGATGCAGGGTGATGGTTTTAAACTAAAGGAGGGAGATTCAGGCTGGACATGAGGAGGAAACTTTTGCCTCTGAGGGTGGTGAGAGCCTGGCCCAGGTTGGCCAGAGAGATGGTGGATGAAGCATCCCTGGAGACATCCCAGGCCAGGCTGGACGGGGCTCTGAGCAACCTGAGCTGGTGAAGATGTCCCTGCTCATGGCAGGGGGGGCACTGGGGGAGCTGGGAATGTCCCTTCCCATATCATTCTATGATTCTATCATAAGCTCCGTCTGAACATTTTCCCCACCTGCTGATCTTAAGGTTTTCCCCCAGGACTGCGAAAAACATCCTCTCAGCTTCAGCATCACCTCTTTGTTGACTCAGCACAGCCACCTCTATCTTCCCAAAGATCCCGCTGAGGGGAACAGTGATCCCCCGCCTGCCGCTGCCTCTCATCGCCACTTGACCTTCCTGCCTCTGCTATCGCGGTTGTCCCTCTGCTGCCAGCTCACGGGCAGCACTTCACAAAAAGGGTAGAGAAGGAAATCAGACGGTGACCCAAAGCTGGCAGGGAGCGGGCGAGACGCAGTTCCGACTCCAGCTCCCAGCCTTGGCTGCAGAGTGGGATTTACATAATAATTAACTCCGGTATTCTTGGACCAACTCACTCTCTGTGTAACAACTGCAGATGATTCCCCCGTACACCCTTAAAAATCTGTCTAGCTAACGAATCCAAAATCCCGACACCTGTGTGTCAGCACGAACAGCTGTACACTTGCCACCGCTCCTCTCTCTGCAGAGGATGCCACATGCCAGTCGCTTCCCTCGGAGCGTGTGAGGAGGCCAATCCATTAGAGAGGGAACACAGCATAATTAAGAAGCAACATGTTTTCTTGTTCCTGCTGCCCTGATTATTTTTTCCCGCCCCATAGCCCCCCCCACCATCTAACTTTGCTTTTAAACAGCTCCATCCAGTTTATTACGCTGATTTTCAGGCTTGCAGGGCTAGCGAATTTGGGAGGCAGGGTCTGTTCTCCCAAGTTCTCACAGCACTCATCAGCTGGCGTGTGAGGGTAAGAGAAGCTTCCAGTTAAACTACATTTTTGCCTTTTTTTTTCCTTCCCTGAGAAATATCCTCAATAAGAAAGATCATGTTGGAATAAATAACAGGAGACGTGAAGAGTACAGAATCTAAACACACGCATTCCGCGCACTGTACGACGGCAACAAATGATTACATCCACCCTGAAACATCCACAGACGGTCATGTTTGTTTTCATTGCATTCCAGATATCAGTTGCAATCAGTCTATATATATTTCTTTCTCTCTCTTGCGTGTGTGTGTGTGTGTTCCCTTTATATACGGAACAAAAGAAACACTTTGCTAAACTGAGCTTTATCTTCAAAACCTGCGCTCTGTGCGATGCACACTGTGTAGAAAAATGTCAGCTAAAAAGAGGATTTTAAAATCAAGCTCTGTTTGGAGCTATAATGTGAATTTGTCTTCGTATGAATAATTTGCACTAGTTTTCCTAATTTGGCAAGCAAAGAGTACAGCATAGCTTCACAAGCCATAGTACCTTTGTGCTCTTAATTCTCCAGGGGCTACCTATACTTGTCTTCCTGTACATTGGATCACTGCTAGTGGAGGTCTGAAAAGCATCTCCAGCAATCTTTAATTCATGTGATTAAAAATTCAAAAGAAGCCCTTGTACCAGCTGTTAAACTATGTTAGTAAGCTGTAATTCAGAGTTCAAATCCCAGCAAATTGAAGGTTAGGTTAACAGGATCATTCAGTGGAACTGCATTATATCGTAGCAACTAGAACAGTAGGTGGACTGTTTTATACATGCTCATTTTCAGAAGATAAACTAAGGATGAGCAAACTCATAGCTCTGCAAACCTTGCCTTGGATTTATTTTCCCCCTCTCTTTCTGTAACATGATTTTTTTTAGAGCCTGGCAGATGAAACCAACTGTGGGTTTTGTTTAATCTTTGCACAGATAGAAGCAGAATAAAATCAGCATGAAGTGTTTTGTTTAAGATTATCTGGAATCTGAGAAATGTGTTTTTCATCTCTGAAACTAATTAGTTTAAATATAACAAAGGTGAAATGAGTTTGATGGTCTTAAGTCTACTGTTCATTCTCCTTCAGTAAATAGAGAGAAAATATATGAGAAAACAAATCCACCTTATTTAGCACAGTTTGACATGATTATTCTTTGCTCAGGCTGGTCCCAAGATAAACTTCCAGGATGTCTGGGAGAATCAGCCTTAAGTGCAAGTAAGACTAAAAGTATTATGTACGATTACAATTATTATTTATTATTAGCACTACAATAGTCATTAGTCTTCAGCTGAGAGTGAAATGTTATTCTGGAAAGTGCTGTATATAAAAGCGACAGTATTTGCTCTCCGGTGCTTACAGCCTCTGCAGCTTTACAGAGCTTGCAGGGAGAAGGTGAGAAACAGGATGTAATATCATCTTTAGTTTGCAGATGGGGAATTATGGCACAAAGTATCTTTCCCAAAACCACACAGGAAGCATGCAGAGCTAGAAGCTGAATCCTGATCTCCTGAAGGCTTTAACCAAAATACCATCCTTCCTGTCTATTGAAAAACTCCCATTTATTATATAGTAGTCTGTAAAGCAGACCCTTAACGAGCCCAGACTCCAAAACTAGATGTGGTCCTATGCCTATGGTACCCACCAAAAACCAAACCAGAACAAAATACTAATCCATTTAAAATATCCTGATGAAGTCTTTATGCTGGTGACTTTGATAAGGTAGGTTTTGTGCAGTAGAGGGAAACGCTGACAAATGAAAATGAGGTGGTGTGCAAGGCTAGGAAGGATTGATAGCTTGCTCAAGATGGCAACAGAGACGGGGGAAAAGGGCCTGTTGGGGTTACTGGAAAGGTAATTTTGGGTGATGACACTTGCCAATAGAAGCAGTTAGGAAAACTATGTTTTTCAAATTCAGAAGATGCCAAATGAGAAAAAGTGCTGAGGATGAGCATGTCAGGGATGTTGGTAGAGGGAAAAGTAAGCTGAACAAAGAAGTGAAGAGAAGCTTGGTAGAAGAAAGGAGAGGTGCTGTAGGGCTACAGCCCTCCTGCCAAACCACGGGAATTTTTGCATAAGTAACAAAGGAATATAAATTAAAAGTGGACTTTGGAAGTTTGCCTCTTCGCTGTTGGTAAGATACCCACTAGTGAAAGCCCCAGCATACTTTGCATGTCAACCTCCCAGTGATGTACTCACAGGTTTGAAGACAGAAGACATTTGTTCGTACATCTTTCGGCCATGACGCCTGCAAACTATTTTAATAGAGTGGTTCCTTCTCATTTCCCACCTGAGGCAGCATTTCTCCTGAAAGAAATAAAATCCTAGTCATTATTCCCAATTAAGGCTTTCAAATAAATTTAACAAACAAACAACAACAACAAAATTGTTCGTGACCAGAACATGTTTGTCTGTACGCGAATGACATGTGGTTGGTTCCTACCATTAAAACCCTCCATTGACAAATCACTCCCACTGTGGGTCAGATGTCATGTGTACACACATGGCACTCCCAAAACACTCTTAACGCTACATCAAATACAGTTTTTAAAAATAACTTCGTCTAACCAAGGACTGAGCAAACTTTGTGAAGGACTTGGCCTCATAATTTAGAGTCATCATCATCAACAAGCTTTCACTTGGATAGCACCTTTCATTCAAAGATCTCAGAACACTTAATTTAATTAAGCCTTTCAACAATGCCATAATGCAGCCAAATGTTATAATAACTGCTTGTAGAGGTTTGAATCTGAGACAAAGAGAGGTTAAATGAGTCTCCCAAGGTCCCAGAATGAATTAATAACATCGCCAAGAAAAGGTTGAATAGCCAGACCCATAGCCCTCTCCCGCACTGCAAGCCATGATCCTTCCGTCCTCTCCCACCCCGACACACGGACACGGGTGGGTTTCTGGGATGTGCTGGGGATGCCACTGGACCTCTCATCTTCCCAGGAAGGTTAGGAGCAGGCTGTGTGAAAAACAAACAGCAATGTCTCAGCAGGGTTAGCTGCACCCTGTAAAGGACGGTGGTAATTGGAATGTTCTCCCCCCGCCTAAACAAGATGAGAAAAGGTCTCGTGATGCTTTCCTCCACACCACCACTTCCTCTGGGTTACCTTGGGAAATGGGATTGTTTGCTGTTTTCCCATGGCTCAGATCTGTGAGATCTTTTACGGTGCATTAGTGGCCTATTTTATAACCTGCGTCATCCAAAGGCTTAGGCTGGGAGAGCACACAGACACCTCAGCCCCTCGGGAGGAACATCTTGTCCTCGTACCGGCACGATACGCTGTACTCTGACTTTTTCTAGGAGGTCTTTCTCATTCAAATACCGACTCGTCCTGATTCCCTTAGCCTGGGAGATCTGAGGAGCATACAGGCTGCAGTGGTATGGCTCCAGGCCATACAGCGCACACTAAGCATTACCATATGTCACAGAGGCAGCTAGACAAAATCTTCCCTGAAATGCGAAGAGGAGCTCTGGATGCACACAAAACTTCGCTAGTCTAAGACCAAACAGCAAAGGTTTTGTAAAACAAAACCACTTTGCTGCTGAGCATCAGCAGCTGCTTTCAAATTTACAAATACATTTACGTTCTACAGATCATAAATGAGAAGCAATTTATTTCCTAGATGGCTGCCAAGACCTGAGGTGGAGATTCATTTTTTTCCCAGGCATTGCTGGAGGGTTTCAAGTGCTGTGACCTGCAGGTAGAATGACCCTGGAGCACCGGGGTCTGTGGCTCTAACCCTCTGAGCTGGATCTCATTGACATGAATTGCCCTGGGCTCTGCGGGAAGGATTTGGTCTTTATTACATCCAGGATTTCCCTAGCATGAAGGAACTCCAAGATTAAATCTTTGGCCCTTTTGTTCTGAGGACTGGCACAAGGGAGGATGCGCCGGGACCGACTGCATTGTGAGCAGAGCATGTGGGGTCTCATCAGAAAAGCCACGTCACATATTCTTCCAACTCTATAATCTCATGAACACAAATATTTAACATCCGTCCCAGCCCCAGATTTATAAAAGGCCATCTGTTAACTGCTTTCACTGGTTCCCAATTAAGCCATCTCCACGGTGGGATTGATGCCATTCACGACTGACATGATACCTTCAATTTGAGGATAAGATAGTTATTTGGACTAATTTCTTTGTGGAAAAGCCCTGTGTAATTTAACAATGTTGAAAATAAGTGGGGCTGGGCAGAATTACAAACAGGGTCTGCATCGCTGATGGTACCCGTTTCACTAGTACCATCTAACTAAAGCAGAAGCTCCAGGAATCACATGATGCTTAAAACATTGACTTTTGATTTTAAAAACCAGCCCCTGGTCCTTATTATAGAGAAGCTCAAAATGTGAGGTTTAAGGCTGAAAAATAAAAAGGCAAAGAACAATTCCAATTGTATTTTTTAAATCTAATTATTTTAAGCATGATTTTGGAATGTTGGGAACTGAAGACAGCAGTGTGACACAGAAATTCCTATAAAAAGGGAATGACGTGGGTTAGCCTACCTTGTAATGGCTTAAGATTATCTATATTAATTAAGCACCTTATTTTAATGTGTGACCGTTAATACATAAAACAACATTAAAATATAATATTTTTTTTTCTGTTAAAGGTTAAACGGGCTCGATTCTTTGCATGCGCAAATGAGTGCCATTCCCTTGCATTAATTGCTATCATCTTGATTGCCCACGTTTCTTGAAAATGCAAGTCTGGGCGATTTTAGCATGTGAATTTTAGCTTCAAACTCCTCGCTATGAGAGACCTTGGTCACAACAGGACCCGGGCAGGTAGAGCAGAGCCTGCAGACAGACCTCTGGTGCTACACACCGCCTGGCTCTGCTTACAGGCTCCACTGAAGGCTCCGAGCTCTGCAGATATTTTCCTCCAGCAATTGTTCAAAGCCTCGGCAGCACATAATGAAACTTGCATTTTAGATTTATTTTAATGAGCCGAAATCCACCGACCTAATTGGTGTACACATCGGGTGTTTTTAGTTACGAGATAAACAATTTATCGCCGTATCAAGGAAACATCGGTTAAGATTTTATTAGACTCCCAAATATGTACGATAAACCTACCCCTCTGTTTGTTGCAACAGCTATGGTAAAATAAACTCCCAAGCTCTTTGTCTCAGCGTGTGGAAATGTGCCCCACTCCCACCCACCGCCCCCATCGCCGACACTTCGCACCCAGCTTGGCGAAAATACCGTCTGTGCTCCTACAGGTGTTAGATTTTTTTGCTCCCCCAGTGACCAGTAAGAGTGCTATTGGACTAAAATAATCTATCTAAAAAACAATGTGCTGGCATGACTGAGAACATACATATAAGGCCACTGAGGTCCACACAGCAAGGATTGCACAATAACCCATTAAAATAAACATTTGCAACCACAGATAGCTGGACTGAAATCCCTGCTCTGATACAAATAACATCTGGACAACTTTTGTATGCATCTTCCAGCATAAAACACCCTTGAGAAAAAATAGAAGGCAAGCTAAAAGACAAAGGACCACTAAAGATTTTATTATGCTATGGGTGTGGTGCCATAAATTTGAGGGGATTCAGGCAAGAGTTGCCAAGCTTGAATTTAAACAGCATGTTGTTTTTAAAAGTTGTAACATTAGTGACGAACAAGTCAGTGTTCTTACATAATTAATCCAGTGTGAAATAGAGTGACTGGAAGACATCCAGTGGTTTAAAAATAACTCAATCATTTATAAGATCCACAGTACTATAGGATTTAACATTAAGGCACAGGAAGTGAAGGCATCTTGGTAGGGAGCATGCTGTTTTAATTCCACAAAAGCTTCATGAATTCAGCTTAACCGAGCTCACTGTACAACAGCCCTGAGCCATCCAAAGTGAGGGAGGCTCCTCTCGAGTGGATCCAGGTTTAATGACCGGGGTTTTGTGACCATGATTTTTTTATTATTATTTTTTAATATTTTTTTTCTCTCCACCATGTAAAACTGTCTCTAGCTGGAGGTACCATTAAAGAGACAAAAATGTGAGTGCCTTTTTTTTTTTTCAGAATGGTAATACTTAACCTGAAAGACTGGGAGAAAGACAAATATGTGGGGAAGCTAATGAGCATCTTCAGAAGGCATATAATCACGGTAGGAATTCGAATGGACTTGAACATGCAGTTTTGTTTGTTAGTGGTGTTTCCAGCTGGCAACAAGCACAAGTGCAAACTGGAAGGGCAGCGTGAGTGGGGCTCAACCTAATGATAAAGAAAAACAGCCAGACAAAACTTGCGCTCACTGTGCTGACCTAAAGTCACCACCTACAAACCGAGGACCTGATTCTGCAAGTTATTCCAACACGAATCTCCAGCAAAGCTCCCTGCAAATTTAGGCGTGGTTACAGCCAGTTTCCACAAGCTGGAAGCGAGCAGCAGTAGATGTATTTGAGCCCTCCCCTTATGTGTACAAAATTCAGGGGGAAGGTCCAGGCAAAGCTGCTTCTCTCGATACTGTTTTCCAGCCCTCAAGTGAAACTGCTGCACCTTACAGCACTTAATTTTGATGCAAGCTCCTGAGCTGCATCCAGCTGTCCTGTCTGTGCTCAGGTCTCATCCAAGCACCCACCAGTGCTGTGGGATGAGCTGCTGGAAGGTGGATATCTGGGGCAGGATTTAGAATCAACAAATCAGTTTGACTGGAAGAAACTCTTAAGATCATCAAGTCCAACTATAACATAACTTTGGCATTAAGCCATATCCCTAAGAACCTCATCTATACGTCTTTTAAACTCCTCCAGGGATGGTGACTCCACCACTGCCCTGGGCAGCCTGTTCCAATGCCCAATAGCCCTGCCCATGAAGAAATTTTTCCTCATATCCCATCTGAACCTTCCCTGGCACAACTTGAGGCCCTTTCCTCTTGTCTTATCACTTGCTACTTGGGAGAAGAAACCAACCTCCTCCATGTTCCAACCTCCTTTCAGGCAGTTGCAGAGAGTGAGAAAGCCTCCCCTCACCCTCCTTTTCTTCAGGATGAACATTCCAGGTTCCTCATAATTTGGTGAACTGGAAAACTCTACAAATCAAATTTAGCAGACAAATTAACAGGCAGAGTCTTACCTCCATCCCAAAGATGTGGGACATCTCCCTTGCAGCATGTATCACGCTTTGGCCTGTCCCTGCTTGGAGGAGTGCTCGACACCATGTGCTCACTCTGAAATCACCAAAGACTTGTTTGGATCAGGTCCCAAGTGGATTTCCATGTCTGAAGCATCATAGTCCTGCCCACTGTCTCATTACAGTGTGAACAGAGAACCCGTATCGCCTACAACCACCAGCTCAGCACGACCACCATGGATACAGGCACTTCCAGGTCTAGCTGGACATCTCATTGTCATTTCATCATCCCACCCTGTTAAAACCCAACAGCCTGAGAACTGGGTTTGCCCCAAATAATAATCCTGATAAAGAGAAATAAAGTGAATAGATAGATGGTGACTCTTCTTTGCCTGGCTTGACATGCAGGATAAGAGCAAATACATCAAAATTGTAATCTTGACTGATCAAAATAAATCACATACAATTGATTTTGACTAATGTAAAACTAACTGAATACATTTCTGGAAACAGTACTTATGAATTAATAATAGCGATTAAGATGAATTAAACACACAGATGAAATTCTGCCCTACAACATGCTGACTTCCATGGAAACTGTGCGTACATTTAGGGTTTGAGTCTAGCAAGTTAATTCTGAATTATTTTTATCTGTTGAATCAAAGCAGTATGTTAAAAAGAATTTATGTCACTAAATAACATGCTACACTTACCAATGTTTATTGAGCTTTGAATATTTTTTTTTCTCAAATTAACAGTGTATTTGCTTAACAATGCAAAAAGTGGCTTTGTAAAACCTATGATTGCTGGACTGGAGCAAATCTTAACTAAACAAAGGTGTAAGAAGTGTGGCTCAAAGCAGTATTTTTGTTTCAGTGAATAAAGACAAATTCCAGGGATCATTAGCCTTATGTCCTGTTTTGTCCTTGTTCCCATTTACCTATAATGAGAAGTCTGATCCACAGGTTCTCTGTCCATACCAAGAGTATTATGTCCCAAGTTTGACCCAGCAACATTATGACAATTTTTTCCCTTTAAAAAGTCAGTTACATTTTGGTTATGTATTCCTCTTTCTATAAAAGTGGCATTTTCATAAATATATATACACATATTTTATATGTGTAAGATGTATTTTATTTCTCTGTGTGTATACATATGTGTTTTCTCATATGTATTTGTCTATTTCTCTCTATAACAGATTAATTCTTTAAGACAGACTTGATCTTGGACTAGAAACTGTGAAATTTAGAGTAAGCAAAATGGAGTAAACTGAAATGCACTATGTGGCATTTCCTATGAGGATTTAAGGAAGTACATTTAAGAATGAGGAAAGATTGATTCGAGCAAGTTCAAGCCCATTAGGTGTTTTAGATTTGGCATAAGAACAGAAAGAAGGAGTAACTATGGATGTGGAAGTAAATACAAAATGAGCTATGTTGTCATATACATGTCCTTAAAGGTAGCGTGTGTCAGGTTAACCTTTCTTTGCCTGGTATCACCTCAGATTAATTCGGATGAGAAGATCTACAGAGGAGGACTTGTAGGTGAGAATCATCAGAATATGAGAATTATCTCCTCTGTATTATCAGAAGAGATTGAAATATCTAGCCACACTGAGCACAATAAAAAGAAGCCCTAGATGCATTTTTTGTCCAATGGGGTTAAACCCATAAGGTTAAAAGAAGTGGTGAGAAGATTTTATATTAATACAAGTATGAATGGATATCATCTGGCAGTTAATGAGCTTTGGGAGAAGCCTGATGAAGGGACCTCTCCAGCAGCCATCCCACAAGGGCACAGGGATTTGGGAAGCAAGAAAACAACAGCCCCAGAGGCTGTTTAAGATGGAGCTTGATCAATTCACATATGGGATTATTAGACGTGGGTGTGAAACCCAGCGCTCAGAGGATCCCTGCCAGTCTAATGTTTCTAAGATAAATAAAATAATATTTATTTTTTTTTAAGCCATAGATTTTCAACACTTAGGAAAAAAAAAATAAAACAAGTTTACTGAAAGTGATGAAATCAAAATATTCCCCATCAAAATATTTCCCGCAAACATTTTGATTGCCATAAAGTATTTTTTTCAGCAGAAAACTCTCTCTTGCATTTGCTTCCAGCTGCTCAAGGCAGAATTGGGCAGGACGTCTGGAAGGGACTTGGACTTTCATGCCTCGTTGCCACTGGTTGACCTCCTCCAGAGAACCCAGGGCATGCTTGGGTTGGTCTTCATGTTCCTGGTGATTAAACAGCTCTCGGTCTCACCTCTTGCAAAATTGTAGTAACATACAACACAGTGTCTCTCTACGAGATGTTAACAGCAAAATGCTCTGTTTCCTCATGCATAAGCACCGGCCAAAAGGGAGGTCCCAGTCCTGGATGAGGACAGGTTCTGGCTCATGGCAAGGACAACCGGGGCAGGCACTGGAATAGTTTCTTGGAGACACCGATGGCTCTTCTACATCTGATTTGAAACGTCAAGTTGGGCAAATATCTGTTGCTACATACTCATAGTTGATCTTACCTAAGGCCAGCTGGGTGCACCAGATGCTCTAATTAGTAGACCATAGCAGAACTTTTCTGTTGAAATTGCTTTTCTAATAGAAAATATCCTTTCCAGGAAAACGTTGTTGAGAAAACAGGAGTTGTTTTGAAGAGTTTTCTTTCTATGTTGTTAAAATACAGCTTTCCGGTTAATTGCTTAGAAATAATTAATCAATTTCATTTTTATCAGCAACTTGAAAAATCATTGTGGATTTCTAAAAACATGGAACTTTTGGAAATCCTTTCGTATGAAAAATGTTGTGGTTTTAAATTTTCTTCCAAGAGTTGGATTAATTTCTTTTCTAAAAACAGAAAATATGTAACGGGAAGGGATTTCCACTTTCTAGCCAGCCATGGCATTTAGTGGTATTATTATAATTAGTTATTTTCATTCCTTTTATGTAGAACCATTCATAAATACCCTAAATTGTAGCAAGGACTACCCACAAGTTCGCTTTTACTAGGGCAGTGAAAATCAGAACCTTATTTTTTATAAAGAAAAGAAAAAAAAAGAATAATTTTGTTTGGGATCAGAACTTCTATGCAAATACAGTTACTGAACAGACCAGAACATATTAAAAGGAAAGCTTTATAGTGAAATAACCAATCTGAAAATAACTAAGTGCATTTAAATGTTCCCAACTTTTGGAAGTTGCTATCAGGCAGCATAAAACAAGTGATACGTTCTAAATATAGTCCTTGCTCTTCAGGATGCTGAATGCTCTCCAGACCAATCACTAGATGGATACAAGCTATATCTGAGACAGGAGCTTGTTACTAATTAGTATAAGCCAATGACAAATTAGAGAGAAACATCTGACATCCTGATAAAATAATCTTCAGTTTTCAAGAGTCTACTTTTGATTACTTTTCGGACACATGTAAGGAGAAAAGTATTTACAATAGCAATGACCTGGTCCTTGCAAATAAACAGCACAAAGGAACTGCTTGGAAATAAAATTTTTAGCGCTGACCTGGAATTTAGATGCCACGGTTAGAAATTCCTACATCAACAAGTAAAAGAAATCCAGGAGAAAGTTCTCAAATACAAAAGGCACAATGTATTCAGAATAAGAAGCATCTGAAGGAAGGTGGGAACAGCTGGAGTTCAAGAAAGTCACACGTCCTACCTGTATGTTGTGTACCTCAGATGCTAATCCTGCTGTGGATATCAGTGATAACCCCGGTGTTGATACTGCATCTGCATTCCACTGAGCAGAATGTCAGTCCTACTATGGTTTAATATACATTATGTGATGCTAAACATACTAGCCATAGAATTGCATCAGCTGACAGCTTGCATGAACCCATACAGAATTGAATTATAAAACATATATATAAGTCCATAGGGCAAATGGACTTTGACAAAAATATGTGTGTTTTAAACTGAAAGAACAGCATTAAAAGTTTTGCTTAGACTTGTAAAGGCAGGCTTTCTTTCCCATTATCTGTGTTTTTCCTTTGCCAAAATTTCTCAGCCACAAATGTTATCTGCAGCATAAGAAAATACATCTGCTGTCACCTGATGTATAGCAGCTCAGTTGATAACCTATGTTTTACATTAATGTTAAGATGAAACAATTATTTTCCTGATAAAAGCAGCATACACCTATCGTATTGCTCAATTAACATGGTTAATATGACTTAGAGGATGGACACTCTGGTGCTGACACTGGTTTTGGTGCATAAATTATTCACTACCCTACATATGTACCAGAAGCTTTTCCTATCATGGTTTGTGCCCATCAAAGAGGAATTTGAGAAGTCTGTATAAGACCGAAACAGCTTTAGAAGACCAGCCAAATTTCTGGAGTCATGGGCAAAAGAGAAAAGTTAAAACGACAATAGTCCCCAGGATACAGAGGAAAGATTTTTGTCAGATACTCTATTGCCTCCAACATTTGCAGTGGCAAGACATAACACATTATTCAAGTTGTAGCATCCCCATACACATTTTAAAAGTTCTGCCCCTAACCTTTGATGAAACCTCAATGTAGGAAAAAGATTCGGTCCAATCATTTACAGATCATTAATGGGAAAAAGTGATTATTTGCCTTTAGAGAAGATACCCAACTGAAAAATGATGACATTATACTCTCTTTAAAGGGATGCTATGGCTTTTATAGATGCTCTTGGTACAATTCATTTCTGCAAACTGCATGTTCAGAAGGTTTTACCACTGTCATTAGAGATAAGTCCTATAGCTGGGCTGGGAACCCGCTGTGGTGCTGCAACATCTTTTGGGTTGCATCCCCTAAATGCAGCTGAAGAACAGCTGAAGTTAAGCTTTTTCACCTTTTTTTGTCTTCCTTTTGTTTTGTTGGTACGAAGGAATGATAGGATTGCTTCTGCCCGGCTCAAAGTGAAAATCTGAGAGCTCTGAGCACTGAAGGTACACAAAGGGAAATGAACTTGGCCTGTGAATTGGGCCCTGGGGTTTGCAGTTCATTCCAGCCACTGCAACTGCATCAAAAATGTCAGCAATGTGGCAGACCTACTTCTTGTGCCTGTGAAATCCAATGCGCTGTTTCCCTGAAATAATGCAAACACCCTATGTTTGCATATTATCTAACTCCAAGCTATAAAATTACATATTTGGCTCATATTTAAAAATTGCCCAGGAGAGCCATGCTACTCTTTCTAGAAGTGATAACATTTCTTTTTAATAATTGCATTATTATGCTTTAATTTACTCATATTTAATAATCAGAATACGTTTTTTTCGCCTCCAACACTGACATTTTTTACACCCTCAGTTTTCACTAATACTGAAGTCCAGACTAGCTCAATACAGCCGAGATGAAATATTTCACGCAATATCAGCTTTTTGGCAGCCGTTGGATTTGTGTACCCATCAAAACCACATCTTCTGAGAAGAGGAAGAATTAAGAAAAAGTCATTTACCCAGTTAATTCTGTAACTATCGATTTCAGTGTAAACCCCCTCCTCTTTATAAGATTAATTTTGTTCTTCCCATGCCCCACAGAAAAAGCTTGTGCCCAGAGAAAAGCTGCTATGAAAGGGATACAAATGAATCTACTTAGATAATTGTAATTCCAGTCAGACACTGGCACCATGTAGTTCATGTTTTATCATAAGGGACCAGTTTCTAAGTCTTAGCAATCAGTCTAAAGAGTGCAACACAAAATTTTGCCCCTAAATGCTAAAAGAAGGAAGACTTGGCTCTGGTCAAAAAGAACATACCTGGGACTTTACTCAAGACCTTAAACTAAGTGGGAGTTTTTGCACCATGACAATAAAAACATCCACATCAGCCTTATGATGCTGTCATTCAACATACATTTATATATAAAATGAAGATATTTTGCCCCTTGGGTCCACCAGCGGTGGGGTTGAAGGGCTAACCCAGATAGCGGCCATACAACCCTGAATGCTGCGTTACGAAGGCCTGCCCTATATTGGAGAAGTGACATCAAATAAAAACCTCACTGGTTTCATGTATTTTGTTGCAGAATAAAAGCAGAAGGATTTTCCCCTCCTCTTTTTTTTTTTTTTCTCCCCTAATCACAGAATCAAAGACTGATTTATTAATTCTCATTATCTCTGTCTTTGTCACTAAGATAGCATGGTGACACTGTCAGAAAGCTGTTGTAATTTGGCTCATGCCTGGCTGTAATTTGGTGGTGGTTGAAGCAATCTCTCGCTATTTTAGTAGGTCCCATCACTCCCATGCCCACAGAAAAATGCTCACAGGCCAGAGCTGTGTGTACCAGCATGAGGGAAATAGGTGGTAAAACCAGTACAAGCCTCAATCTCTGCAACTTTTGAATGAGCAGAGCTTGAGAGAATAAATTACCGCCTCATATGCTTCCACAATAGCACCAAAGGCAGCTTCAGACCAAGTCAGGACAGAAACCAGCCTAAAAACAAAACAAAACAAGCCTATTTCCACAGCCAAATGTATTCAGGGAAAACTTCTGTGCAGCAGCAGTTATTGGGGCAAAGGGAAGAGTGAATAAAAACCCCTCTCCTTGCAGACTTGCAAAAAGTGACCGCATCAGGAAACAGCCCTCACCACAGCTCCATCAGGGTGAGCTGGGACAACACCACGAATGTGGGACACCAGTGGGACTGATCGTTACTGGCAGCGCGCGAGGCAAACTGAAAGCATCCATAGACAATTGAAACCACATTGCATGAATCCCCCTTCGAATCACAAGGTTAACACAGATCCAGCTTTCAACCCAGCGAGTCACACAAACCAGACGAGGTGCAGCGAACAATGGCTCATGCGGGTGTCCCAGTTTCCACCAACAATGTCAGCCACACTGGTGGTGACTCAATTTGTTTCCATCATATGCTCTTTAGAGTCGCCTCTGGCAGCTTTAGTTTGCATGTTCCTTTTCCAAAATGAACATCATCCAACTGCAGCGAGATGAATTGGCACCCAGCAAAAAGCGGACGAAGCTCCGTTTTTAGATCATACCTCATGATTCCAGGTTTGAGGGTTGCTCCTCTTCCTCTCAACCCTTCTGGCTTCGTTTCAGGGTCCAGTTCAGAGGATGGCATCTTCCTGTATTGTTCTGTAAAGCAAAAGGAGTCAGCAATAATAATATATAACATTCAAAAAAAAATTGGTTAAAAGTGGATATTTATCCTATGCATACGTATACCTACCTTTTCTATAAGGCTGCACTACATCGTCTTAATGCAGAAGCAGCAAAGTACTCAGAAGAAATAACATAAATATATATATGACCTCAGTGAAAAGATCTTCTTTCTCAGTGTAACATATCGTAACTTGGAGTTTGCTCTCCCAGCATTATTTGTTTAATAGAAATATTTTCTGTACCACCTGGTTCTGGCAGAAATTCAGAATTTGCATTTATATGAGGTAGTTTATCAAATATAACATACAGAAGTCTGTTAAGTACACATTGCATTTTGTTTGTGAGAAAATCTGTTTGTATTTAATGTAGTTTTTAAATTAACCTTAATGAAAGCTTCTGAAAATTGTTGTTCTAAGCATTTGAAATATGCAACAAGAACTAGTGGAAGACGTAAACATGTTTTCCATTATATGTTATCAGATAGTCCAAAATTACTACAAAAAGAACGTGGGACTATGTTAAATTAGAAAGATAAGCAAGCATTTAGTTAAAAGGCAAAGGTCTTTAGAAGAGTAAAGCATCTGACAGTTAACTCCAACATCTTATGATCTCCTACCAAGAGTGGTAAAGCACTTGCAGAATACAGCAGGGTGTTTTAACCACATCCATGGTTAAGATGAAAAACAAGGCAAGTTTCACAGAAATCTCGTGGTGGATGTTTGTTCAGTCCAATATTTAGAGAACGGTTGTGTACCCACAGCCATTTTTGAAGACCTTACTAAAGCAGGATCAAATGCGATTCGCCCACAGTTTTATCTTTTGAAAAGAACCAACCGAAACATGTGACCTTTACAAATGGCCTTATAAGAGAAAATTTATACATAATCCCTTCAATTATCAAAATAGTATTTTCTGTTGTCCTCTGGTGTTTACTGATTTAATTTTGTCCTTTAGCATAAGCTGGGCTGTTTTCTGTTGATAGTTAAACTGGTGACTTCATGAAGAACATAAATAGGGAGAAAAAAACCCCACAAATGTCATTATAACTTTCTTTCCATCTTTTCTTCAAATATAAAATTAAATTTATAATAAAGAATAAAAGAATACTGTGGAAAAACTGCCAAACAAGGATAGGCATCAACAAGACATTTAACATATCATGTGACAATTGAGACAAGAGAAAAGCAGTACCTAAGTAGCTTGCTGATGAGTTGTTGTAACAATAATCATTCAAATAACAGCAATAAAAGCATCACTGGTAATGATCAAGTAAGGGAAGGAAAATCTGACTAATGACTTTGCCTTACTATTCTGGTAACCCTTTGCATAAAGAAAACTCAAGTAAAATCAGGTTTTAATCAGGGTGATATTTTTCTGGAAACTCTTCCTTCCCAACACATTCTGGCACTTAACCAGTGCTTGAATAACATTCCCACAGCAAGTCTCGAGTCAAACTTCTTTTTCATAAGCAACTGCTCTGGAAAACAAGAAAATCAAAGAGCTTTTCTCAGAATGCCTTTAACTTTTCTGAGATGTAATAAAGGGGTAATACTCAGCTAGTTATAGGGTCAGGGGTTTTAAGATAAAAAATTATAAGCTCTAGATGCTGGAATTATTGAAGATTCTGTGTAACGTAAAAGCCTAACCACAAGCGCCAGGTCTCACCACGGTGCAGCTGTCAAGGTGGCTAGGATGGACAATCCTTATAGACCCCCCTGTACAGCCTGAAATTCAGACCAAGCTCAACAAGTCTGCATCTAGCTAGGCAGACCATCTCCATCGAGCATCTGAACTTATATTCTTTCACTAACACATTGGAAAATTGGGTTATTTTCGGTTTGAGTTTGGAGCATAACATAAGCAGGGCAATTTAGTTGTCATTTAGGCCATCGAATACTGGAAGTCCTGTTTTGGATCACATCCTCAGTGTCTTGTTTAAAGGGGATGCTTTTCTATAACTGAGTTACACATCGCTGTGCTCATGTGGTGGTCACAGAACACTGGCTCTGCTTCACATTAAAAGTGGAATTTTCAATGGCTGAGAAGGAAAAGAGAGAAAGAATTGAAAAGTTGCAATATAAAAATTTTGCAGTAGCATAGACACCAATCCTAAACACCATGCAGGCTCATTGCCTGTGATGTCCAAGCCTTCTGGGTTTTTTTTCAGCTATATCAGGCTAGGGGTAAGTCGGAAACAGAAAATTTGAGAGAACCAGCCTCCCAAATACCTTCATCCTTTGGCTTTCCTGAGATTTCTTGGAGGTTGTTAACCAGATACCTACAGCTGTGAGAAGCCATCGAGCTCTTTGATCTCCTTATGCTACAACTTGCAACTTGAAAGTGCACAGAAACCCTAAAAGCTCCTACGGTTCATGCTTTTGGCTTCATAGCTGGAAGCCTGAAAGGTTTAAGAGCTTGAGTTCTGTGTTTGTGGGCTCCTGACTGTAGATGGGATGGGAGATGCCAACTTTTCGGGCATTGAGAGGAACATCGCTGTTGTAGGAATGCCGAGAAGCCAGCCTGGGCAAGGGGAAGACCTCAGAACAATAGCAAAGATCTTTAATGAATAAGAAACTTCTTGGCATACGTAAACAACCACACTTAGGAAAGTTTTCTGAGCCTTTCCTAAATAGCTAAAAGAGATTCTTTTAAGGCTTTTTATTTTGAGAGCTGGATTGAACAGAATTTGCATATTCTTCAGATACTATGGGGAGAGAGATGGAACTACGCTTTTGTGGATAGGCCAAAAAATAATTAAGGCAATTATATGCTGTAAAGGAATATGTTATCCTATTCCTAAAGGAAGACTTTTGGCTGGATAGAACTGATGACAAATATTTATTTTTTTTCTTTATGCATTAATAGTCCTATTAGGCAGTACAAGAAACACTTATCAGCACTTATATATGGTATTTAGGATGCCATTTTGGTTATGATTATTGAAGAAGTTTTTAATGTCTTAATGCAAGACACATTTGTTTTAAGAAGATACTAAAGCCTCCCTAATGACAGACTGTGGAAAACAGGAGAAGCAGAGGTTTGGAACAACTTTGGAAAGACCTGGGTTTGGTCACAAAAGCTAAACAATGTAAGTTTAGTATAATAGGAAAAATATACCTGGGAAAAATGTTAGAGGTGCAGGGTTATGGCCCATGACAGAGAAGGGATATAGAGATCTTTGAACAGGAAACTATTTGGCAGTGTCTCTGTCTTGGCCGAGAGCAACGGGGAGTTAATTCCATGGGTGGGTAGGAGAGGGGGCTCTCGGTAAAGAGTTGAGAAACCAAAGGCCTTCCCAGTGAACTACCAAGAAATGTAGTTTCAAACTTAATATGTAACATCAGGGTCAAAACTGAAGAAAAGTGGCTGAGGCATCACAGCGTTAGCAAACAGTCAGTGTTAATATGTTTGCATAGATAAGGAAGATTTGGCGTAGTATACGGGCATAAAAATGAGGAGCCAACATGAGCTGAAACTGAGCTCAGAGCACCATTGCCAAGAGATGTAATTCTTGTCTTCATCTCCTTTGAATATCAAGGTTTGTTTAGTTTACAAACATATGGGTTTTCAAAGTTATTACAACAGTGACATCCATTTAGAAGCTACAGACATGCAAGAGGTTAAGATTAGAGCTGGCCAGAAATTTTCTTACAAAACAGAATTTTGCATTTTAGCCAGGATTAGTTAAGACAACTGAGTCTTACAACATCATCTTGCCAGGTGAAAAAATGACTCACTTGACAAGCACAGTACTGCTGGGATGAGTACTTTTGAATTGTGTATTTTCACAAACATTTAGGGAGTGTTATTACTATTAAGAAAAAAATGTGACAGAGAAAAATGTGCCTTTCAATTGCTCAGGCAAGGGGAGAACACTGGGGGAGCCACTACCTTCCCTGGATTTATCATAGTTGTGAGGAAGCTCTTGCCTCTCTGTACAGCAGAGTTGCTTCTGCCTTCATGTCGTGCCCTAGACCTACTATAACCTGAGCTTTTACAAAATTTCAGCAAAACTGAAGCACTAATTGGTTTATATCTGAACTTAATCAAAATTAGCATATAAAAAAAAATCTAAAACAAAATCTTGGTTTGTCAGAAAATTCCCTGCTGGCTATGAAACTCACGTCCAAATATAGTAACAATAACAATAATAACAACAACAATAATAGAAACCCATGTCTGTAGAGGTTTTTGCACAATAAAAACCCTGCCAGAACAAAAGTGAAAAGCCACACAGATAAGCAGTGCAATCCTTTGCCTAATCACTGCATGCCAAATCAAAGAATTTTGAACTTCAGATGAATTCACTTCGATGCTGTGGATTATATGGGCAGAAATCTAGATTACAAATCAAAGGGCACTGAATAGCACATGTATATGTTCTGGTTATGAAAGCTGCTTAATGATTAAAGTCATCTATGTTTAAAAAAAATCAAAAAAAAAAGCAAACAAACCTGATGGTGAGATCTGAAAGTATGTCTCTGGATTGACAGGTCAGAGGTTAAATCCAGATGAGGGTCACTCAAGCCTGGTGTTAGTCCAAATGAGTCCAGTATTAATGCTGAGAAATCCTCACGATGAGCTCACCACCTGTCTGCTGCAGAAATCCTCCCAGGGCGGGTTCAGTTTAAACTTGATGTTTACTTGCGTTTACAATACTTACACGCCGCTAACTAGGGATAATGAAATAGGTAATCTGGCTTTTGATTTCAATCACGATTACTATCCTTAAATTACTTTTGTCTGTTGCCTTTTAAAAAGGCACCGTTTTTCATTGCAAGTGCAACAGGATGCTTGTACCTTGTAAATATGACAGAGAGCAGTTTCAATATAGCATGACTTTAAATGGTGAAGCATGTGAGAAAAATATAGCACAAGCTATATTATTTAATTTTCTTCTAAATTATTTTAAATTTTATTTTCTTCTTTAGAAGATGTTCATACTGCATTTTTACAAGGCAAGCCTGAAAAAGATAAAGGAGAATTTGTGGAAACTATAAATCGGCAATCCAAGCAGTGTTGACAGTGCTAATATTTAGGTCCTGATCTCGAATAGAAAAATGTCTTATTGATTCAGAACTGAGCTTTGTATAACATCAAAGGGTTAAAATAACCAACATTTAAAGGAAAGAGGAATAGATCACTTACTACACATATTCCAGTATTTGCTTAAAACACATAGGGTTGATGTAAGCTTGTTATCACTCACTAAAAGATAGAATTTGCTGCAGAAGGTACACACTTTGCAAGTGTATAACAGCTAATCTCAGACCGCTAATAGATTTAACCTTGCATATTCGTAGATATTTAAAAGTGTTATGGTTTGAAGGTCAACTCCACTGTCTTACAGTAAAAGGAAAGCAAAGAAAGGAACAAAAATTAGAAAAAATTAATTCTTCAAAAAGTTTTTACAAATCAAAACCCTGCAGTTTCACACTGAGAACAAAAGAAGCATATTAAACACCAAAGTTTATCAAGACAAATTAGGTCCCAGTTTCAAATTTTCTTTAATCTTTTGCATCTGAACATTTTTTTGCCTCATGCTGTTTTCCCTAGTTAAATGTTAAAATGAATTCTAGCCAATACCATTGACTTCCTCCCTTAAAAATATTGAGACACATAATAAAAAATTAATTACTTCCCCTAATTTCCGTGTGATTCTTTAAAAAGATGTAAAATTCATTTAAAGTAAGTGGTGACTTTGTCTTTGAAGATCACGACAATTAACATGGATCAAAGCTTAGGTTCTGTAACGATGATAGCTTATTAGCATAATGAAATTAACTTAGAGACAAGAATCTTTAATAGGTACAACAAAAACGCTTTAATAATACTTGAAGAAAATTATGTATTTGCTAGAAGTACAACAGTTTCAGACTTTCTATCCAATTAATAAGTTGTTAATTAACTCCTTTTCCAAACAATGTGCACTTTAAGTTAACATCTGCCCATTGGATAACACTTTCCTATGCTATTTTTTTTTTTAATATACTGTAGAACTGCAACACTGTTTTACTGGGAATTCCTTGTAGAACTATTCTTGTACTAGGGAAACAGGACCCAAATATAGTAATATGCTTTCTATAGATCACCAATTAAAAAAAAAGAGAAGGCTTATTTTAAAGATGGGGAGGAGGGATGGGTTATTCCTTAATTATGGCTGCATTGTTTGCGGCAGTGTGTAGTTTCAGATTTCTTTACATTTTCAACAGAAATTATTTACTGCAGTTTATATGCCTCTGCAAAATGGCTCGTTGCTGACTAGTGCCATGTATGGACTTGACTTGGGAGCAATTTTCGTGGCTTTTTAAGTATCTATTTATAGTTCCATGCTACAAGATTTTACAGTCTTATTTATAAGATTGTAAATCAATAACTATTGTTTTTGAAGATATGGAGTGGGAAGGTTACTCACAAAAAAATTAAAACAGAGCCTTCTGTATAAAAATAGTATTTTAATAGTCTTTGCTTTGTAGTGAGGAATAATAAGGGCTTTCAGCGCTTTAATTTTTAATTAAAATGACACATTTTTGTTTTAGGGACTCCTGCCTGCATAGTGGTTTGGGGATCAAAAATTTCACAGAGCATTTTGTGTTTTGCAAGTGGATTTGGAGAATATATGTGACTCTACGCTGCACTGGTAGGCCTCAAAGCCTCAGCACAGCCTGCTTAGGCCAGTGATGGAACAATTAAATAGTTCTTATTTGAAACAAATGAGTTATTATATTCTATTGGGTCAAGGATTCATGTTTTAATAAATCCCTAATTACGGTAACTTTTCATTTAATCTGGTGAATTCTAAGCAAGTTAAGAATTTATGAGAGTTGGAATCGGCAATAAAAAGATCTACGTGTCTGCCATTCTGCTCAAGGCCACACAGGTTGATCTCACTGTGAGTCACATAGAAACCAGGAACATATCTCCTGAACAGGATACAGTGACAGGATTACATATACGTACGCATCAAATAATATATGTATAAAATTACATTATATCTCAAATGATATATAATTATTTATAATTCTTAGATTATTATTGTTAATAATAATCATCTGGAATTTCTTCTCCCCCCTCCCTTTCTTAGAAATAACAAAGAAACAACAAACAAAACAAACCATAAACAACAAATAAGCAAACAAAACAACTAACCCCCCTCAAAAAAAAAAAACCAACAAACAACAAGCCCCAAAACATATCATAAGCATGAGTACTTTTTGGAGTTTTTTCTGTTTTTTTGTGCAATATCCAACCCAAACTCTTCCAGCCACTACTGGCTAAGGTCAGGATTTCTATTTCTGATCATGTACGAGACTCTAACCAGACCCCTTTCAGCTGATGGTATGTGGCTGTCAGAGTACAGACACCTCTGAAAAGAGATAAAAATGAGTCTTGGTACATGCCTTCATATGACATCTTTAGCTTTAGAATTCACTCCTTCAACACCACCTTGAGTACATCTCTGCCGGCCACAGCCAAACCTTGTCTCCTCTGGAACAACACCCTCATGAGTAATAATTATTTAATACTCAACACACGCACAAACCACAGGCTTTAACGTCCATCAAAACACCATTCTCTTTTTGATGGAAATGAGGTACAACTAATAACTCACATGGAAACTGCATGATAGTAGAAAGAAACTGAGGAAACCACGGTTTTCTCCACAAAAATAGAAAATGCCTCTGCTCTGCCCAAGGTTGTTGTCTCTTTGCTGAGCATAAATATACAAAGTAAAGGAAACTATACATGTTGCTGGTTTAAAGTCCTTTCATTTTTATTTAATTTGTTATTTGGAAAGCTATAGGGTTGTTATTTTTTTTTTAATTGTCACAAATTAGAACTGATAACTTTTCAAAAATTCACCTAAAATATCAAAGCCTGAAAAATCCTTATCTGGAAATCACAAAAAACACAATCAGTGAACTTCAAGCAGCTCTCTGGGGCCTGGCAGTGGCTGCCCACAAGCTGACCACAGCCGTGACTATCAAGTGAACCATGGTGACAAGAGAAGTGTTGGCAGATGTGGTTCCCACTTTGTTCAACAGCTTCCAGGTCTATCTTCTTCTCTGGGCTCTGGGGCAGTTCTGCAGCCAAAATCGCTTTTGGCATTAGTAATATGAGGAGCTAACCTAACCAGGAGGTCCTTCTCAGAAGAGGGTAACCCAGATGCTGGTAGGATCTGGGGCCATGCCCTGGGGAAGTCCCCATTAGCAACCAGCACGGGTGGCTGAGCTCTCCAGAAACTGAGTCCACCCACATCCCGCAGAATCTTTCTAAAAACAAAGGTATTTCCTTTTAACTACTTGCTTTTGGCACACCAGGTTTTTTGAGGTAAAACGTTTCCAAATTGTAAATCCATCAGATAATTCCTCAGTTCCAAGTTCCACAGTATCCAAGAAATATGATATGACCTTGGCTGGGAAGTGCGGTCAAAAGAACATCGTCACCTATTGCCTTTCCTGCATACTTCCATGGCATACCTATTTTTCCCTGGATGACTCCCAAGACAAGAAAAGCCTCTCTCCTTCCTTAGTAAAATCCAGCGTCTTAGCTGTACAACATACTATGAGTGCAGGCCAGAAACGTTACAGGTTCTTAGAAGAAAGACGCTATTATTTTTTACAAGAGGGGAAAAAAAGATCAGGCTCATCTCTAAAACTAAGAAACGTACTTATTGTTCCAAATTTTTAGGTGATCTTCAGAATTAGGTTATATATAATGTTCTTCTGAAGTTGTACTCGAGCTTGATAGAACGCCAGAAGATACTAACTTATCATCTTTAAGTGAATGACCACTGCATAGAGCTGCCAACTGAGAGCTTTCTTTATGGTAATAAAGAGCTCGCCTGGACACTCTCAGTAAAAATGATGTTGATAAATACATTGGTTTAAAGATAATCAATACATTGCTTCCATTCTTCACACATGGTTTTATTTTTTGGTCAGCAGAATATATTTTCCTTGCCCAACTTCTCCTTCCAATGAGGTACTTTCAGTCTTTTTCCTACTTTGGAAACAGAAAAGTCTATGACTAAATCATGAGTACACACGCAATGCTGTTGGTCGGCATGATACACAAGACACACACAAAAGCAGGATTTAGCTGTTGAGAAATGGTGGCATAACATGTTTTTCAAATTATATAATAGCTTTCTTCCTCCATCCTATTCCAAATTATCTCTATAGAATAAAAAAAACTTTGAAGGGCCATTTTTCATTGACTATTCCCTTTGAAATAACACTCTTCCTCATTAACGTGGTGGCGTTAGTCCCAGCTTTTTGTGATTTCTCTCAGTTGTGCCCTGGATTTGGATTTCCCTTGATGACCCTATTCTTTCAATGATGCTGTTCCTGCCTGTTTTCAGAATAATTTATGTTTCACACTTCATTTGCATGTTTTCCTCACTGCATGGGAAAAGAACAAGCACAAGTTTCCTTGTCTCCAACTTCGCAACTGAGCAAGGAATATTTTCTGTTTTCTTCCCATTCCTCCTACCTTGCTGCAGAGTTGGAAATGTTGCTCCAGATGCTGTGTGCATCATTGTGGAAAAGCATGAGCAGAATCCCCAGCTACGAAGTAGGAAAGTATAAGCAGGTAGAAGAGCAACAGGTGCTACTTCTGTGATTTCCCTGCCCTGGGAATGCTGTTGGCCCTTTTTTTGTTCTTCTAGAGTAGCACATGACATAAAGGTTGGAAAAGACACAGCCATTGAACCACAATAGATGATGACCTGAGGGTCATGTACCACTAGAAGAGCACATGAGGCACACAGGCTTGAGATAAAGGAAGAATTCATCTTTTTCAGTTCATGTTGGTTTAAAACCTTTAGATTTTACTTGTAGTTTTGATTAAGTAGCTACTAAACTTCACCTTCTTAAACAGATTGTGTTCACCACTACTTTTGCCTACACTGTCAAGTCAAGAACTTCTTAAATTTAAAGTGCAGACACCACAGACAAACTGACCAGGTGGATGGGCACAGCGACGGGGTCACCCCCAGTTATGTTGGTTTTCCTCACCATTCAGAATTTCATGATCTCACTCCAAATGCTGCAGCACACACTGAAAACACCAAGTCAAGGTTCACACACAGCTTTAGAAAAATTACATCAGGTGTTAAAAAACCCAATCAACCTAGAACCTGAGGTATCATGGAAGCGTTTACTGACTATATTCAGAATTGTGCTGTATCTCTGGCAGTGGTACCTTGCCCATTACGCATTTAAAATTTGTCAAAAAATGAGGAAAGAGCATAAATATGCAAACGACGATTCAGGTGCTGAAGCAAAGCCACGGATGTCTCTAGAAACTTTGCTTGATTCCTCTACTCACTTATAAACCTTAAGTAGTCAGCCTGAGCAGTGAATAATTTCACTAGGTGAGGTTTCAGGGTCCTGACAAGTGGTTATTAGTTGTTTCTTGTATTATATCGTCAACTAAAGGCAGGCAAGAGCCCCCTGCACCCCTCACTCCTGAATTACAACCCAGTAACACAACCCACAGCATTATATTATGCATCTTGGCCCTCACTAATGAGCACTTAGCACTCACACCCCAGTTGTCTGGTCTTTAATAAGAAATAAAGTTGTTTGTTTATTTTATACGTATTTAACTTGTTGATTAAGATTTGCAGAATGCCATCAATCTTTGCCTCAGTACATTGACCTTGGTCTAATTGTTGGGACTCTAAATTCTGCACAGATGTTATTACTATGAATTTAACTTTATACAGCAAGAAATTCAGTACTGCCATATGCCATCTTTTATGAGCTTGCAGTTTGCAATGAATATCCATGACTAATGCTTTTGACCCAGGTAAGCCCATGATTATGGAAGGTAAAAAGTTTACTGGACTTTATTGCAACTCTTCCAGTAATTTTACCAAAAACCAATGCATACAACTCCCCTGCCTATCTGTTGATATAAAAAATAGCTTAGTCTTTCTTAATATATCTGTCCACATCCAGTGTCATTCAGGAACTCTGCAGAGTCAGACAAAAAAAATTATAGATTCATATGTTGCATGTCAGAGGGGATAAGATGATTTTTCCTATGATATCCAGTACAAGTCAGACATTTTTATGGTTTGCTAGTGGTTTGTTGTTGTTGTCTTTTGAGATGTTTTGTTTTGTTAAAAAAATTGCGACAAAATTTTCTCAAGTTTAGTAGGCATTAGCCAGGTGCTACAATTCAAATACATCTATTAAGTCTGTGGTTTCGAGTATTTTAAACAATTGTTATATAACAGTAGGGAATACCTACTAATAAGTAACTCAATCTATATTAATCCTCAAGGATATGAACCAGATATTAGTTAATGTCCAAATTACTTTTCAGAACTACAACCCATTAGATAGCATATTTAAAACTGAAAAATTAACCTCCAAAAGCAGAGAAGTGAATCAGTTTTGTAGTCCAGTTAGCTACTCTCCAAAACACAGAGAGGACCTCACCATGCAGGAAGGTTCTGAGTTGTGGTCCCCATACTGACTATGTGGTCTATCAGGGCTGGTGACACTCACAATTACATGGCAGCCAAGGAAAATTGAGGTGGCTGAAGTTTCAAGGTCTTGTTATGGTTTAAGTGAAGGTGATCTGGTTTCAGCAGTCTGTCAACATAATGAAATCTAGAATTGGATCCTCCTTTGGCAGGAGGTTGAGATACCACTATTGCCAAAATTAATTTAATTAATATTCAATAATGCATCTTTCATAGCTGTAGGTGCCTCCTTTCTAGAGGATGGACCTACATCCTGCTCTGTATGGGTAAAATCCATGGCCATGGAAGAAAGGACTCAGGGTGATGGCAGGAGCTCCACCCTTCTCCTAGAGTTATTTATTAGGTCAGTGGTGAGATAGTGACCAGCCAACTTTTCCAAGTGTCTTTAAAGTAACTCAAAAGGCATTGACTGCTTTCCAGCAGATCTTTTTAATAAGTAATTAGAAATGAAACACAAAACAGTAAATAACAAATTATGAGACCTGAAAATCAGATTTAGCTCACCTGGTATTAAACTGCTGACATCTGGATGTGCTAGAGGTGACTTACCAGGGTAGCTGAAGGTCACATCCCACTGTAGATATCCTGACTGTCATAACATCCACAAGTAAAATCAGTGCTATGTCCTTTAGAAATCCACACAGACAACCAAAAGTACTGAAACGGTTTACCATTGACTGCTCTCCATGCAGCAAATGAATATTAGCTAACAAGGTAAAACAAGAGCACAGTGAGGTGATACTTTGTGTTTCTATTAATTGTTTGTCTCAAATATCAATTAAAAAGGGCCTAAGTGACAGCAAAAGAATACTGGTGCTGCATCATTAATTTTCTGTCAGCACTGCAGGAAATGTATCAGCTGATCCTGTTACTGCCATTTTTCAGTGTTCTGGGCATTAGGGAAGGGATGCTCATCTCACCATACAGCTGGCCAATCCCAGTCCTAGCTTTCTCAATGAAGTAACATGAAATAAAACTAGTACAAGTTACGAATGAGGTGTTCTGGGTGTGAATCTTCACTCTTCTTCTTCCCATGTAGTCCCGTTCACTCTGCAAAGTGAAAATAGTACTTGATAAGATGATAGCAAAGGCTGAGCCCTCACACATCAAGAATGAGCAGTCAAGTCCTCCCCAGTTCACCTGATCTAAAACTATAGCCCATAGAGCCTTCCCAGTTTATTTTTGGAACAAATTTGAGAGCTTTTCCCTCTGAGTAGGACAAACAGAGCTCAGACTCATACTGACCAGTGACAGAGTCCCCCATGGACATTATTAGCTAGTATTAGTACCATAGTTTTGGAAAACCACTGCGCCAGGAAAGAGTTACCAATATAGCACCAGAGACATGGCTCCCTTGGAAAGACTTCACTGCAGCTATGAAAAGGCTGTCCATGTTGTATTCAGGCATTTTTCCACTTAATTATATAATATCTACTAGCAGTTAGGTGGAGTCTCTTTTTTTATGTCTCAGATACTCACTGTAATTTTAATGTCTTTTTTTGTTTCACTGTATTTTTGACTTCTTATTTTACTATTGACTTGTTTGCACTTACAGATATATATTTATTCTTAATTAATTTCTTTTCAGAGTTAGTGCTCTGAACTTTTGCACTCAACAGACAAAAGTACCAGAATCAGGTACTGAGATGAGGGATGTTTATGCAGTATATGTGCTAACACAGTTTGAAATTAGCATAAAATGAATTTATACAGGACTCTACCACCGTGACTATGGTTTAGAAGAGGTTTTCTGATTTAGGCTAAAGCAAACAGACTATTACCTGAAGCTCTGAAATGTGGGAAACATCATAAAAGGAGAACACTACCTTATTAAATTCCATTTCTTGTTTTGGTTTTACTGGACTAAGCCAAATTCTGCAGTTTCTTCAAGGTGCCATTATCATCTTCCATGGCTTCTTCAACCTGAAGAACAAAAAAAAAAATATATAAGATCTCTTTCAAATTTTTGCTGGTGGGGGATGAAAACTGAACTTACTGTCCCTCTACAGCTGGCAGAGGTTTTGGCTTCTAAACCAGAGAAGTCCAAGTCTCAACTTCGCTCTTGCCTATGGTATTTTCCTAGTCCTCTGTTTCTAGAGATACCCATAGAAGAGACCACCGCACCAAGAAGGAACAACCTTCTTGGTTGTAAGGGGAATGGGTTGTAAAGGGTTGTAAAGGGTTGTAAAGGGTTGTAAAGGGAATGGGAGAAATGCCACACTTGCAGAGGCAGGAGAATCCCCCTCATCTATGGCAAAGAGCTTTTTGTTATTTCCCAGCCCCTGGTGGAAGATACAAACAGAAAATAAGACAGCAAATCTCTGTTTTAGGCATGATTCTGCAATTGTCACATTATCGTTATAATGTACGTAAATGTAAATCAATAATACTGAAACTACTTGCTTTATCCTGGCTCCTGGGATGAGGTGGGTGAAGCTGCCAGCACATGGACACAGATTCCAGGCAATATCTTGAAATTAAGGTTAGCAGAGATCTCTCCTGTCTCCATTTCAGGCTGAAGTCCCTTTGACCTGAGTGCACATTTCATGTCAACAAGGGACTCCAGGATTAGACTCAGAGGAAGGAATTTCTTGCCCTTGGTTCCAGACGGAAGTAGAAAATTCCAGAAATACATGAAAAGTTAGGAAAACCTTTATGAACTGTGATCTATCTTAGCCTTGTTAGATTTCATTCTACCCAACATAAATAGGAGGCAACAAGGAGAACATGCATCTGACTTTATTAACATATAACTTTTAGCCACTAATGTAACTTTGTAAAAAAAGGCAGCTTAATCTCAGGGTGCATCAAAGGATTTCCAGAATGAAGTGGAAATGTCATGGTACAGAGGGCTGACAGAGCTTATCTTGAAATACAGTGTATGGTGAAGTTTAACTAAAGTATAGCTTCAGTTTAGCTGAAGTATAGTTTCAGTTTAGCTGAAGCTCCAAGAAAATGGGTTCACTGTTAGTCAACATAAACACCAGGCAGGAGAAAACATTATCCCGGTTAAAGAGCAATCTGGAGAGAGTAGGAAAAAGAAAAAAAGCAAGTGAGTATTAATTAGTCATACTTATATTTGTAATGTAAATTAAGAGAAGGTCCTCAAACAACAGAGAGGTTATGGTTCATCCTCACTGCAGGAATGGAGGAATCAGAAAACCCATCTTATCTCAAGTTGTAACTAGCCAATTTTTCACAGGTGACTAAGTCAAGTGCAGCAGCAGGTAGGGGGACCTGAATATTAGAAGTTCCCCACCAGCCTAATTTCTGTGTCCCCACCCAGCCAGTTTCCCTTACCCCTGCTAAATGTAATTCATTGCTCAGCTATTAGCAGTCAAACAATAGCACGCTCCTGCTCATTGACACAAATCACATCACAGCCAGAAACACAGAGAAGAAAAAAAGTCAATAAATCTGAAGCACCAAAAAGTTAAAGTTGCTGGTTAATGTTAATAGGCAGCACTGTGTGTGCAGCAGCTGCTGTCTCCCCAGCAGCTCGGTGCACATCTACTGAGGCAGCTCATGGAACAGGAATGGGAGCGTTGTTCTTATGAGTCACTCTGTTTGGAAACCTTTACATATTCAAAAAAAAAAAGCCATGTGTTAAAAACATCTTAGCCAAACATGTTATTTCTCTTAAACATACAACAAAACACAACTGTCCTCAAGGTAAATATCCTCTGTTTTATTACTTTAGATCACTTTTCAGCACTATAATTATGTCATTAGGATTGCAATTCCTGGTTCCAATAGAAGGAACCATTTAACTATAAACTCCTGGGTTACCAGTCTATTTTGTCTGTGCCACTTTGAAGGGGACAACCAGAGTTCAGTGGGTCTGAGCCTACCGCTGAAACCCATGGCAGTCGGCTTAAGTCTCCTTGTCCACAGTATGTCTTAAGGAGACTAATTTTATCCTCAGTACTGCAGTTTCTAACAGATATTCAGGCAGCTCTGATCTTTCTTATGAAATTAACTGGAGACTTGTGGCAAGAAAAAAAAGTGTGGACAGTCTGTGTGATCCACTGATGTACCAGCAGCATTTCAGCTGGTACCAACAGGGGCTCCTGTGTTTCTGGTATTTTCTTTTGTATCCTAAAAACAATATGCCCTATAGGTGGAAAGGGATTTGAATAATAAATCATGGAAATAAAAATTCTACAGGTTGCTATAAGGCCACCATGGTGACTCCCAGGATCAGATGGCTTCTTTGCTTATAATCTAAGATTTTTTAATTTACATTCTTGAAGATAAGAGCTGAAAAACTTTTGTTTCAGCCTATTATAGCTAGGACAGGATTATGGTATGGGAGTTGTTTCCATAAGTTTTTGCTATACGTTTTGTTTTCACTGCCTCTGGAGACAGGGAAGTTGCATCTGTCACGAGTAAATTCTGCAAAAATTATGATAGTGGAGACCAAAGAATAACAAAAATGCTTTCACACTGAGAGGCCTCTCCCTATGATAACAGCATTTATCAATAACGGTAATAGCAAGTGGCAGCAAGACTTAAGTATCCTTAAACTACCTTAAACTAGACTTAAGTATCCTTAAACTACCTTTATGCCTCTCTGGAACAGTTATATTGCCCCATCCTGCAGACAAGGTTAGAGTCTACCTTGTGGTAAGGCAGCTCTGGTCAATGATGTGCAAACACTAGGAAGGGAACCTCCCAAGCAGTCCAGATACACGCAAAAGCTACATCAACAAGTGGTGAGTAGCACGTCCATAGAGCAAATCAGTGTAGCCCCAGAAGATGCTCTAAGCTGCTTTTAAACATGGACAGCACAGCTCATGCTGGGCTTGACAGCACTGACCTACCATGGATGTGCAAGCTAGAACTCCCGTGGTACCTAAATAATCATTATTTCATTTATTCTTCTTTAGGAATAAGATTGAAGATATGATACTTCAAAACCCTTTCTAGGCTATTTTTTAGCTCTCCATTGCATCTCTATATTTCCCTGTTTCCTGAGGTCAAATCAGTGGCAGCTTTAATTGCACTTACAAGGAATGTTGCTTAAAATGGGCACAAAGTCTTAAACTCAACGTTTTCTTCATTATTTTGCAACTTTGGGAGCCTGCCAACATTATTGCGAGATTTGGCATGTAGTTACCTGGAAAGAATGAGAGACTTAATATATCATTTCAGCTTTGCAAGGTTTCCTCCACCCTACCTCCCACCAAAAAACCTCAAGCAGAGAAATTAGAAACACAGTCAAAGGGCAAGACCGGTCTCTCTGACGTCTGAACAGATCAACACAGGTCAATGGGTTTTGGGGGAGCAAGAAAGCAAGAGCAGCTCCATCACAAATGACTGCACCTCTGTGGGTAGCTGTCTCTCCTCTACCTGTGATTTTTGGTGCATGGGGAATATTACCTGCTCTTCCACCTAAGGTCAATTTGTTACATGAGAGGTTTGTTGCGCTTGGACTTGGAAATGTGAACTTTAAAGGCCAAGCTGATAACCTGACCTGTAGCCTAGTGCCTTAAACCAGATCTAATGAAGGTCTGGGTTTAACTTCTGTTTTAGACCTTTAACACAGAAAATAAGCCTTTAACAGCTGTTACCGAGTGCTTGCAAGTCCATAGATGACTTTGTTTTAATATGCGAGCTTGCAGGCAGCTAACAGAATTGTGTTAGATATATTCATTAACTATTTTAATGTAAAATAATATGAAAGCCTTAAAAAGGGATGGAAACAGAGATTACCACCACCCACATCCCACCAGAGTGGCTGCCCCACTGACACCGTAACAAGTCACAGTTCTCTTGGAGCTGCATTTGCTCTGTGCCTGGGGCTGCTTCAGTAAGGACTTAACTACACCCACATAAAGCGAACTCTTCCCTTTTGCTGGCTTAAAACAAGGACTCTGGAGGGTTGGATCCCCTCTGGAAAATCACAGCACTGAAGCTGGGTTCTTCACCAATGGGGGTGGTACTCACATGGTGAAGATGCTGCACGTGGTGAAGATGCTGCCTTACGCGATCCAAGGTAAACCACAAGCAAAGAGGTGCCCACCATGATGCCAAGGAGCAGATGACTCTTCCACCAATGTGCTTTAGCTGTTGAATAAAAGAATTTGCCTGGTTAGATTCCCAAAGTTGTGCTTTCCCCCTCTGCAATGTCTAAATTTCTCCATGCACCCTGCAAAGACTCGCTAACTCCTATCTCAAGCTACAGTAATCTACCAGGCCTACAATTTAAGCATAACCGTGTCAAAGTCCTTTTGTGGATGTGGTCTTCCGCTTGCAGCCGCCCCACCGAAAGGATTAAGCTATTTGGGAAATGAAGTACTGTTCGCTGTGAATAAGGATGTCAGATACGGGTCCCAAAGAAGCGATGTCTCAGTATATTTCGCTTTAATATTCTTATGTCAATGACACTGGTAAAGTAATGGAAAAAAGGTAAAAACTCCGTGAGGCGTGTAAAACGAGCGTGGACAAGGCAATAGGAGTGTGACAGTAGGAATGGGTTGTGTATCAGCACAGGGGCCGGCACGGCTGTCACTGGGGCTGGTAGAAAAACATCCCCACGGACCTGAAATGCTTCCAGCGCTCCCGACCCGAAGAGTTAAATTTTGCTCTTCGCCTCAGTGCTATAAATCCCCAGCATTTTGACTGAGTCCCATAAAAGTAAATCAGTGTAAGTGAGGCCAGACCGTGGCCCAGCAATCTCGCAGACCAACGCTGAGAAAAAGCAACGGCGATACCAGTTCGCAGCAGCTCCCGCCACGCTGGTAGCAGAATAGCAGAGAGTCAGCCAGGGAGCAGCTGGGAGGGAGCCAGATGGGCAATGAAAGGGGCACAGCCAGCTCCTCAAAAAATAGTTTTTTAATTGTAGGAAATTTTGCAAGAACATCCCTGACATAAATTTGAATGATTTTCGTGTTTTTTTTTTTTTGCTCAAACAGCAAAAATGTAAATGCTGCCGCTTGCACAGAGAGGGGTTTTTTAAGTTGTTGTTGCAAGGCTGCACTTAAAAGGGGGCTAGTATTAATCATCTCTACATAAGGCAAGTTTAAAGGGGCATATCAACCAATTATTTGGAGCAGCTGATGGGCAGTGGTCTATTTTGCTGGCTGGTGTTTCTTTCGGAGCGGGTATCAAATGGGTCCACGTGGCATGAACAGAACATAGCTCCAGATGGGAGAGCAGCTCCCATCTTTTGCAGAGTAAATCTGCTGTTTGAGACTATATTATATGACTGAAATTTTATACATATGACTTTGTTGGAGCTGGGATCTCTTCCTTTGAAAATGTGCTACAATAATAATTGCATTTACCAGTTGCCAGTCCTCCTCGCAAAACATTTTTTTGTTCGAATTGTGAAATTAATTGTCTCTAGCTAATATAATTAAAAACAAACAATTCTGATTTCAGCAGAGGGAAAGAGAGAGAGGAAAAAAAAACAAAACAAAACAGCAAACTGCAGCTCTGATTTTCTATTGACAACAAGAAAGCTCTGCCATCCCTGAACTGTTTAATTATTGAAATGAACTGTAACAGTACACTGGATTGTTGCCGAGGTCACCGAGTAGTACTGGATGTCAAGAGGAAAGCAGCACTCCGAGAACCCTCCAACGCCCCAGGCTCCGTCTAAAAACCCACACACTTTTTCTCAAGCATTCAGCCTCTGATAGGTAGCCCGATAGCACGGCCGATTTGCTCGTGTTACAGAGGTCCAACGGTGCTTGCTTGTTTTAAGACGAGCCAAACTATGCTCTGGTGACCACCGTGACGCTGTGATTCCCATGCCCTATCGCATTCCTCTTTCTCAGATCCCAGGCATTTTTTTTTTCCCCTACGTGCAGTCCAGGATGTAGACAAATGAATTCCAAGTGACCTATGTGGGGGTGGACTCTTTGGAAACAAACAACAAAAATAAGATATCTCCTGTCCTCACTTTTTCATTTGCTTGTTCCCTGGATACAGTTTGTTCGTGGCAATGAAATGCACATTGTGTCTCTGGAGCGAGATCCAGCAGCCACATCTTTACCACCCCCCAACCTTGGCTGTTTTGCTCTTTCTTTCTTTCTTTCTTTCTTTCTTTCTTTCTTTCTTTCTTTCTTTCTTTCTTTCTTTCTTTCTTTCTTTCTTTCTTTCTTTCTTTCTTTCTTTCTTTCTTTCTTTCTTTCTTTCTTTCTTTCTTTCTTTCTTTCTTTCTTTCTCTTTCTTCCTTTCTTCCTTTCTTCCTTTCTTCCTTTCTTCCTTTCTTCCTTTCTTTCCTTTCTTTCCTTTCTTTCCTTTCTTTCCTTTCTTTTATTTTCTTGATTTCCTATTTCTCCACAAAAGAGATCTTGTTTAACGCTATCTGCTCCTTTGGAAGTCAGCCTACCCTTTAAAACCTATCATATCAAGGCTTGTTATTGATTTAAATGATGGTCTTTTTTTTTCCTAGAAAAAAAGTTTAGGAAACTGGAAGTTTTGGAAAAAAAATGTTTGTACATATCTGCACTGGCAGCAGGATCTGCTGTGCAAATAATCACTGTGTATGCAGGGAAAGGGAAAGACTTCTTTTGAAACTTTCAACGTGAAGAAAATCCTGTAGACACAAAAACTGCTAAAAAAGAAATAAAACTGCAGCTGGGGAACAGACAATAAACATTTCAGATTGCTTTATGGCCCACTATTACAGGCAACTATCTTGCTTAAGTAGGCATAACATTTTTCACAGTATATATTTAAGGTTTTTTTTATGGTTTGGATTAACAGCAGGAAACCACTGCTCTTGAGGGGAGGGGAGAAATAATTTCTGCCAGTCCAGTGACCTGGTTAGGTAGCAAAAAATCCTTTAAAGAATGTCCCGAGAAACACATTGCAGCCAGGCACGAGCAGCCTCCAGCCTACCCCGACGCTGATGCTGTGAACTGCACACACAGCCCACGAAAGGGAACAGCAAGAAGTGCCCCTTGGGACCAGCCCTGGCCCGCAGGCACTGCTGTAGCTCCGTCAGTTCCTGAGAATTTTGCTGGGGCACCTATGGACGAGGCAGCCCCGGGATCTGGCGAGAGCAGCGCCTCGTGCAGACGGCGCTGGGAAGACGTTGTTTCTGCTGTCAGACATCTGCGTCTCTCCCACCGCCCGCGTGCTCCAAGCGTCAACGAGCCAACTGGCAGCAGCCCCTCGTACTTGCTATCAGCAGAAGTCTGCCTTCCTCACCGAAGTTGCTGCCTGATTTTGGGGCCAGACATCAGACCGTTTGGGGTCAACGCAGCCTCTACGTGGAGCTCAACCACCCTTCGGAGCGGCTCTCGAGGACAGCGAGCTACGTGGTGACATCTCCTCCCAAGCTGCCAGCTCCTGCAAGCTTGAAACAATGGAACAAAGAGTAATGAGAAAAGAACACTTCACAGTAGTGCATCCAGCATTGTCCTCCGTTCCCTTTGGCTTCATTAAAATTAGTGACGTCTTTCAATCCTGGATGCATCAGACCTTCTCCTGCTCCTGCGCAAAGCGGAGCTCAGCGCTGCAGAACCCTGCCCGGCAAACAGTTCTTGGCTCTTCTCCTCTGCCCCTCAACAACAACAACTCAACTGAGCCCCACATGGCAAAACCCCACTGCAGTCACCCCATCCCTCACACTCTTCCTTCTCCTTTTGTCCCAGGGGCTTTGGTTGAGAGCAGGGACCTGTGCCCACATAATGACTTGGATTATAGTTATTCGGTTGTCTGAAGAAAATTAGAGCAACCTGATGGGAACAGACTTTTTAGCAGGGCCTGGTACGACAGGACAAGGAGCGATGGTTTTAAACTAAAAGAGGGAGATTCAGGCTGGATATTAGGAAGAAATTTTTACAGTGAGGGTGATGAGAGCCTGGCCCAGGTTGGCCAGAGGTGGTGGATGAACCATCCCTGGAGGCATCCCAGACCAGGCTGGACGGGGCTCTGAGCAACCTGAGCTGGTGAAGATGTCCCTGCTCATGGCAGGGGGGGCACTGGATGAGCTGGGAACGTCCCTTCAACTCAAACCTTTCTGTGATTTTTAGTATTTCCCATAGTGTGATACCTTGTTCTCCAGTTTTCTCTTACCTCCTCAGAAACATACACCGTTTAACCCGGATGCTCCCACCAGCAGCCAGGTCCTCATGGGCATGGGGAGAATAAAACCTTCCCTGGAATATGCAAAGTTTCCGCAGAGACACAAGGAGCTAATCTCTTTGTAAATTATGTGAATTGAAGTAAGTAGTTTAACAGCTTATTCCCCCAGGTAGCCAGTGACCACTGTATGTCCCTGTTATTTAATTTGACAGTTAACCTTCCAAAGGCTGGTAGTCATTTTAGATTAACCTTTGTATCTTAAAAATTAGTAAGCTATTTCCTTCTGGTTATTTTTTTTTTAGTTGTTAGTTTTTCCACGTATTTCCAGTGGTCATCTCATCTGCTAAATTTGTCCATCCTCTTCAATGCATCACTGTGTGAGTCAGAGTTAGGGGGAAAGAGGAGGAAGAGTTTCTAAGAAATTGGAAAACATTATTTAAATAGGTAAGATTAAGTATTTGTGTCATAGTTTACAATTATAATAAAATAAAACTAGAAACTATTTCATGTATGAGAGCATGTACATTAGGAAAAGTATTTCTATAACAGATAGCCATCTTCTGAACACTAGCATGTTGGTAATTTGTCAGTTTTTCTTTTAATTAAAACTGTGAATATAGTTCATGCTCTGTTTGATTCAGTGTCAACATTTTGGATGGGGGCTATAACTGATTTCCTCGTAGATCTGTTGCATTTCTCAGGACAACCGATGAAGTGTGCCTTAACATTAAGCTCCTGAACCCATGAGGTTTGCTTGTTTCAAGACCAGTAAATCAACAGATATTGCAGTAATAGCCCTGATAAGACTCAAGACTTCTGACACTTCTCTAAATGCCCTCTTTCCCAAAACTGCAGCCATTTTTCCTCTCAGACAACCTGTTTTAATTCATTGTGTCATTACCAAGTTTGTTCGCTGTAAAATGAACTAAAATTATGTTAGTCAGAACAGTTTCATTTTAAGTATTTTTCTCAATGCAACCCATGAAACATTTACATTGTATTTTTTTTTAAACACAAAAATCTGCCTGGTCTTTCTTCAAATATATATTTTTTTAATCATTATTTTCAAACTGTCTCTGGAAGAAGAGGTAAACTTGCATGAGTTAATGTTATGTCTCCTGAAGTAATAGTAGGTGTTAAACAGGGAAGGGCTCCAGCAAAACCTTTGCCAGGGCAAGTACAACTGTTTTTGACACTTCCTCAAATATGTCAGCCCCTCAGAATAAAATCACTATAAGAAGTGCTAATTGAAATGATTTATATACAATTTAAAGCCAGCACCCACCAGAAAGTATCTGCTGGGGTTATGGCTAATGCACCATGGGGTGCTCAGATGGTTCGTTCCCACCAGCTTACTCTGCAGAGCGCAGGAGCACGATATCCATGCGTGTTACAGAACTGACCTAGTTCACATGAAATACAAATGGATTTGCACTGGATTTTTTTTCCCCCATAAGTTTAGGAGGACATCTGTTGCAATGGCTGAGGAGGAGGATGCACTATAGAGGCAGCTGCAGTGCACTCAGTGTAGGTGTTGAAGCAAAAGCCAACGTCTTCCTTGTGCATAAATGCGAATACATCAATAAATTCGTTGCTATAAAGAGGATGACCGCAAAATATACGTGTTGGGTGTCACAGACTGCATCCCTGTGCTTTCATGTCAGGCTCATCTCCCACTTCCTCGCCACAGAGAAGCTGCATTAAGCTGCATAGAGAGTGGAAATAACCATTACGCTTCCTAAAGCCACTCATAATTTACCATATTTAGCTTCAAGCTTTAGTTCTTTCTACCTTGCCTATTTTAATAAATACTCATGACACTCAATAAAATTAAAACATCAATGAACAAACCAGATCCATACGAAATTTTCCGCAGGGATTAGGAGTGGAGAGGAAGCACATCTGGTACAGGAGAGTCATGTTGCTAAGTATGCTCAACTTCCCCACTGATAGGTGAGTACAGTGATAATCTAATTTATCTGTAATGTACCTAAATGCTTCTTGGATCAAAGCCTGAAGGATACAAAAGAAAAGACTGAAAAGTGAGAAAGTCCACTCAGAAAAGGTAACTTTCGAATGTATACTGTGATCTCCATGGTAATGAGAAAGAGCACATACTTGATTCTCTGGGAATTACCTCAAGACAAACACGGTGAGAATTACTTTGGAGAGCATGTGATGGAAAGCACACCATGAGAAAGGGAAGCAGATGCATCTTTAGAGTTCAGTATTCCTCATGTCTCTAACTTCACATGCCCTTTACACAGTCTTCTACTAATTTTTTTTCTACACTGATAATCTATAGAAGCTAATTACACAAAGTTTTTAAAAAAATCCTTCTATAAAATACATAATGCCTGATATCTGAGTCACAAGCACAGTTAATGTAATCTAACACATATTGCGGGAACCTACTGCACACAGATATTACCAATTAGCACATGATTTTAACAATCAACATTCATGCAATTAATAGAACACTTCATATTCCTTCTAATTTTGAGCTCTGCATGAGCATATGTTATCATGACGGAATGTGGGATCATTTATTTATACTGGAAGCAAGGCTCCACGTAGAAAGCTGAGATGCTGAAAGTTACCCTGAAAGTGAAAAAGGCTCAGTTTTGCATTGAGAAAAGAATACTTTAACTCTGATTTCTAAAAGTTGAGCTCTGTTCTTACCATCTTGCTGATCCTTGTTGTTAATGAACTTCTGGAGAAGAAACTATGCCCTGGTTATATCTGGGGAATACAACCAGCAATTAATCAACAAGCAGGTAAACACTTCTTTCTAGAACTGAAAACTACTATATAATCAATAAATAAATGACCATAGTGTCTTGCTTAGATATTTCTTTTTTCACATTCAAAGGTAACAGTAACTGAGAACCTTGTTTTCCTTAACATGTTTATTATTGTACTTTGTTGTGAATAGGGAAGAATTATTGTACTTACAGAACAGAAGCAGAGCTAAGGTATAGAGAGATTGAACCCAGATCTCCACTATATTTAGCCACCCATTTACATTAAATTCCATAACATTTAGGCATTTAATACCTTCAGGATCTTTCTTTTCCTTGTAGATGAGGAAGCAGGGAGCTGAACGCCTGTTTCCCAAAGTCCCAGTAGTTTCCAGTCTACCTTACTTGTCTCACTTCTTGCTCTTCGGTGCTAACATAAGTAAAAAGAAATAAAATCTTATTTTAATTACTGAAGCCATAGATATGTTACCAGCTCATTAAGGAGATGAGATGCTTACCAAGAAGGTGTTTTTTACACGTAGGCTGCAAGGAATCACACCGCACTGCTGTGGTAGCTGGAGCTGCTATGTTCCTTGTCTATCGTCAAGAAGAACGTCAAAACACTGGGGTTGTGGAAGCCTTCGCTCCAGAACATCCTCACATCTTCAGCTGCCTTGTTACAGAGATGTCCCACATGTGTTTCCTATCACTGAAGATGTTCAGCAGGCCTTCACAGCCAAGAGCACCCTCCAGCAGCTCCTCCTGCGAGATCGAGCACAAAGGTGTGCTGTGCCATCTCCCTGCCACGCTCACCTTCCCTTTGGTTTAGGAAGCTGCCTAGCCTAATGTTCATCTCAACAGACTTTGAAGAATGCAACAAGAGTCGTAATCATCAGGGAATCCTCTTCCGCTTGCAAGGTGGCAGAAGAGACAATGTAAGATGTGGCATCTGATGGCAGGAGTGACCACTTTCCTTCAAGCCTCATTGTGGACATCCCCTCCTCGCCTTTCCAACAGTGTTGGGTTCCCTCGGGCTTTTTATTTTGTCAGGAACTGCTCTAACCCCCTGCGCCAGGAGGCTGTTGGTGCAGGGGATTCTCCTCCAGCAGCAGGGACTGAAGCAGCTGCAAGAGCTGCAGATGTGGCCTCTAAATCATTGTGTCTTTTCCTCTTTCAGGACAAGCTCCTGAGAGAATTTGGTTTACCACACGTCTGACGTGTATTTATGTGTTGCAGAACAGGAGGAAAGTAGCGATTCTCTGTTTACAACTGTATTTCTGAAAAATGTCAGGAGAGAATTTATGTCCTCCGTTGATGCCCCCCTCCTTGAGGGACCCTTCTCAGAAGCGTCACCTTTTGGGCTGCTCCTTTTTCAAAAGAGAATAGATTATAGCAATCCATAGGTGGCCAAAGAAAAGAGAAATTTTGCCTGTGACTGCGCCTCTCGTACTTGTCTCAATGTCTCTTTCTGATGAAGAGGGATGTAAATGCTCTCTGAAAGTCAGTGTCTGTGTAGTATCTACACTTTGAAATAAGTATTCAGTTGGGTCAGCCCAGGTTTCCACAATATCCAGCAAAGATGCACAACTATAGACAAGTAAAGGGGAAAAAAAAAAGGCTTTTCATCTCAAATTCAGTTTGCCTGAGGTAACTTCAGCCAAGGTAATAGAGCAGCACTAGTATCACTAACAGAGGTAAATTAAGTGCATTTTTTTTTTTATAGTGACTAAAAACATTAGCAATGGTCTTCCTGCCAAAAAAAGACATACTGATATCAATAGTAAATATGTATTTTTCTTAACCATTACTTTTACTGAAGGCTTTACTGCACAAAGAATCCAGGGGGAACAGAAAATCATATAATTGTGCAGGTTGGGGAATTCTCTAAAAATACGTAACCATGGCACCCTTGTCATTACCAATCAAGTAATCTTGATAAAAAGTAAAGTAATTAGCCTTTGAGAAGAGCATAAAGCTAATTAAAAATGACAACTTAGTCATCTCAACAAACAACAGCACAGAACCAGTCAGTAGTTCTAACTATAGCACAGTGCGATAACCTGACCTGCTAAAATGACTTTGCCTGCAAGTCCATTAAAAGAAACTGAGGTTCGTGAGAGTGAAACTTTGATAACCTTTTCCTTTGTTTTAAAATTTAGATTTGCTTCATCTACCATTCAATATTTCTGTTTGCTCTCTGTGTTTCATCTTCTTCTACTAAGACTTTTCTCACTTATCAGTAATTTCTACAAATGAAATGACTGAATATCCTGTAGTTTCCTGAAAGGAGACTATAAAATGGAAAGTATGAACATATGCATTGTCGAAAAGGTTTACAAGCTGCAAACAGTAAGTCTAGTCTAATAACAAACTTGCTTGTTCAGAATTTATAAATAATAACCAGAAACAATTGGAAATTATGGGTCTCGTTTATGTAGCAATTTGGGGTTCTGTCCTCCCATAGCTGTTAATGGCAAGGTTTTAATTTTCTATGGAAACAAGAGTGAATATTTCTTTTCTTGTCATCTAAAAATCCTTGAAAAGGATACATTTTCAGAAAATCATCCCAATTACCAACAATTTCTTAGCAGATAGATTTACTCAGATTTCAAGTACTCATGAAAACAAAGTAGTATATTTTCAAATCACAAGATAGTACTAAATATTTCTTAACAGAAACACACATACGTATTACATATATAATTACCTCTATTAGTTATAGCCAGTAGTCCATAGTACAACATTCCTTAAAGTTGAGAGCTCATTTAAGAATTGAACTGTACTAACCTGTGTGTTCACAACTGAGTCTCCATGAAGCTTTGATGCAACTTGTGAACTCATACTCACAGACTTAGATTTAAAAACGACAATTCACAACTGTCATGGGCCAAGCCCAGATGTTGGTGTCTTCAACAGATCCAGCTGCATGTTGCTGATACTTGGTCACAACTTCTTCAGCCACACAGAAAATACAGGTTTGATCCTCAGAGTAAGGATTGACTGCAATAGGAAGGAAACTAGAAAAGATTATGATTAGGTTTTGCCTAGCCCATGCTAATCTTTCACTATAGTTTTTGTTCCTTCTTGCTAGGAAAGAGCAGAATAATGATTTAGAGGAGCCCTTAGGCTGCTGAAACACAAACGCATAGGAAACAACCTGCAAAACAGAATGATTGCAACTCAATGCAGGAAGAGAAACCTTAAGCTCCTTTGACTTACAGTATATATGAATACATGAGTCGGTAAAACAGTTACAGATGTGTATCTAAACCAAATAAAAAGACCTTGTAGCCATGCAAAAAATATGTATCTGCTCGTGCTGCACTGCTTCCACCCTTAGGAAAGCCTGAAGCAGAAAGAAAATGTTTCCTTATATTTTGAACAAATGTTGGATGAAACAAAATTCTGAGCAACCATGAACTAGATAAACACCTTGATCCTGCTCTGTAATGCATCGTAAGGCACAGTTCACGAAGGCTAGCTCTGGCTTAGGAAAGCAAGTCTACCTAAGCTTGCTCTGCAGCCATTGGAGAGGTGCATCATCCATCCCCAGGCATCGTTTCGTTCCAATCCATGGGAGCAGACCAGCATCTACAGCCTGAATATCTTAGGCTATGATCCCAAATCTACTCATCTGCACCTCTTAATAACTCTTTGTATGCCAAATGCAATGACATTGGACAGCCTTTCCGAGCTTTGATTTGCAAGCTTTTCACTTAAAAAGTTTTCAGTGTTGAAATTCTTCCAGCTGAATTCTGTTGTATCAGTTTGGTGCAATTTGGGGTGATCCCAGGGTGCTTTTTCAATTCTTTTGCTCAAATGTATTTGTCAGGTTATGTGTTTGCCTTAAAAGCAGCTTTCTCTAAAAAAAAAAAAAAAAAAAGGTTTAAAAGGTCTTGGAGGAAACACATAAACCTAAAACATAAACCTACTGGACAAAAGCAGGTGTTTTGGTCTCAGACTCTTACTTGTTGGTCTTATAGGACATCAGGGAAGATAAGAGAAGTGTTGCTTTTCTCTTCCTTTTTTTGCTTCCCCCAGGTAAAAATTAAATTTTTATAGGGATGAGGTAGTAATCTACAACACCTGCAAAGAGAAAGCACCTACTTGATCTTTTGACACACCATTTCCTTATGTAGAGAAGGTGGAGATGAAAATGAGATATTTGTCCAGTAAGGAAAGAAGAAAAAAGTAAAATCTCCACTTGCTCTTGTACCTCTCATCAGACCTACAGGCTCTTAAACTTAATTCCAAGTTTAACCTGGACAAAGAAATGGAAAAAATACACTGTAGGGGAACAAGACTTCATTGGCAGTGGAGTGGATTCAATGACCTAATAGTTCTTTTTCCATCTCTGATTTCTTTGATACTATTTATAAAAAGGAAACAAAAATGATGGGCCACTCCACACAAATTGTTACCATAGACTAATAGGAAACATCAAAATTAGCAAATGGTCCTTTAAGTTTTGCACAGCTCATGGAGGCAGGGAGACGACTAATAATGCACCTCTCTGAAGGTCCTGGGCTATGTTTATTTCCCGTATTTATTTAAAGAAAATCAAAATACTTTTAAACCAAGCCGGCTGGTTCCAAATTTAGGAACAATTGAACAAAGAGGAATCAGCCAATTCCAGATGGAGCGCATATAGTCCCTTGGCACTTATTACTTACCAAATGTTTCAGAAAGCAAACACATGACCTAAAAGATTTTGTGAGTGTGGGGTCCTCAAAAAGCTCTTAACAAGTCATGTATTTCTAACCGTATTTACTTTACCCACACACAAAAACCCACTTCGTTTTCCTTTTTTTTTTTTTAAGCAGACAATGCTCCCTTATGTATGATTCAGTTATCCCATAAGGCTGGGGGCTCTAAAGGTGTCTCCTTTGAAAGGCTTCAGCTGTGGACCATCTGCTCCCTGTGCAAGGGCCACCTTCCCCAGCACCCTGGCTGATGCAGGTGTTTTGCTAGCCTGGGATCCTCCTGTCCAGCAGTGCAGGAAATGGGCACCCACAGATGGTTTCTTATCTCAAAGATGCACCATAATAAAATAATAATGATAATTATTATTATTTTTTAAATTCTGATCATTTGCATGTATGCAGTTATCAGCCAATGTCTTGCACAGGGATGCCAAGCCACCCTCAAAATGCATCTCTAGGCAAAGTAATATAGCATTTCTTGTATGCATTTCATAGTTATTACTGAGATGCTTTAAGTTAATTTAATAGGAAACTGAGTCTAATGAATACAACTAAGAATTTTTAGTGAGTGTTATATGTCACTATTAGAATTGTTTCCTCCCCAAATTACATACTTTGGGGGAAGAATAAAGGAGAAAATTTTAATTTTGAGGTAGTTTGGCCCAAGTCAGGAAGTTCTCTTGAGACGTTTCATTTTTCAGTAGTGGTCCAACCCCAAGTGCACATCACCTAATGGAAGTGGCCATGGCATTACCTCCCGTGCCATTCACAAGCTGCCATAGCTGGGGCACAGCAGCACATGTAGCAGCACAACCTGTACAGGAGCGAGCGCAGATTCGGGAGATCTTCACTAAACCCTTTAAATCTGAGGACATGGAAAGGTTTCAGTTCCATTCCATTGCACAAACAGAAATATCTCGGTGACAATTTTCATAAAGCAGACTGCAAAAACTTGAGGATTTCTGCTGTTGGTTTCCTTCTTCTGGTGGGAAAAGTCCAGTCCTGCCAAAGAGGGAGAATCAAAGAGAGCAGGCGACGGAAAAATGTTTAATAAACATCAGGATTAATTTTCAATTAAGATTTTTTTTTTCCTATTTCCTAATAGCAGGTCTTTTCTTAAAAAGCAAATCCTTTCCACTATTCTCAAAGGAGAAAAAGCTAAAGAGTTGTGACTAAAAGAGGAAGAACTTTTCATGATAGTATAAACAGATAAGTATAATTTAGCGTTGAGTTTTGCATGAGGGATACCTCTTCCCTTCAAACTTTTTAATCTGGTGGGTGTGGTTTTGTTTGATTTTCTTTTTTATTATTTTTTCACGTAACTTTGTCCCTTATTTTAAAAACCTTACCTTTGGTTATGCTGTAGTCCCTTCCTTTGGACTTGAATGGACATCGTTTTTTCATAGCCACAGACTCAGAGCAGAAAAACTAAGGGCAAATGTTATTATTTCAATTCAAGTATCTACAAAGTGACATTTCTGTGCTGACACAGACACACACCCGCTCTCCTTGTTCAGTAACTCTTGTCTAACTGTGCGTGGTGTGACAGTCCCTCAAGTTTTAGCACTGCCGGCATTTCTCTGCAAATCCTTAAGCTGCACCAGCTGATTCAACTGAGTACCTTAGTTTACATTTTTAAACTGAAATGCTTTTTGTTTTTATTTTAATGAATCCCCTAACTCCAAGTTTAATTAAACTCATGGTTTTTAATTAATTACCAACAAATGCAAATAAGGCAAACTACACAAACATGTATTCACCATTCTCTAATAGATACTTTTTTTTAAAACCTTGAAGTGTCAGGATTTTGAAATAGTCTTAATGTCTTGAGTGTCACAACCCAAAGATTACTTTCAGTTGGGGCTTTATGAGAATATCTTACCAGTATATAACAGGGAGCAAAATCGTTTAAAGGGACGGAAAACAAACTGCCAGTTCTTCAGCTTTCCCCAAGTTATTTTAGCTATACAGTAAAACTCAGCAGAATTAGGTCTCTGTCTACATTATTATAGAAAAGCAAAATACAAGAATTTCTCCATCATAGTTATGTCGAACTGCCCTAAACACAAACAAATAGAGGTACGGGTTCATTAAGTGCTCTCTCTGGTCATTTAAGTTCAGCTACAATAGAAATCCTAAAGGGAAGAAAAAGGACAGCAAGCTCCAAAGCTCTGAAATCAAATTTTAAGACACTCGTGCTCAAAAGTTATAAACTGTCTCCTGGTACTTGCAAGCAGTGACCACTGCCAAAGCCTGAGGACAGTTGAATTAGTCTCTTTACTATCTAAGTATTGCTCTTTTTGGGAGAATATATTTCAAAGTCTGACAAAACATTACTCTGAAGAGTTGCTCAGAAGAGTCTGAGCTTCTCTGATGACTTTTTCAACTTAAAGCACTGTAACAGCAGCCTGTTCTGTTTCCAGAGCTAATACGTGGGATTATTTAAATCATTAAAGCAAGGAGCCAGGAATATTTGTTTCTGTTCCCTTCCTAGGGCTGACAGGAATGAATTTGGCGATGTCCGCACGTCTCGTTCGGCTCACTCTCACAGTCCCAGAATGATCTGAATCCACACACAGAGGTCTCGAGCTTTAAGCTCGGTGCTTGAGCTCTGGCCCTCCTGGATCACTGCCCAGAGCTCAGCCCAGCGTCCTCTGCACCTCGGACACAAAGTTAAGCCAGCGAGTGCTCAGTGGGAAAGTCCTCTGAACGCTGTATTTTCCCCTGAAATTAGCAGGTAAGTGCTGGTTTTCCTACGTGGCAAAGGAATTTCTTATGTGCAGCAGAACTGCACACCTATGGAAAACACATTCTGCAAGCCTTCATGTTTCCACTTCTTTCTATAGTTACTTTTAGATTATTTTGGTACTTCATATATGTATATATACATACACACACACTTCTATGTACATATATATAATACCTCTTCTACTTTTCCCTCCCCCAAAACATCAGGCATATTTCTCCGCCGTGGGCTGGAAGGAGCAGGTCAAAGCGCTGACACTGAGGTATCTTTTCCCCCATAAAACACTAATTTGTGGGGCTTCTTTCCCCAAAAAGAGGGGAAATTAGTGACTCGGAGGAGAAATTAATAGCTTAGAGACCTGCTTATGGAGATCCAGCTTTTGGGATAGTGGGAATTTTTCTAGCTCTCTGTCCCTTTGTTTCCCCAGGTCAAAAATGGGAATGTCACCCTTAACAATCTTATGCAAAAATTTAATTATGTTTAGCTTATCTTAATTGATGTATTTTCGAGGAGGTTGGCTAAAAGATGTCATATGTGCAAAGTTATTTGTTGTGTTTAAAGATATTTGTACTCCCATCCTTGGGAAAATTCTTCACGTTCCCTGTCCTGCTGCAGTTAGAAATGATCCTATCTTGATTGTGTTCCAGTTACCCAGTGTCAAAACCAATCAGAAATAGGAAAGACAAAGCGCAAGAGTGTTCTGTGGAAGGCTGCGTTTCCAGTGACTCCTCCTTCCTCTGCTTGTCCCTCTTCAACATATGCAGTACTTTGGAAAGTAAAAATAATTAAATAAAATTAGCAGAGCAGCATCCACCCATCTCCTGAGCAGTTCCTGCAGTATGATAGTCTGTAGGCAGCCACGTAAGATTTACAAGCAGAATTCCATAGCTTGAGAAAGTCCTTAAAATATCCCACATCCCCCAGTCAGTTCTTTAAAAAATGAGGAAACAAAGATATTCCCCTCCTTTGCGTTTTCACCGTTTCCTTTCAGCCCATACGCTGGTGAGAGGTGCGGGGGGTGCCCAAAATCCACAGTCCCTTACATGGGGCGCATGGAGGTGCATGAGAACCTGGGCTCCCACCCAGACGGTCCCCGTCAAAATGAGCTTTGGCGAGAAGGGGTTTTCCTTCCTTAAGAAATATTGCAAAACAGAAGATTCCCATGTTTGAAAGGTCAGAGGAAAAAATATAATGCACTCATGAAGAGACAACCTCATTAATCCTGTTGTTCTTGGCCCAGTCAATAGAAGAAACATAAATGCTGTCAACACTGCGCTGCTAGATAAAGGATAAAAAGTGGGAATGAAATGTTTTACTGCAAGGACTGTTCTTATGGTTTGAGAACATTTCTGGAAATAACCTGAGCTGAGAAAATGTTCCCTAGGAGGAATACATGCTGTGGGAAACTGTGTGGAAGATAAAGTTTGGTCAGTGACCTTCTCACTATCCTCTAATCACCCAGCACACTCTGCTCCAAAGAGAAAAAAGGGATACTGTGCAGCCAGAGACACTTTACCTTCCCTGCATTACATGAACTGAAGTGGAAAACACAAGAGTACCATAAATCTCTATTTCATGCTTTCGGATACTGTAGTGAAATAATAATCTACTCTAACTCGCAGGGAAAAAAATGTGACTTTTGGTTTAGGGCACTCTAATAACACAAAGTGCAATACACCTTCAGTGAGCATAAAAACAAATGACTGCAAGTTGCTAAAAGGGAAATGTGCCTTTTCGGCTGTGCAACATTAGAACCGAAGAAAGATCATCACATTTCTCATCCAAAACCAGGAACGACAGAGAGGAGGAAGACGCAAAGCTACCTCTCCAGTGCAGGAGCTTCCCAGGGATGATACATCATAGAAAACACAGTTTAAATACTTGCATTTTAATGCATCGACATCATTCAGATACTCTATTCTACAGAGAGAGTAAATATTAGCATGTGTGGTTACCCCTTGGGAGATTAGGGAGTCATCAAATATGGATGTCCCCAGCGCTTTGCACACAGTGAGGGTATTGGAACTCCCACCTTTAGCTATTTGATGGGAATGTAACTTTTTTTCCTCTATTTTATATTTTATTTGATTTTTTATTTTTCCTTTAAAAACATTATTACTCTAAGTACTGTCTCTAAAAGGTGGTTATTTGAAGACTGGTGTTACACGCACAGAAATGCCAAAGCTTTTTTGGTTTCTGCAGCACAAATCTCAGAAATACAGTGTCATCTTCCCAAAATGGCATTGCTGGGGTAATGTAATGCCACAGCGTTGAAGTTGGGTAAATACTTTTCTTGCACTCATTGGTTACTAACTGTTGACAAATACACTACCTTGAGTGGTAATGCAGGGTAATGATGTGGTTATCGGGGATAAACGATGCAGCTGCTGTTCATGTCTTTGGTTCTTGCAAAACAGAGGGCTGGAGGTGAATCAGTTTGTGTATCCCAGATCTTTCAAATATTTTGCCAATCGTCATAGAAATAACTGCAAAAGTGACTGGTAAGCTAATTCAGGCAAAATACAGGGTAACCTGAACTGCTCAAATTAGAGATAACCATTTTATTAAAGAGTCCTTAGAAATAAAAGGAATGGACTGAACAGACCGAGATTTCTTTCTGTCTTCTTCACTTGCTGCTTTCAAATCGGACATGAAACAGAAAGGGTGTAATAAGCTATTCTCTTATTTTTCTTCCATCCATCTGGAAACAAGAACTACCAGAAGTCTGACAAGAAAGCCTGATCTCCAGCCAGATTTCTAGAAATGTTAATAAGAGTTCCTTATTCAAAAAGCACCTTCAAAACTTCTTAACTATCAGGAAGAGAACCTCAGATGTCTCATCATCTACCACAATTATTCCTGGAAAAAGACCAAGAAGTGCCCTACAGAATTCTCCTGCTACCGTATGTAATGAAACCTACATACATAAAAAATATAGAGATATATCATACATATACATGATAATGCTGATGACTACGAATGAGATTAGAAATAAAACCTTTTGGAAAACCTTCAGGAGTTGGACAGTGGGGAAGAACAACCTAAGTAATTTTCTCTCATAGGCTCAGTTCAAAATAAAGGCATGTGAGGAGAGTAATTCCCTTTGCTTAGGTGTCAGCTCAGAGCTTTCCAGGTACAAACCAGAAACATCTCAGAGATTCCCTGATGATGGGGGAGCATCTCCAGTGCTTTGGTTGGGTACACTTCAGCTCTAAAATGACCTCAGGTCCATGCAGGACCTGCAGAGGCTTTGAGGGGTGGCATATGGCAATAGCAGAAAGCCATTGGCAGAATTTGCCTGCTCCATTTTGTGCAGTGGGACTTAATGGTGCTATCGACATCTTCTGTGATATACACCCTGTGATCAGTGCAATTACTGCGTGTCATCACCACTGTAAATTTACCCAGCCTGAAACCATTTTAAACTTAAACTGCATACTTAAGAACCACTATCCACCTCCTCTTTGTAAATTAGCTATATGATTTATCTGTGGGAACCATTTCAAAAAGTATACATTCAGAAATACATATACCACATGATGTCTTTTCCATATGGCATCTCATAATTATTTTGCTGTGTGTGAACATGATGAAAACAGTTTCATAATTCTCCAAGGGTTAGGGTAAATTATTTCAATTAGACATATTTCAGAGCAAACATTACCTTAGGGTTTATTAATAATAGTACCTGAGAAGGAACAGCTGCCTTTTAAGCAGTGAGAGCTGTCAGCTTCTCACTGCCCCCCCTGTAGCACCCCTTTTGTGACTTTAAAAAAATGACAGATTTTCTCATGCTTTACCTAAACAGAGAACTTGGCAGCAGAGACCTGGTTGTAATCCTCAGCAAGGGAGCTGGTGGGTGGATTTCTTCTCTATAAACTCTTGTATAAACCACACCAGTCTCCTGGTATTTGTTTTGTGTAATGCTGGAAATCACACACAGATCCAACAGGCCATGTAAAGGAGTTTTGTAACTTCCTGAAATCCTTTCAGGCAAAATCTTTTCTCCAACAGCAGTCACAGGTCGTCAGGATATTATCACTGGTTTTTAGAGGGCAAGGTTTCTTGGCCATTTGTAATAGTATAGCTTTGAAAAGATGAAATGGAAATCTAAATTAGATCAGCTAATTAGTAGGAGTTGCTATTAGAATTATCAACAAGAAAAGTAGCTCCATTGTCAAAGTCTATAGGCTGTTTTGTACACACAGGGTTTACAAGCAGATTGTCTTGCAGTTTTATGTGTTCCTCATCTAGATGCTTTTATATATTAATGCTGTCAGATGACGTGCACTGATTTTGAACTACCGACTCTGCAATGATTCCCCTCCGCGCAATGGAGCCCATCTCATCTGATGTACCACATCGCTCTACAATCACATCTTCCTTTTGCGAGGAATACTTATATTTTTACACACAAATACCTAAGAATCACCTAGGCACCCCTAAAATACTGAAGTGGAAGCATTCTGAGCGCCGTTGGGTGAACAGACATGGAAAAATCTCTGCCTCTCCTCACCCTACACAACCTGCAGAGAGGCGAGTGAATTGACCCTGAATCCACAGTCACTAAAGCTGGGTTGAAAAAAGGGACAGAGTTATGTCTGTTGGCTAATAAATAATGCAGGTAAAATCACAGAGAGAGAGCTGGTGTGACCGACTACTTGTTACAACCTGTGGATTGAAAGAAAATTATTGTGGAGCTGTAGCTCTCAGTCTGAGAGTGGGAGATAAGGGCATCAGCTCCCCAGCAATGCTGCTTATTCCAGCATCGTGCATGGAGGAGGGTTGGAGGCACCCAGAATTAATAAATAATTAAACTGAAATACTTCTAATAGTAGCTGTTAAAGTGTTTTAAAATAAGTATGCTGAGAAATCAGCTCTCACCTTGAACGCCAGTCTTTGAATCCAGCAATCCCTGTGTGCCTGTGAAGAGTGGGTTTCGAATTAATTGAGCATATCACTGCCATCATGAATATATATATATATATAAACACACAAATAGGAAAAAAGAGAGAGAATGTGCTTATATACATAACTGTAGGTATAAGGCACGTGTACAAATCCATGTTTGTTTGAAAGCCAGTGCCAGTATATCTAAAATTTTGAGTTATCACCTGGCCTAATACGTCTGTTCCACTACATCATTATCATACTTTAAACTTTTCATCTAAGCTACAAGAGGGGAAAAAAGCATTTCCAAAGAGAAAAATTGATTGGTAAAAGGCATTCAAGCTATAAAATACTTCCTTTTGGTTCAGGTCCTAGTATTTTTGCCTGGCGCAAGTTCAGGATGCTCTATAACTTCGCTGAATAATTTCCAAATGCCTCCTGCCTGTACCTTTATGCAAGAGCAGTCACATTAGGCTTGAAATTGCCACTTAAAAGGCAGGAGAAACCATTTGTTTCTCTGTCTTCTATGGTGTGATGAAGCTTGTGGATTCCTCCAGAGCTTTTTGTCTGTGACTTCTCCAGGAGGAACCCAGCCTGATCCCAGCACCACCAAAGACCTTCAGCACCAGCTGCCTCAAATTCACAGGTCCAGGGCCAGGCTTTCTTTCCCACTTGTGAGTCCTGCTCCAGCGCATAGAAACCCATAGGAAGCAAACAAATGAGAATGCTAAGCCTGAGACCTCTAATCAATTGAATAAACAAGCTTTTGTCTAAAGTTTGGACTTTGAAAAAACTATCTCAATTTGGAAAGGCTATATTCTCTATCATGGAAACTTCTAAGATCCTTCTCCATGCCACCTAAGGAAGGGACTGACCTCCTCTCTACTTAATCCCTTTATTTATTCTCTTTTGCTCCATAACCAGACAATCTTTCTTACAGTCCATGCATTTATACTTTTCAAAATTTCACATTTTCCTGAGTTCAATTTTTTGGAAACTCTCCTAAAGAAATGAAGCTTATATGTTGGCCCTGTCTGCCAGACCTTTTCTCCCTTAACCATTTGCAAATTCATTGACTTATTTCAATCCAATTTAATAGAGAGGTAGAAGCCCTGAAGATAATTAAATTCCTGTAAGTTCTGCAAACATTGGCAGCTGGAGACAGGTAGGGGATTGAAAGGAGTGCCTCTGTGGCAGGAAAAGCTGCAACATGAGGCTCTACAGCACCACTTCTGCTGGTTTGATGTCAGCCAAGAGCTTCCAGTCTCTTGTGCAAGCAGCAGCTCAGGGGAAACTGAGGCACAGTCTGTAGGATGTGTGGGGAGAGACTGGAGGCAGTGCAAGAAGGTGAAGACATTAGTACCTGGTGGGGTAGCAGGGCAATGAAGGACCCAAATCCACAGGAAATGAAGCTTCAGCAGTTCTGCATCTCACAGTATAACTATATATATATATAAGTATATAACTTTTTTCTGTCCTCATTTCTGCAAGTGCTGATTCTCAAATCCTTGTTTCACTCAATTTTCAAAGAGTAATATAAGAACATGCAAACTGACATGACTGCCTGGTACCCAGAGAGGAGAATTTTGTACCAGAATTTTGACATTTGCCTGTAGCTTTTGAACAAATGCTTTCATCAGTATTTGTCTTCACAGTAATTTCTGGCATACAACAGAGCTCATGCTACTTTCTTACCTGTTCACAATAAAGTTGCACGAGTGACTTGGGTATATTCTTGTGCTTAAAAATTGCACAATATCCTCTGTTGGCAATGGGACTAGGCTGGGAGTCAGGAGACAGACTTGCATCTGTTAGTAAAAGGTTGTGGGATTGTAGAAAGTTCTCTTCTTCCCGCCCCCCCCCCCCCCCCCCGGCTCTGTCCTTTTTTTCTCTCCCACACTTTGCCTTTTTTATTAGTTTGAGCTAAAAGTCCTTGGGCGGAAAGATCTTTTTTTCACCAGATGTTTGCATGAGCCTAACACATTGGGAGCCCTTTCTTCGTCGAAGTCCAGATGGCCTATTGCAGAGTAGATAATAACAAGACTCCAGAAAATACTGATGTTCTTATATCTATACGACAACATCACCTTCAAAATGGGAATACTTGTCTGTATATGTTACAAGAATGCATTTTTACTTGTGTATTTAGCTGTAACAGGCCCACTAAAATACAAACATAAGATCTTAAAAGTGTCTCCATCAAAATTAATGGACAGGCTGACAGAGATCAAACTTGTTTTCTGCAGAGAGATTAATAATCCTAAGGCATCTGAGATTTTGCCATGCCTGTCTTGTTTCTGTTCCACTGTGTTATGCTGTGCTGCACACTGTACCCAGTCTGTTAAAATGCTATTTATTCCCTTGCTCAAAGAGAAAGGCTGGACCTCTTGTGAACGTTGTCTACCACTCGCGAGCCTGGCTCAAGAGCCATCTATAAATTTCATGTGCTTTTTGAAGAGAAGAAATTTTCCTTGACGAAGGTGATTATCAGGTATTAAAGGCTAATCTTATAATAAATTTGTGAATTAGTAAGCTTATTTCTTAACTAGTCAAAAGCAAATCCTTCTTGCTCATACCTTGTTATACTAGCATTGCATGCTATCGTATCACTGGTATTTAATAGATTGTCAGGGAAAATAAAATTCTCAGAGATATTCACTCACTGAAATGAGCTGGGGTAGCTATGTTACTCACTAAAATGTGTTTTTCAGTTGTTTTTTTTTTTAAATTTAATCCCAAAGGGCTTTTATTTTGTGTCAATTTGTACAATAAACTTCTCTTTTATGAGACTGACTTTGCTCGTATGTTGTTAGTGCCCTTAATTAAACTCTGAAATGCTTAATTCTTTCTGGGGCCCTAATTCTGTTCTGAAATACAGCGTTATGTGCCCTCAATGAGAGAAAGTCAGTGTAATTTGACACAAATTTCAAAGACCTCTCCAGCGTGTTTTCTTTCTGTGTTGTGGAAAGAGGAGGGAAAGGGTTGAATATTGGCTTTCGAATTGCCCCCATTTTGAAGGTGAGGACAATCTGAAATGCTTGGACCTGGTTCTAATACCCCTCTAGACTGGATGCACGGCTTGATTCAGGTCCATCTGTACCCAAAAGCAGGAATAAATTATGCATGTGAGGGGCTGCAGCAGCCTTCGCATTAAATATTGATCTGCTGGTCCTCTGCCACTCTGCAAGGCCTCGCATCTCCAGATCCACCTGTCCTCACCACGGTGACAGCACCTCCCCGAGGAGGGGCTTTCACATTGCACACACAAAGCCCATCATCCAAAATAGGTGTATCTAGAGCAAATTTCCTGGGTGTAATTTATTCCACACCCTTGCTAGCATAACAAGTGTTCCTGAGCCTCTGTGGATATGTATTCAAGAGGGAGCTGTCTGTCTACATTTGATTTTACATTTCCTTCAGCTAGTTCAGAGATCCATAAGCTAAATCCAGCACCCGGGGACTTCCAAGAGGGTTGTGAATTCATAAACAATAAATGGTTTACAATCATCCATACTTTAACATTTTAATCTCTGGCAGATAAAGTTTGGATAACTGCTTGTGGGTAGCATGCAGACTCTAGGTAATACAGGTTTATTTACCTATACTGTATATTTCATTTGACTTGACTGTTTCTGAGCAGGATTACATGAAGGAGAAGAAACAAAAAACCTCTCCAATGTGTTTCCATGTGCTGAATGCAGGGAGAGATCTCCACCTACCCTCTCCTATCACTGGGCTGGCAGGCAGAGCTACCTTACAGTGATATGAGGAACATTCAGCATTCAAATAGCCACTCAGACATGCCATCCAACGGGACTCATGAAAAAACCCTTTCTAATCCTACTACAGCACTTCTTGACCTCAGCCTCCTGCACTGGGAGCCACATTTTGCAAATGTGCTGTGGTTTAGGAGACAGATCATCCTACAGCAAACACTCTTTCCCACACCTTTCCTCCAAACCCTAATAACATAAAATGGCCAGTTTTTGATCCAGGGGAAATTCTGGAGCCACAAAACATTTTTGCTGCCTACTGCATTGTACCCATACTGCAAAGACAGCAGAACTGCTGCCCCAAGAGGTGGGCAAACCCCCATGAGTTGAGGGCTTGACTGTGCCATTTGAACTCCAATACAACCCAAGTTACGGACACCAAAAAGTATCATTTATCAGGGCAGGATTCCCCTCCCATCATGCAGCAGTTCTCCTACCTCCACACGTAGGTCCTTGAGGGACATCAGAAGACTGGAACCATATGCCTTCTCCATCCCACTTGCTTGTCTAATCCACTTGTCAGTGCATTTGTTGGTAAAGGTGCTGACGTTTGTTTGAGACATCAAAACTGTAAGGCTGAATCGGACCTGTGAAGTACACAAATGAGTGTTAAGTAATTCCTCTTACAAGAAATAAGTGTCAACAATTTTACCAGTACTCCTTTGTTGCATCCAGATTTCTAAGTTGCAGTGAGTCATTAAAAACTTTCCCAGTAATTTTCTTATTAGACACCCCAGACATATTTGATCAAGTATCTGAGTAGCCTAGGAGTGTAAGAAAGACTGGAAGGGTGACATGACCAGGACTGAGGTCTAATAGCCCCTTTAGCTAAACATTTACACATAAGTCACTTGTTGAAGCTTTTCCATATCTAAAACCATAGAATTCTGCTGGGTTTAGGGTGGTGTGCCTGTTGACTCAGTACTCCAATCAGATTGTAAGCTCTTACAAGCTCAGCTTTAATTATACATATATATATATATAGTTTGTGGGGTTTTTTTTCCTAAGTGCAACAATATCAAGAAAGCACAAGGTTGGAGAAGACAATCCAATACAAATATAGGAGAATCATCCGGTTTTCTTATTTCCACAAAGACAGATTTGGTTTTAGCTTCTGAGAGGAGATTCAGCTCAGCTGACATTTTCACATAACCGGTACATCCTTTCCTATCTTCTGCACTGAGCCGAATTCAAAATAGATGAATAGAAATAACTAGTGGGCCAGTTGTGGATCTGACATTCAGAATTAAGCAGATGGCAAGCACAAAAATACAGTCTGGGTTAAATACTGACCACGTTTGCCAGGAGCACAGACATGGAAACCCTCGCCACATCCAGATCAGAGGCAGAGCACATCCAGATCTACCCAAACAGTAAGTGCAGAATTCAGTAGAAATTCTTCTGTGTTAATAGTACAGGGACATCTGACAGTATTTTTCTTTTATGCACTTATTTTTATTATTTTATTTTTTTTTCCTTCAGAAAGATGGAATTTCACTCTGTACTGGAGACTTTGGCCAAGAGCTTTTTCCCAAATGGATGCAATCCCCTTTCTGATCTGAGTGCCTAACACCAGCATCCTACCAGTTCATCCAGACAGGCTTTCCTGCTGTGCTGACGGGTGGGAGGTGATATTTAAAGCCATGCCAAGAGAACATGACAGGGGACAGGCATCGCACAAGCAACAGAAGGAGGATTTTGCAAGAGCTCGCTTAGGTCATGTTAAACTCCTTCTCTGGCCACATCCAGTGTCCAGCCCGTATGTCTGAAGATCTTGCTCTAAGCCTTTGTTATTTATTTGGAGCTATTTTTGAACTGATAAAGTGCACTCCATCCTTCATAAACAATAATCAAAGGTGCCACTGCCTCCAAGGACAGGAAGGCAGGTGATCAATACTAGTGGATGACCTGGTCTCTGTAGGAATGTTACTTATACATCAAAATTTGTAGAAGAGAAAACAAGTGTGTAAGAGCTGTATTTATTAGGTTAAGAGTCTCATACCTTTGGCTAAACATCAGTAAAAGTCTCATAGACAAACTTCCCCGTTTCTGGCAGAAATAGATATTTATTATTGCACTGGGAAGTAAAGACTCTCTCTCAAAGCCTAACTATTTTAATACAAAATTTAATGTTTATTTCTTCCACCAGGAGATAAAAAGCTGTCAGAAAAATAATGGTTTAAATTACAGTGAGATGTTTTCTTTACCTAATCTTTCTTTTTCTTCTTTCCCAAAACCTATGCGGTATGCTCAGAATTTTTATTTTTAGTAAGAAATGTCAAGGAAACACTTTACGGTAAGCGGCTGCTCACTATTAATTACTTTGTTATTAAATGTGGGAACATTAATTACCATTAATCGTTTTGGCTCTAATATAGATTTCCCACAATAAAATCTTTATACACATATACAGACCCTATAATCTAATCAAGCAATTTTCTCCTACCTACTTGGAAGGGAGAGAAAGAGCAAGATTGTTATTGTTATTTCTATTTTTCTTTTTTAATTCAGAGGAGAAGGAGGAGCAGGAAAAACTAGTAGAGAGACCTACAAAAGAACAGAGAAAAGCAATAACTGTTCCTACAGCCAGCGCATGTGCTACTCAATCACTTTATAGAAGATAAAGTACCTTTATAAAAGGTAAAGAAATTCAGTCAGAAAGTTAGATGCACATAGATCTCAGTTGTCAAGCAAAAGTATTGCTCTGAAAAAGCAGTGAAAATAAAACAATTTTGCTATTCCTCAAGAAAAACTAACGTCTAAAATAATTTAGCAGCAATTACCACAGTGCTTCCTACTGTAGCTCTGATATGGCCCAAATTTCAAGTGCAGTCAGTGAAAGTTCATATTTAACAACACAAACATAACAGAAGTTCATGTAGGTAAAGAAGAAATGCAGAGTTACAAATGCTGGTTGTTGTGGACAAGGTGGTCATGGGAGCATGTGCTGCAAACTGTTGTTTTACAGAGGGTGAAATTTGGCTGCTGAACTCTTTAAAAAAGCCATCATTAGATTTACTGATTTTCATATTGGCAGGCACATTCTTTAAAGCACTGCAGATAATTTTGCAGAATAAGGTTGTCGTTACCCCTCAGATGCCCTTATTTGAATGAATGTGACAAATGAATATACTGTATTTTTCAGAACAAACAAGCTACAAGCTCCATCTTAAGCACAGAAACTACAGGGTGACTGATTAAGTATGTATGCTGCTTGCCAAATCTCTGCAGATCAACACAGGACTTAAATCTCACTTTCACTTTTAGACTTATAATTATTTCTCAGAATGAAGTTTCCATAATGAACAGTTAAAACCATTTATTTCAAATATTGGTTTACAGCTGGAGACCTTACATTTATATGTGTCGTAGTCACTTTGGGCCTTTACCAGTAATCAGGTTTGTGGAGGCAAAGGAGAAAAACTACGTGATGTTACATGGTCCACAGATTGAATGTTGAAGCCCAAAGTTATTCATGCAAAATCCAACAGCAAAACAACACAGCCAAATTCCTTTCCTCTCACTTTATTTTAGATCTAAGTTCTTCAGTACTTCTTTAAAAACTTCAATGAATTAGGTTTTAGTCTCTTTGCTCATGTCTTTTCCCATGCCTTCCCACTCCAAATAACTCCCACTGCTCCTGTCTTTGAGCTTCAGCTCCTCTGCAACCTCTGAGCTCCTCCACAAATTTCCTTTTCCTCCCTAGGACTCTGGTGTCTTTTCACTCTTCTTTCAAGTCATTCCAGAAACACAAGTGTTTAATATAAAATTCAGCCTCCTAAGTAAAGACAATCAAACACTATCTTTTTCACCTCACCCCCCTTCCCAGAAAAATCACTGAACTGACATAATATTTCACGTCTTGGTGAATTCCTATATCATATCCTATTTCCCATCCTAAATCTATGTGGTTTCTTTACAGATTTCAAACCACTTTCTTCTCAACAGCATTTTTAAGCAACGTGCGGCAGAGGCAGCAGCTGAGATGCTGCACAGGTTCTAGACCATCTATGTGCAATGGTGCATGGATGGGCTCTGTTCACGCGCTTTCCTTAAAGAAATTCCTTAAGAATATAAGAAATAACAAGACATGAGGTCATCACGGGTCATATCAAGTCCTTGCTGATGGAAATATTTCAAGAATAGTTATTCCGGTATTTTGGTAGTTCCCATAGATGCACAGGAACTCCGGAGAACACCAGCAGTGTGCAATCATCTTAATCTGCCAAAAGCATCACTGGAAGAACCTGATTGTCCATCTGCTCGGTAGATAAACCTCATCAAGGTCCCTCAATAATGTGCTAGAGCATGGATCTAAAAAGGCAGCAGGACAAAACCATCTCTTTTCAGTCCCCTCCATCCACCAGCAGAACTGAGAGGAACCTATTTTCTCTTGAGGAGTCCCCGCGTTTCAAAAGAGCACAATTGTACCAGGAGCTCTCTGGCAGAACACAGAATACACAGCACTAACTACACACACTATTTGATAACATTTTAGCACCAAACTGCTTTTTCTACCCATCAGCCTGGGGTTTTTCCTCCTCCCAGGATGTCACAGAGTTATTGACATTGACATAACCAGGTTACCAGAGACTAAAGGAACACTACAAATTCCTGCCCTGGCACGAGTGATTGAATAATTGCTTTTTTCCTTTCTTTTTCTTTTTTCCCATCCCTCCCCCTCCATTTGAAAGTTGGAAAACTCTGGACAACAACAGGTTGAAATGTAGGCTATTGCAAATGTGCATAGATTTTTACATCCTGACTGGACCCCTCTCAAAATGACTTTGTGAAGTGGTAAATTCTGACAAAAAGTTTTCTTCAGCTGCATAAGACCCAGTGCTGTTAGAAAAGGTAACCCTGGATTATATAGCACGTGCATGTGATAAGGAAAAAACAATCCTAAGTTTCAAAAATAGAGCAGAGTTTTCTCAATTTATGCCAGAACTAGTGAGAGATGCTCTTATCTCAATACTAGTCAAACATATCATGAAAAAAACCAAGAGACCATCATAATTTCCAGCTCTGTATTTTAGTATTTTTGAGCTATTAAGATGGGGAAAAAAATCTGTATCTATATATCTACATAATTCCAAACATTTTCAGCTTTTACTACAGAAAAGACAAAATGCCTATGATTTAGAGAACCTGTCACAAGTTATAAGCATAAATACCACAGTTTTATATCTTCAGGAATCACTTCAAATACACAGAAGCACCTCTGGTTTTAATCTTGTTTTTTCCCTTAATAATTGACCTACATAAGCAACCAAATCCTTGGTATGTTTTAGTGGCATAATTTAAATTTCTCTTACGTGCACTGTGGAGTTGTCACTGAACTCCCTACCCGATCATTATAGAAGACTGAGGACTAGAGTGATGCTTTAGTTGATGCAGTATTTCAGTAGAAAAAAATCAAGAAATGAACAACCTGGTGGAGGTTTCAATCCATTAGCAGCATTGAGCTTGCCAGTTCTTTACTGCAGCATTTGACAAGGCTCTGAGCCAGAGATTAAGCTGCATCTCCTGAGGAAGGGAAAGAACAGGAGCTTCCACACTTCATTAAGGATATGTTTTATTTGCAAACTGCCAACCCACAAAGTGGCACCGGCTTTTGGGTCATGGAAAAGGTTGTCGTTGTGCACTTGAACCGTGCCAAGCTGAGTTGGATAAAACCCTTTAAAAAGCAAATCAAAGCAAAAAATGATAAGAGAAATAGGGAAGTCCAAGATTGCAAGGAACTTAAAATAGGACTTGAAATTGAGCTTGTGCTCCAGTCAGGTTTTTCCTCCTCAAAAATCATACTAAAGCAGGACAAGTGCCCAAAACAACAGGGAGCAGTTTGCTACAAAATGCATATTCATCCCATATTTTTTCATAATTTAAACATACATTCTCAGATTTATTTCACATTGATTACTTTACAAATGTTAATATCCCTATAGAGTCAAGCCTTATCATTACTTGATCCTTTGCCAAAGACTGTACTAGCATTCCATGACTCTATACATTTTTTTACTAAGCTATTGTTGCTTTTTCCTGGCTTGTTTTTCAAAATCCAAATAGAAATACGTAGCTTATATAGTTTATAGTATAAATCATAAATCACTCATCATAAAGGGCCAATTTTTGGAGTCTTTATTTGGTGTTTGCACTGGCAATTTCCCAATCATTTTTTAATGGATTTGTATTTGAGTAAAGACATGGATGCCAGTAAAGGTAAATTTTCTCAATTCCAGGAAAAAGAGCTTTAACAATAACATTCTGTATTAGGTCCCAGATCCTCTTTACACTAGTGTCGACAGGATAGTTTGCAATGAAGGGTGTTCAATGGTTAAAAGTGAATTAAAAAAAAAGTGCCCATGGGCCCATGACTGGGAAACTTGCCTAAGAATAGGTAAATTATACTGTCACAATATGCACGACCTACTTTCTTGGTTTTGACTATGTATATATTTTTGCTAATAGTGATAATCAATAGAGCTTTGAGTTGCTCAGCCTGTGCAGCCAGTGGGTATAGTTGCAACAGCCATTACAATTATTGCCCTCCTGTGTCATCTCTTGTAAGAGCTCTCCACACACTCAGAAGTTATAGGAAGAAAGAATAAAACAATTGCAATGTCTTCTTATTGTTTTGACATATCCTCTCCTTTTGTAAGGATGTGGATAGTGGCAGGAGATAGACTTGGAAAAATCTGGGTTTGATGTGGGTCTATCAACTATAGCTGAGTTCCCCCCTGATGAATTTGGTGATCTTTGACATTTCAGAAGCCCTAACAAGAATTTTAAATAGGATTGGTACCTTCAGTATAACCCAAACCAGCATCTTCAGTGAGATCAATGGAAGATTTGCTTTGCCTCGTTCCCAGAACCAGTTTTTCTCTCCTCCCTGTTGTAGTCATGCAGAGAAGAGAGTCAACAGCTGCAAAGAATTTGGTCTTTTTTGTCTTCTCCATTCAGGTTAACCAAATTTCTGACCTCTGGAGGAACAGTCAAACAATTTGTAAAGCTGAGGGGAAGGCTCGGTTGTGATTCAATGAACAAAATTATCAGCCAAAATATGACATTCATCCAGAGGAGAAGTATGGCATCTCCTTTTGGTCTTATAAGTTCAGAGAGAATCAGTTATTGGGAAAAACACCAAAAACTTACAAGAAAGAACTTTTGAACTGTTGGCCAAATTTGCTTTACTTGCCATGTTCTTTTTGCAAGAAAGAAAAGAAAACAAAAAACACCTAACAACAAAAACCCCAAACCTATAAACATTAGTTAGCTTTGTGGTGAGGTGTTTGTCTGCCAACCTGAGGTTAGAAGCAGAGCTGGGATCCCAAGAGCTAGGCTTTGTATTATAGTATTGTATTTTTGATGCCGTAGTTAAAAGTCAATTACTGTTTCCATTATAAACCCTGTTTTCCAAGGGTTTATACCTCAATCATTTTCATTTCCATCATGCTGAACTTGGCATACAAGCAGTACGGATACACAAATTTTAAACAGACTACATGACGTTAGCCCATTTTTAGATACAGGGTAGTCAGAAACCGTTTATCAGTTGGTTTTGACTTTTATCCTTTGAATTTCACAAACTAAACTATAGTTTCACTTTTAAAACTGCTTCAGAGAGTTAGTCTCTGTGGTCAGGTCTGATAACTTCTCATCACTTCTAAGGAAAGCTTAATTGTATTTTTTAAAAATATGAATACCTGCAGACAAAATTTTCCCTTTAAGACCTGATTTTCTATGCGTAATTTCAGGTGCTAAGGCTCCCAAGCCATATGCCTTGACAGAGATTGGTGCATATGAAGTCCCTTACAGCTCAAAAGTGGATTTTATCTGAGTAACTTACCTCATTTGGGTAAACTGAGGGAAATACATCAATTCCGAGGTCAATGTCTTTAGTAATAATTTTTCCGGTGACTTCAGAAAAACTTTGGACCTGAGAGAGTCAGAGGAATTATCTCACTGTTCATCCCACCCGTGACTCAAGGTTGACTGTGTAACGTGGGGCAGAAGGGCTGTCTCACAGGCCAGGTGACACCCAGAACAGAACGTACCCTTGATAAAGACCAAAATCCAGATGGCCACTAACTGTTGGAACCCTCCATCTGGGACTACGTGTCACTCAGTAATTGAACACAGCAGATGCTAATTGCTTAAAAGCTACTTCAGCTTAGAAAACCGACTTTGCCAAGGCCACAACGAATATTTTTCTTTGACTTGAATTTCCGTGCATTCCTTCCACCTGAATTTCTTGCTTTTTCCTTTTTTTTTTTTTTTTATTAATTGAAGATAGCTGGAATCACAGAGTAATGACACAAACATTTCACAATTTGGCTTTACCACCATTAGACTGACTCACACTCGGTTCATCCCTCTGAACGGCTGTTTCTAGCAAAAAGGTTGTTTCCTCTGGAGTACAAAGAAATCAAAGTTAAATTTTACCAGAAAGATTTCCAATATTTTTCCCCAACAGAACTGCTCTACAGTCCAAATGAAAACACCATCCCACCGACCTCTCGAACTTTTTTTGACAAATAACTCTTAGAGTATCTCAGTAAGATATGCAAGTTTGATTTTACTAATTTTACTCTCTGGGAAAATGAATCACAGCAAAGCTGTGAGTCACCCAAAAATCACACAGAAGATCAGGGTCAGACACAGGAGGAGAAAAAACATCCCAATTCCCACTGCCATGTTTCAGGCTTTCGGCTGGATGGCTTTCTCAACATCAGAACTGAACAGAAAGCTATTAGATTCTAACGCAAACTTTGCTGATGGTGATAGATTTCTATAAGCTTTAGGTCAAAGCCTTATTTTTTATTTATTCTACAGAGATACATGAATCTAATCGAACACACATAACATCACCTGACATTGCCACATCTCTGCACATCCCACAAGGCAGCAAGGTGAGATACCAACCTGGTAGGTGCAACATCAAGCTTCACTGCCATTACTGTTTTCATCGTATTGTTAAGTCAATACAATTTTTCTCTGGTATAATAGATATGGCATATTACTGGGGTGAAAGGCACTGTATTGAGTTACCATCTTCCCTTTCACTGTCTACGTACAATCACCATCGGCTGTATGTTCGAAGAGTGCACCCTCAGATCATGTTTTTGTGAACACTGACAAGAACAACTTTCTTGAAAGCTATCAAAGCCATGCTCATTATCCTTTATGGGCTGTGCAGAAAATGTCTCCACTATTAGACATTTAACTGGAGTTCACCAGAATGGTTTTGCTGGCCCCCTCCAGTTCTTCGGGTAAAAGCTCTGTTCATAATCAGTTTCTGCTTTTTTTAATGACCCTCAAGAGGTCCCTTCTGGTACACTTCAGTTCACTTTCTAGTGTCCCATTGATTTTACAGAGTTGAGGAACTTGCTCTTAACCTTCTGCTTTTTTCCTGGATCACTGCTGAATGATTAGGCACTATACAGCCTTTTGTTACCCGGTACACTGAGAGTGATATCTGGAGAATTAAAACACCGGTTACAATAACATTTGCTAGAGAAAGAGACTGGTCTTCTCTCAGGGCTATTCACCCTATTTACGTACATGATTTTCTCAGAGAAGAAGAATGACTTCAGAAGCATAGGAAAAAAAAATAAAGGACTATCTACTTGAGTACAGAATTGAAATTCACTAAAAATCCTACATTTGTACTATGAATTTTAGCAGCAGAAGTGGAAGCATTCAGTGTTGGGAAGGGCGGGCCAGAGCCTGGAAGATGTTGGGCAGCGTATAAGAATAAAAATTAGAGATTAAAAAAAGGATTGAAAAGGATTTTCCAACTAGAGTGATGTAGAGAATTTCAAGGAATACCTCTTAAGACATGCCAGGTAAACTCAAACAGAAGGATGCTTGGTGCAAGAACATCCTCCTAACCACAGGGTAGCAGTGGCACAAGCTGGGTTTAAATGTGCCACACCTCCAAGTGACCCAGATCTTCTTCAGATGTTCTCATTTCACCAAGATCCTGCTGCAGGAAGGACTGATCTTCCCTATGTGATTTTAGGACCATTTCTTTTGCTGTGTCCTTCCCAAGGGACTTATCAAGCATTTTAAAGGGAGATCAGTTCCTTGAAAAAGATTAATGACGGAGCTCTGGTATCATCTAGCGCTGGAGCCCTCAGTACAGGAAAGACAAGGACCTGTTGGAGAGGGTCCAGAGGATGCCACAAAAATGATCAGAGAGATGGAACAGCTCTACTGTGAGAACAGGCTGAGAGAGTTGGGGTGTTCAGCCTGGAGAAGAGAAGCTCTGGGGAGACCTTTTTGTGGCCTTTCCATACTTAAAAGGGACCAATGAGAAAGATGGAGACAGACTTTTGAGCAGGGCCTGTTGCAACAGGGCAAGGGGTGATGGTTTTAAAATAAAGGAGGGGAGATCCACTGAGGGTGGTGAGAGCCTGGCCCAGGTTGGCCAGAGAGGTGGTGGCTGAACCATC